>NC_142078.1:16766011-17082797 GCF_059756535.1 Pantherophis guttatus | reverse complement strand
TGAAGCAACACCATTTTTAGACATGGAATTTCATCAGGAAACTCATCCTGGTGTCCGTTTTTGTATTTGGTTTCAAAAAAAAAATTTGGCTTCAAAAAACATTTTGGTTCCTGGGCAGGATTTTTCCTGACCGTGGAGAAAAGCCTTTTCTTCTCCTGGCACCAAAAAGGCTTGATTTTTAAAAAGTTGAAGCAACACCATTTTTAGACATGGAATTTCATCCTGAAACTCATCCTGGTGTCCGTTTTTGCATTTGGTTTCAAAAAAAAAATTTGGCTTCAAAAAACATTTTGGTTCCTGGGCAGGATTTTTCCTGACCGTGGAGTATAGCCTTTTCTTCTCTTGGCACCAAAAAGGCTTGATTTTTAAAAAGTTGAAGCAACACCATTTTTAGACATGGAATTTCATCCTGAAACTCATCCTGGTGTCCGTTTTTGCATTTGGTTTCAAAAAAAAAATTTGGCTTCAAAAAACATTTTGGTTCCTTGGCAGGATTTTTCCTGACCGTAGAGTAAAGCCTTTTCTTCTCCTGGCACCAAAAAGGCTTGATTTTTAAAAAGATGAAGCAACACCATTTTTAGACATGGAATTTCATCCTGAAACTCATCCTGGTGTCCGTTTTTGTATTTGGTTTCAAAAAAAAAATTTGGCTTCAAAAAACATTTTGGTTCCTGGGCAGGATTTTTCCTGACCGTGGAGTATAGCCTTTTCTTCTCCTGGCACCAAAAAGGCTTGATTTTTAAAAAGTTGAAGCAACACCATTTTTAGACATGGAATTTCATCCTGAAACTCATCCTGGTGTCCGTTTTTGTATTTGGTTTCAAAAAAAAAATTTGGCTTCAAAAAACATTTTGGTTCCTGGGCAGGATTTTTCCTGACCGTGGAGAAAAGCCTTTTCTTCTCCTGGCACCAAAAAGGCTTGATTTTTAAAAAGTTGAAGCAACACCATTTTTAGACATGGAATTTCATCCTTAATCTCATCCTGGTGTCCGTTTTTGTATTTGGTTTCAAAAAAAAAAATTTGGCTTCAAAAAACATTTTGGTTCCTGGGCAGGATTTTTCCTGACCGTGGAGTAAAGCCTTTTCTTCTCCTGGCACCAAAAAGGCATGTTTTTAAAAAGTTGAAGCAACACCATTTTTAGACATGGAATTTCATCCTTAATCTCATCCTGGTGTCCGTTTTTGTATTTGGTTTCAAAAAAAAAATTTGGCTTCAAAAAACATTTTGGTTCCTGGGCAGGATTTTTCCTGACCGTGGAGTATAGCCTTTTCTTCTCCTGGCACCAAAAAGGCTTGATTTTTAAAAAGTTGAAGCAACACCATTTTTAGACATGGAATTTCATCCTGAAACTCATCCTGGTGTCCGTTTTTGTATTTGGTTTCAAAAAAAAAATTTGGCTTCAAAAAACATTTTGGTTCCTGGGCAGGATTTTTCCTGACCGTGGAGAAAAGCCTTTTCTTCTCCTGGCACCAAAAAGGCTTGATTTTTAAAAAGTTGAAGCAACACCATTTTTAGACATGGAATTTCATCCTGAAACTCATCCTGGTGTCCGTTTTTGTATTTGGTTTCAAAAAAAAAATTTGGCTTCAAAAAACATTTTGGTTCCTGGGCAGGATTTTTCCTGACTGTAGAGTATAGCCTTTTCTTCTCCTGGCACCAAAAAGGCTTGATTTTTAAAAAGTTGAAGCAACACCATTTTTAGACATGGAATTTCATCCTTAATCTCATCCTGGTGTCCGTTTTTGCATTTGGTTTCAAAAAAAACATTTGGCTTCAAAAAACATTTTGGTTCCTGGGCAGGATTTTTCCTGACCGTGGAGTAAAGCCTTTTCTTCTCCTGGCACCGAAAAGGCTTGATTTTTAAAAAGTTGAAGCAACACCATTTTTAGACATGGAATTTCATCCTGAAACTCATCCTGGTGTCCGTTTTTGCATTTGGTTTCAAAAAAAAAATTTGGCTTCAAAAAACATTTTGGTTCCTGGGCAGGATTTTTCCTGACCGTGGAGTATAGCCTTTTCTTCTCCTGGCACCAAAAAGGCTTGATTTTTAAAAAGTTGAAGCAACACCATTTTTAGACATGGAATTTCATCCTGAATCTCATCCTGGTGTCCGTTTTTGTATTTGGCTTCAAAAAGAAAATTTGGCTTCAAAAAACATTTTGGTTCCTTGGCAGGATTTTTCCTGACCGTAGAGTAAAGCCTTTTCTTCTCCTGGCACCAAAAAGGCTTGATTTTTAAAAAGTTGAAGCAACACCATTTTTAGACATGGAATTTCATCCTGAAACTCATCCTGGTGTCCGTTTTTGTATTTGGTTTCAAAAAAAAAATTTGGCTTCAAAAAACATTTTGGTTCCTTGGCAGGATTTTTCCTGACCGTAGAGTAAAGCCTTTTCTTCTCCTGGCACCAAAAAGGCTTGATTTTTAAAAAGTTGAAGCAACACCATTTTTAGACATGGAATTTCATCCTGAAACTCATCCTGGTGTCCGTTTTTGCATTTGGTTTCAAAAAAAAAATTTGGCTTCAAAAAACATTTTGGTTCCTGGGCAGGATTTTTCTTGACCGTGGAGAAAAGCCTTTTCTTCTCCTGGCACCAAAAAGGCTTGATTTTTAAAAAGTTGAAGCAACACCATTTTTAGACATGGAATTTCATCCTGAAACTCATCCTGGTGTCCGTTTTTGCATTTGGTTTCAAAAAAAAAATTTGGCTTCAAAAAACATTTTGGTTCCTGGGCAGGATTTTTCCTGACCGTGGAGTAAAGCCTTTTCTTCTCCTGGCACCAAAAAGGCTTGATTTTTAAAAAGTTGAAGCAACACCATTTTTAGACATGGAATTTCATCCTGAAACTCATCCTGGTGTCCGTTTTTGCATTTGGTTTCAAAAAAAAAATTTGGCTTCAAAAAACATTTTGGTTCCTGGGCAGGATTTTTCCTGACCGTGGAGTATAGCCTTTTCTTCTCCTGGCACCAAAAAGGCTTGATTTTTAAAAAGTTGAAGCAACACCATTTTTAGACATGGAATTTCATCCTGAAACTCATCCTGGTGTCCGTTTTTGTATTTGGTTTCAAAAAAAAAATTTGGCTTCAAAAAACATTTTGGTTCCTGGGCAGGATTTTTCCTGACCGTAGAGTATAGCCTTTTCTTCTCCTGGCACCAAAAAGGCTTGATTTTTAAAAAGTTGAAGCAACACCATTTTTAGACATGGAATTTCATCCTTAATCTCATCCTGGTGTCCGTTTTTGCATTTGGTTTCAAAAAAAAATTTGGCTTCAAAAAACATTTTGGTTCCTGGGCAGGATTTTTCCTGACCGTGGAGTATAGCCTTTTCTTCTCCTGGCACCAAAAAGGCTTGATTTTTAAAAAGTTGAAGCAACACCATTTTTAGACATGGAATTTCATCCTGAAACTCATCCTGGTGTCCGTTTTTGTATTTGGCTTCAAAAAAAAAATTTGGCTTCAAAAAACATTTTGGTTCCTGGGCAGGATTTTTCCTGACCGTGGAGTAAAGCCTTTTCTTCTCCAGGCACCAAAAAGGCTTGATTTTTAAAAAGTTGAAGCAACACCATTTTTAGACATGGAATTTCATCCTGAAACTCATCCTGGTGTCCGTTTTTGCATTTGGTTTCAAAAAAAAAATTTGGCTTCAAAAAACATTTTGGTTCCTGGGCAGGATTTTTCCTGACCGTGGAGTATAGCCTTTTCTTCTCCTGGCACCAAAAAGGCTTGATTTTTAAAAAGTTGAAGCAACACCATTTTTAGACATGGAATTTCATCCTGAAACTCATCCTGGTGTCCGTTTTTGCATTTGGTTTCAAAAAAAAAATTTGGCTTCAAAAAACATTTTGGTTCCTGGGCAGGATTTTTCCTGACCGTGGAGAAAAGCCTTTTCTTCTCCTGGCACCAAAAAGGCTTCATTTTTAAAAAGTTGAAGCAACACCATTTCTAGACATGGAATTTCATCCTGAAACTCATCCTGGTGTCCGTTTTTGTATTTGGCTTCAAAAAAAAAATTTGGCTTCAAAAAACATTTTGGTTCCTGGGCAGGATTTTTCCTGACCGTGGAGTATAGCCTTTTCTTCTCCTGGCACCAAAAAGGCTTGATTTTTAAAAAGTTGACGCAACACCATTTTTAGACATGGAATTTCATCCTGAAACTCATCCTGGTGTCCGTTTTTGTATTTGGCTTCAAAAAAAAAATTTGGCTTCAAAAAACATTTTGGTTCCTGGGCAGGATTTTTCCTGACCGTGGAGTAAAGCCTTTTCTTCTCCTGGCACCAAAAAGGCTTGATTTTTAAAAAGTTGAAGCAACACCATTTTTAGACATGGAATTTCATCCTGAAACTCATCCTGGTGTCCGTTTTTGCATTTGGTTTCAAAAAAAAAATTTGGCTTCAAAAAACATTTTGGTTCCTGGGCAGGATTTTTCCTGACCGTGGAGTATAGCCTTTTCTTCTCCTGGCACCAAAAAGGCTTGATTTTTAAAAAGTTGAAGCAACACCATTTTTAGACATGGAATTTCATCCTGAAACTCATCCTGGTGTCAGTTTTTGCATTTGGTTTCAAAAAAAAAATTTGGCTTCAAAAAACATTTTGGTTCCTGGGCAGGATTTTTCCTGACTGTGGAGAAAAGCCTTTTCTTCTCCTGGCACCAAAAAGGCTTGATTTTTAAAAAGTTGAAGCAACACCATTTCTAGACATGGAATTTCATCCTGAAACTCATCCTGGTGTCCGTTTTTGTATTTGGCTTCAAAAAAAAAATTTGGCTTCAAAAAACATTTTGGTTCCTGGGCAGGATTTTTCCTGACCGTGGAGTATAGCCTTTTCTTCTCCTGGCACCAAAAAGGCTTGATTTTTAAAAAGTTGACGCAACACCATTTTTAGACATGGAATTTCATCCTGAAACTCATCCTGGTGTCCGTTTTTGTATTTGGCTTCAAAAAAAAAATTTGGCTTCAAAAAACATTTTGGTTCCTGGGCAGGATTTTTCCTGACCGTGGAGTAAAGCCTTTTCTTCTCCTGGCACCAAAAAGGCTTGATTTTTAAAAAGTTGAAGCAACACCATTTTTAGACATGGAATTTCATCCTGAAACTCATCCTGGTGTCCGTTTTTGCATTTGGTTTCAAAAAAAAAATTTGGCTTCAAAAAACATTTTGGTTCCTGGGCAGGATTTTTCCTGACCGTGGAGTATAGCCTTTTCTTCTCCTGGCACCAAAAAGGCTTGATTTTTAAAAAGTTGAAGCAACACCATTTTTAGACATGGAATTTCATCCTGAAACTCATCCTCGTGTCCGTTTTTGTATTTGGTTTCAAAAAAAAAATTTGGCTTCAAAAAACATTTTGGTTCCTGGGCAGGATTTTTCCTGACCGTAGAGTAAAGCCTTTTCTTCTCCTGGCACCAAAAAGGCTTGATTTTTAAAAAGTTGAAGCAACACCATTTTTAGACATGGAATTTCATCCTGAAACACATCCTGGTGTCCGTTTTTGCATTTGGTTTCAAAAAAAAAAATTGGCTTCAAAAAACATTTTGGTTCCTGGGCAGGATTTTTCCTGACCGTGGAGTATAGCCTTTTCTTCTCCTGGCACCAAAAAGGCTTGATTTTTAAATAGTTGAAGCAACACCATTTTTAGACATGGAATTTCATCCTGAAACTCATCCAGGTGTCCGTTTTTGTATTTGGTTTCAAAAAAAAAATTTGGCTTCAAAAAACATTTTGGTTCCTGGGCAGGATTTTTCCTGACCGTAGAGTAAAGCCTTTTCTTCTCCTGGCACCAAAAAGGCTTGATTTTTAAAAAGTTGAAGCAACACCATTTTTAGACATGGAATTTCATCCTGAAACTCATCCTGGTGTCCGTTTTTGCATTTGGTTTCAAAAAAAAAATTTGGCTTCAAAAAACATTTTGGTTCCTGGGCAGGATTTTTCCTGACCGTAGAGTAAAGCCTTTTCTTCTCCTGGCACCAAAAAGGCTTGATTTTTAAAAAGTTGAAGCAACACCATTTTTAGACATGGAATTTCATCCTGAAACTCATCCTGGTGTCCGTTTTTGCATTTGGTTTCAAAAAAAAAATTTGGCTTCAAAAAACATTTTGGTTCCTGGGCAGGATTTTTCCTGACCGTGGAGAAAAGCCTTTTCTTCTCCTGGCACCAAAAAGGCTTGATTTTTAAAAAGTTGAAGCAACACCATTTCTAGACATGGAATTTCATCCTGAAACTCATCCTGGTGTCCGTTTTTGTATTTGGTTTCAAAAAAAATATTTGGCTTCAAAAAACATTTTGGTTCCTGGGCAGGATTTTTCCTGACCTTGGAGAAAAGCCTTTTCTTCTCCTGGCACCAAAAAGGCTTGATTTTTAAAAAGTTGAAGCAACACCATTTTTAGACATGGAATTTCATCCTGAAACTCATCCTGGTGTCCGTTTTTGTATTTGTTTTCAAAAAAAAAAATTGGCTTCAAAAAACATTTTGGTTCCTTGGCAGGATTTTTCCTGACCGTAGAGTAAAGCCTTTTCTTCTCCTGGCACCAAAAAGGCTTGATTTTTAAAAAGTTGAAGCAACACCATTTTTAGACATGGAATTTCATCCTGAAACTCATCCTGGTGTCCGTTTTTGTATTTGTTTTCAAAAAAAAAAATTGGCTTCAAAAAACATTTTGGTTCCTGGGCAGGATTTTTCCTGACCGTGGAGTATAGCCTTTTCTTCTCCTGGCACCAAAAAGGCTTGATTTTTAAAAAGTTGAAGCAACACCATTTTTAGACATGGAATTTCATCCTGAAACTCATCCTGGTGTCCGTTTTTGCATTTGGTTTCAAAAAAAAAATTTGGCTTCAAAAAACATTTTGGTTCCTGGGCAGGATTTTTCCTGACCGTGGAGTAAAGCCTTTTCTTCTCCTGGCACCAAAAAGGCTTGATTTTTAAAAAGTTGAAGCAACACCATTTTTAGACATGGAATTTCATCCTGAAACTCATCCTGGTGTCCGTTTTTGTATTTGGCTTCAAAAAAAAAATTTGGCTTCAAAAAACATTTTGGTTCCTGGGCAGGATTTTTCCTGACCGTGGAGTATAGCCTTTTCTTCTCCTGGCACCAAAAAGGCTTGATTTTTAAAAAGTTGAAGCAACACCATTTTTAGACATGGAATTTCATCCTGAAACTCATCCTGGTGTCCGTTTTTGTATTTGGTTTCAAAAAAAAAATTTGGCTTCAAAAAACATTTTGGTTCCTGGGCAGGATTTTTCCTGACCGTGGAGAAAAGCCTTTTCTTCTCCTGGCACCAAAAATGCTTGATTTTTAAAAAGTTGAAGCAACACCATTTTTAGACATGGAATTTCATCCTGAAACTCATCCTGGTGTCCGTTTTTGTATTTGGCTTCAAAAAAAAAATTTGGCTTCAAAAAACATTTTGGTTCCTGGGCAGGATTTTTCCTGACCGTGGAGTATAGCCTTTTCTTCTCCTGGCACCAAAAAGGCTTGATTTTTAAAAAGTTGAAGCAACACCATTTTTAGACATGGAATTTCATCCTGAAACTCATCCTGGTGTCCGTTTTTGTATTTGGTTTCAAAAAAAAAATTTGGCTTCAAAAAACATTTTGGTTCCTGGGCAGGATTTTTCCTGACCGTGGAGAAAAGCCTTTTCTTCTCCTGGCACCAAAAAGGCTTGATTTTTAAAAAGTTGAAGCAACACCATTTTTAGACATGGAATTTCATCCTGAAACTCATCCTGGTGTCCGTTTTTGTATTTGGTTTCAAAAAAAAAATTTGGCTTCAAAAAACATTTTGGTTCCTGGGCAGGATTTTTCCTGACCGTAGAGTAAAGCCTTTTCTTCTCCTGGCACCAAAAAGGCTTGATTTTTAAAAAGTTGAAGCAACACCATTTTTAGACATGGAATTTCATCCTGAAACTCATCCTGGTGTCCGTTTTTGTATTTGGTTTCAAAAAAAAAATTTGGCTTCAAAAAACATTTTGGTTCCTGGGCAGGATTTTTCCTGACCGTGGAGTATAGCCTTTTCTTCTCCTGGCACCAAAAAGGCTTGATTTTTAAAAAGTTGAAGCAACACCATTTTTAGACATGGAATTTCATCCTGAAACTCATCCTGGTGTCCGTTTTTGTATTTGGTTTCAAAAAAAAAAATTTGGCTTCAAAAAACATTTTGGTTCCTGGGCAGGATTTTTCCTGACCGTGGAGAAAAGCCTTTTCTTCTCCTGGCACCAAAAAGGCTTGATTTTTAAAAAGTTGAAGCAACACCATTTTTAGACATGGAATTTCATCCTGAAACTCATCCTGGTGTCCGTTTTTGTATTTGGTTTAAAAAAAAAATTTGGCTTCAAAAAACATTTTGGTTCCTGGGCAGGATTTTTCCTGACCGTAGAGTAAAGCCTTTTCTTCTCCTGGCACCAAAAAGGCTTGATTTTTAAAAAGTTGAAGCAACACCATTTTTAGACATGGAATTTCATCCTGAAACTGATCCTGGTGTCCGTTTTTGCATTTGGTTTCAAAAAAAAATTTGGCTTCAAAAAACATTTTGGTTACTGGGTAGGATTTTTCCTGACCGTGGAGTATAGCCTTTTCTTCTCCTGGCACCAAAAAGGCTTGATTTTTAAAAAGTTGAAGCAACACCATTTTTAGACATGGAATTTCATCCTGAAACTCATCCTGGTGTCCGTTTTTGTATTTGGTTTCAAAAAAAAAATTTGGCTTCAAAAAACATTTTGGTTCCTGGGCAGGATTTTTCCTGACCGTGGAGAAAAGCCTTTTCTTCTCCTGGCACCAAAAAGGCTTGATTTTTAAAAAGTTGAAGCAACACCATTTTTAGACATGGAATTTCATCCTGAAACTCATCCTGGTGTCCGTTTTTGTATTTGGTTTCAAAAAAAAAATTTGGCTTCAAAAAACATTTTGGTTCCTGGGCAGGATTTTTCCTGACCGTAGAGTAAAGCCTTTTCTTCTCCTGGCACCAAAAAGGCTTGATTTTTAAAACGTTGAAGCAACACCATTTTTAGACATGGAATTTCATCCTGAAACTCATCCTGGTGTCCGTTTTTGCATTTGGTTTCAAAAAAAAAATTTGGCTTCAAAAAACATTTTGGTTCCTGGGCAGGATTTTTCCTGACCGTAGAGTAAAGCCTTTTCTTCTCCTGGCACCAAAAAGGCTTGATTTTTAAAAAGTTGAAACAACACCATTTTTAGACATGGAATTTCATCCTGAAACTCATCCTGGTGTCCGTTTTTGCATTTGGTTTCAAAAAAAAAATTTGGCTTCAAAAAACATTTTGGTTCCTGGGCAGGATTTTTCCTGACCGTAGAGTAAAGCCTTTTCTTCTCCTGGCACCAAAAAGGCTTGATTTTTAAAAAGTTGAAGCAACACCATTTTTAGACATGGAATTTCATCCTGAAACTCATCCTGGTGTCCGTTTTTGTATTTGGTTTCAAAAAAAAAATTTGGCTTCAAAAAACATTTTGGTTCCTGGGCAGGATTTTTCCTGACCGTAGAGTAAAGCCTTTTCTTCTCCTGGCACCAAAAAGGCTTGATTTTTAAAAAGTTGAAGCAACACCATTTTTAGACATGGAATTTCATCCTGAAACTCATCCTGGTGTCCGTTTTTGCATTTGGTTTCAAAAAAAAAATTTGGCTTCAAAAAACATTTTGGTTCCTGGGCAGGATTTTTCCTGACCGTAGAGTAAAGCCTTTTCTTCTCCTGGCACCAAAAAGGCTTGATTTTTAAAAAGTTGAAGCAACACCATTTTTAGACATGGAATTTCATCCTGAAACTCATCCTGGTGTCCGTTTTTGCATTTGGTTTCAAAAAAAAATTTGGCTTCGAAAAACATTTTGGTTCCTGGGCAGGATTTTTCCTGACCGTGGAGTATAGCCTTTTCTTCTCCTGGCACCAAAAAGGCTTGATTTTTAAAAAGTTGAAGCAACACCATTTTTAGACATGGAATTTCATCCTGAAACTCATCCTGGTGTCCGTTTTTGTATTTGGTTTCAAAAAAAAAATTTGGCTTCAAAAAACATTTTGGTTCCTGGGCAGGATTTTTCCTGACCGTGGAGAAAAGCCTTTTCTTCTCCTGGCACCAAAAAGGCTTGATTTTTAAAAAGTTGAAGCAACACCATTTTTAGACATGGAATTTCATCCTGAAACTCATCCTGGTGTCCGTTTTTGTATTTGGTTTAAAAAAAAAAATTTGGCTTCAAAAAACATTTTGGTTCCTGGGCAGGATTTTTCCTGACCGTGGAGTATAGCCTTTTCTTCTCCTGGCACCAAAAAGGCTTGATTTTTAAAAAGTTGAAGCAACACCATTTTTAGACATGGAATTTCATCCTGAAACTCATCTTGGTGTCCGTTTTTGTATTTGGTTTCAAAAAAAAAATTTGGCTTCAAAAAACATTTTGGTTCCTGGGCAGGATTTTTCCTGACCGTGGAGAAAAGCCTTTTCTTCTCCTGGCACCAAAAAGGCTTGATTTTTAAAAAGTTGAAGCAACACCATTTTTAGACATGGAATTTCATCCTGAAACTCATCCTGGTGTCCGTTTTTGTATTTGGTTTAAAAAAAAAAATTTGGCTTCAAAAAACATTTTGGTTCCTGGGCAGGATTTTTCCTGACCGTAGAGTAAAGCCTTTTCTTCTCCTGGCACCAAAAAGGCTTGATTTTTAAAAAGTTGAAGCAACACCATTTTTAGACATGGAATTTCATCCTGAAACTCATCCTGGTGTCCGTTTTTGCATTTGGTTTCAAAAAAAAAATTTGGCTTCAAAAAACATTTTGGTTCCTGGGCAGGATTTTTCCTGACCGTAGAGTATAGCCTTTTCTTCTCCTGGCACCAAAAAGGCTTGATTTTTAAAAAGTTGAAGCAACACCATTTTTAGACATGGAATTTCATCCTGAAACTCATCCTGGTGTCCGTTTTTGCATTTGGTTTCAAAAAAAAAATTTGGCTTCAAAAAACATTTTGGTTCCTGGGCAGGATTTTTCCTGACCGTGGAGTATAGCCTTTTCTTCTCCTGGCACCAAAAAGGCTTGATTTTTAAAAAGTTGAAGCAACACCATTTTTAGACATGGAATTTCATCCTGAAACTCATCCTGGTGTCCGTTTTTGTATTTGGTTTCAAAAAAAAAATTTGGCTTCAAAAAACATTTTGGTTCCTGGGCAGGATTTTTCCTGACCGTGGAGTAAAGCCTTTTCTTCTCCTGGCACCAAAAAGGCTTGATTTTTAAAAAGTTGAAGCAACACCATTTTTAGACATGGAATTTCATCCTGAAACTCATCCTGGTGTCCGTTTTTGCATTTGGTTTCAAAAAAAAAATTTGGCTTCAAAAAACATTTTGGTTCCTGGGCAGGATTTTTCCTGACCGTAGAGTATAGCCTTTTCTTCTCCTGGCACCAAAAAGGCTTGATTTTTAAAAAGTTGAAGCAACACCATTTTTAGACATGGAATTTCATCCTGAAACTCATCCTGGTGTCCGTTTTTGCATTTGGTTTCAAAAAAAAAATTTGGCTTCAAAAAACATTTTGGTTCCTGGGCAGGATTTTTCCTGACCGTGGAGTAAAGCCTTTTCTTCTCCTGGCACCAAAAAGGCTTGATTTTTAAAAAGTTGAAGCAACACCATTTTTAGACATGGAATTTCATCCTGAAACTCATCCTGGTGTCCGTTTTTGTATTTGGTTTCAAAAAAAAAATTTGGCTTCAAAAAACATTTTGGTTCCTGGGCAGGATTTTTCCTGACCGTAGAGTAAAGCCTTTTCTTCTCCTGGCACCAAAAAGGCTTGATTTTTAAAAAGTTGAAGCAACACCATTTTTAGACATGGAATTTCATCCTGAAACTCATCCTGGTGTCCGTTTTTGCATTTGGTTTCAAAAAAAAAATTTGGCGTCAAAAAACATTTTGGTTCCTGGGCAGGATTTTTCCTGACCGTGGAGTAAAGCCTTTTCTTCTCCTGGCACCAAAAAGGCTTGATTTTTAAAAAGTTGAAGCACCACCATTTTTAGACATGGAATTTCATCCTGAAACTCATCCTGGTGTCCGTTTTTGTATTTGGTTTTAAAAAAAAAATTTGGCTTCAAAAAACATTTTGGTTCCTGGGCAGGATTTTTCCTGACCGTGGAGAAAAGCCTTTTCTTCTCCTGGCACCAAAAAGGCTTGATTTTTAAAAAGTTGAAGCAACACCATTTTTAGACATGGAATTTCATCAGGAAACTCATCCTGGTGTCCGTTTTTGCATTCGGTTTCAAAAAAAAAATTTGGCGTCAAAAAACATTTTGGTTCCTGGGCAGGATTTTTCCTGACCGTGGAGAAAAGCCTTTTCTTCTCCTGGCACCAAAAAGGCTTGATTTTTAAAAAGTTGAAGCAACACCATTTTTAGACATGGAATTTCATCCTGAAACTCATCCTGGTGTCCGTTTTTGTATTTGGTTTCAAAAAAAAAATTTGGCTTCAAAAAACATTTTGGTTCCTGGGCAGGATTTTTCCTGACCGTGGAGTATAGCCTTTTCTTCTCCTGGCACCAAAAAGGCTTGATTTTTAAAAAGTTGAAGCAACACCATTTTTAGACATGGAATTTCATCCTGAAACTCATCCTGGTGTCCGTTTTTGTATTTGGTTTCAAAAAAAAAATTTGGCTTCAAAAAACATTTTGGTTCCTGGGCAGGATTTTTCCTGACCGTGGAGAAAAGCCTTTTCTTCTCCTGGCACCAAAAAGGCTTGATTTTTAAAAAGTTGAAGCAACACCATTTTTAGACATGGAATTTCATCCTGAAACTCATCCTGGTGTCCGTTTTTGTATTTGGTTTAAAAAAAAAAATTTGGCTTCAAAAAACATTTTGGTTCCTGGGCAGGATTTTTCCTGACCGTAGAGTAAAGCCTTTTCTTCTCCTGGCACCAAAAAGGCTTGATTTTTAAAAAGTTGAAGCAACACCATTTTTAGACATGGAATTTCATCCTGAAACTCATCCTGGTGTCCGTTTTTGCATTTGGTTTCAAAAAAAAAATTTGGCTTCAAAAAACATTTTGGTTCCTGGGCAGGATTTTTCCTGACCGTAGAGTATAGCCTTTTCTTCTCCTGGCACCAAAAAGGCTTGATTTTTAAAAAGTTGAAGCAACACCATTTTTAGACATGGAATTTCATCCTGAAACTCATCCTGGTGTCCGTTTTTGCATTTGGTTTCAAAAAAAAAATTTGGCTTCAAAAAACATTTTGGTTCCTGGGCAGGATTTTTCCTGACCGTGGAGTATAGCCTTTTCTTCTCCTGGCACCAAAAAGGCTTGATTTTTAAAAAGTTGAAGCAACACCATTTTTAGACATGGAATTTCATCCTGAAACTCATCCTGGTGTCCGTTTTTGTATTTGGTTTCAAAAAAAAAATTTGGCTTCAAAAAACATTTTGGTTCCTGGGCAGGATTTTTCCTGACCGTGGAGTAAAGCCTTTTCTTCTCCTGGCACCAAAAAGGCTTGATTTTTAAAAAGTTGAAGCAACACCATTTTTAGACATGGAATTTCATCCTGAAACTCATCCTGGTGTCCGTTTTTGCATTTGGTTTCAAAAAAAAAATTTGGCTTCAAAAAACATTTTGGTTCCTGGGCAGGATTTTTCCTGACCGTAGAGTATAGCCTTTTCTTCTCCTGGCACCAAAAAGGCTTGATTTTTAAAAAGTTGAAGCAACACCATTTTTAGACATGGAATTTCATCCTGAAACTCATCCTGGTGTCCGTTTTTGCATTTGGTTTCAAAAAAAAAAATTTGGCTTCAAAAAACATTTTGGTTCCTGGGCAGGATTTTTCCTGACCGTGGAGTAAAGCCTTTTCTTCTCCTGGCACCAAAAAGGCTTGATTTTTAAAAAGTTGAAGCAACACCATTTTTAGACATGGAATTTCATCCTGAAACTCATCCTGGTGTCCGTTTTTGCATTTGGTTTCAAAAAAAAAATTTGGCGTCAAAAAACATTTTGGTTCCTGGGCAGGATTTTTCCTGACCGTGGAGTAAAGCCTTTTCTTCTCCTGGCACCAAAAAGGCTTGATTTTTAAAAAGTTGAAGCACCACCATTTTTAGACATGGAATTTCATCCTGAAACTCATCCTGGTGTCCGTTTTTGTATTTGGTTTTAAAAAAAAAATTTGGCTTCAAAAAACATTTTGGTTCCTGGGCAGGATTTTTCCTGACCGTGGAGAAAAGCCTTTTCTTCTCCTGGCACCAAAAAGGCTTGATTTTTAAAAAGTTGAAGCAACACCATTTTTAGACATGGAATTTCATCAGGAAACTCATCCTGGTGTCCGTTTTTGCATTCGGTTTCAAAAAAAAAATTTGGCGTCAAAAAACATTTTGGTTCCTGGGCAGGATTTTTCCTGACCGTGGAGAAAAGCCTTTTCTTCTCCTGGCACCAAAAAGGCTTGATTTTTAAAAAGTTGAAGCAATACCATTTTTAGACATGGAATTTCATCCTGAAACTCATCCTGGTGTCCGTTTTTGCATTTGGTTTCAAAAAAAAAATTTGGCTTCAAAAAACATTTTGGTTCCTGGGCAGGATTTTTCCTGACCGTGGAGTATAGCCTTTTCTTCTCCTGGCACCAAAAAGGCTTGATTTTTAAAAAGTTGAAGCAACACCATTTTTAGACATGGAATTTCATCCTGAAACTCATCCTGGTGTCCGTTTTTGTATTTGGTTTCAAAAAAAAAATTTGGCTTCAAAAAACATTTTGGTTCCTGGGCAGGATTTTTCCTGACCGTAGAGTAAAGCCTTTTCTTCTCCTGGCACCAAAAAGGCTTGATTTTTAAAAAGTTGAAGCAACACCATTTTTAGACATGGAATTTCATCCTGAAACTCATCCTGGTGTCCGTTTTTGCATTTGGTTTCAAAAAAAAAATTTGGCTTCAAAAAACATTTTGGTTCCTGGGCAGGATTTTTCCTGACCGTGGAGTATAGCCTTTTCTTCTCCTGGCACCAAAAAGGCTTGATTTTTAAAAAGTTGAAGCAACACCATTTTTAGACATGGAATTTCATCCTGAAACTCATCCTGGTGTCCGTTTTTGTATTTGGTTTCAAAAAAAAAATTTGGCTTCAAAAAACATTTTGGTTCCTGGGCAGGATTTTTCCTGACCGTAGAGTAAAGCCTTTTCTTCTCCTGGCACCAAAAAGGCTTGATTTTTAAAAAGTTGAAGCAACACCATTTTTAGACATGGAATTTCATCCTGAAACTCATCCTGGTGTCCGTTTTTGCATTTGGTTTCAAAAAAAAAATTTGGCTTCAAAAAACATTTTGGTTCCTGGGCAGGATTTTTCCTGACCGTAGAGTAAAGCCTTTTCTTCTCCTGGCACCAAAAAGGCTTGATTTTTAAAAAGTTGAAGCAACACCATTTTTAGACATGGAATTTCATCCTGAAACTCATCCTGGTGTCCGTTTTTGTATTTGGTTTCAAAAAAAAAATTTGGCTTCAAAAAACATTTTGGTTCCTGGGCAGGATTTTTCCTGACCGTGGAGAAAAGCCTTTTCTTCTCCTGGCACCAAAAAGGCTTGATTTTTAAAACGTTGAAGCAACACCATTTTTAGACATGGAATTTCATCCTGAAACTCATCCTGGTGTCCGTTTTTGTATTTGGTTTCAAAAAAAAAATTTGGCTTCAAAAAACATTTTGGTTCCTGGGCAGGATTTTTCCTGACCGTAGAGTAAAGCCTTTTCTTCTCCTGGCACCAAAAAGGCTTGATTTTTAAAAAGTTGAAACAACACCATTTTTAGACATGGAATTTCATCCTGAAACTCATCCTGGTGTCCGTTTTTGCATTTGGTTTCAAAAAAAAAATTTGGCTTCAAAAAACATTTTGGTTCCTGGGCAGGATTTTTCCTGACCGTGGAGTATAGCCTTTTCTTCTCCTGGCACCAAAAAGGCTTGATTTTTAAAAAGTTGAAGCAACACAATTTTTAGACATGGAATTTCATTCTGAAACTCATCCTGGTGTCCGTTTTTGTATTTGGTTTCAAAAAAAAAAATTGGCTTCAAAAAACATTTTGGTTCCTTGGCAGGATTTTTCCTGACCGTAGAGTAAAGCCTTTTCTTCTCCTGGCACCAAAAAGGCTTGATTTTTAAAAAGTTGAAGCAACACCATTTTTAGACATGGAATTTCATCCTGAAACTCATCCTGGTGTCCGTTTTTGCATTTGGTTTCAAAAAAAAAATTTGGCTTCAAAAAACATTTTGGTTCCTGGGCAGGATTTTTCCTGACCGTGGAGTATAGCCTTTTCTTCTCCTGGCACCAAAAAGGCTTGATTTTTAAAAAGTTGAAGCAACACCATTTTTAGACATGGAATTTCATCCTTAATCTCATCCTGGTGTCCGTTTTTGTATTTGGTTTCAAAAAAAAAATTTGGCTTCAAAAAACATTTTGGTTCCTGGGCAGGATTTTTCCTGACCGTGGAGAAAAGCCTTTTCTTCTCCTGGCACCAAAAAGGCTTGATTTTTAAAAAGTTGAAGCAACACCATTTTTAGACATGGAATTTCATCCTGAAACTCATCCTGGTGTCCGTTTTTGTATTTGGTTTCAAAAAAAAAATTTGGCTTCAAAAACATTTTGGTTCCTGGGCAGGATTTTTCCTGACCGTAGAGTAAAGCCTTTTCTTCTCCTGGCACCAAAAAGGCTTGATTTTTAAAAAGTTGAAGCAACACCATTTTTAGACATGGAATTTCATCCTGAAACTCATCCTGGTGTCCGTTTTTGCATTTGGTTTCAAAAAAAAAATTTGGCTTCAAAAAACATTTTGGTTCCTGGGCAGGATTTTTCCTGACCGTAGAGTAAAGCCTTTTCTTCTCCTGGCACCAAAAAGGCTTGATTTTTAAAAAGTTGAAGCAACACCATTTTTAGACATGGAATTTCATCCTGAAACTCATCCTGGTGTCCGTTTTTGCATTTGGTTTCAAAAAAAAATTTGGCTTCGAAAAACATTTTGGTTCCTGGGCAGGATTTTTCCTGACCGTGGAGTATAGCCTTTTCTTCTCCTGGCACCAAAAAGGCTTGATTTTTAAAAAGTTGAAGCAACACTATTTTTAGACATGGAATTTCATCCTGAAACTCATCCTGGTGTCCGTTTTTGTATTTGGTTTCAAAAAAAAAATTTGGCTTCAAAAAACATTTTGGTTCCTGGGCAGGATTTTTCCTGACCGTGGAGAAAAGCCTTTTCTTCTCCTGGCACCAAAAAGGCTTGATTTTTAAAAAGTTGAAGCAACACCATTTTTAGACATGGAATTTCATCCTGAAACTCATCCTGGTGTCCGTTTTTGTATTTGGTTTAAAAAAAAAAATTTGGCTTCAAAAAACATTTTGGTTCCTGGGCAGGATTTTTCCTGACCGTAGAGTAAAGCCTTTTCTTCTCCTGGCACCAAAAAGGCTTGATTTTTAAAAAGTTGAAGCAACACCATTTTTAGACATGGAATTTCATCCTGAAACTCATCCTGGTGTCCGTTTTTGCATTTGGTTTCAAAAAAAAAATTTGGCTTCAAAAAACATTTTGGTTCCTGGGCAGGATTTTTCCTGACCGTAGAGTAAAGCCTTTTCTTCTCCTGGCACCAAAAAGGCTTGATTTTTAAAAAGTTGAAGCAACACCATTTTTAGACATGGAATTTCATCCTGAAACTCATCCTGGTGTCCGTTTTTGTATTTGGTTTCAAAAAAAAAATTTGGCTTCAAAAAACATTTTGGTTCCTGGGCAGGATTTTTCCTGACCGTGGAGAAAAGCCTTTTCTTCTCCTGGCACCAAAAAGGCTTGATTTTTAAAAAGTTGAAGCAACACCATTTTTAGACATGGAATTTCATCCTGAAACTCATCCTGGTGTCCGTTTTTGTATTTGGTTTCAAAAAAAAAATTTGGCTTCAAAAAACATTTTGGTTCCTGGGCAGGATTTTTCCTGACCGTGGAGAAAAGCCTTTTCTTCTCCTGGCACCAAAAAGGCTTGATTTTTAAAAAGTTGAAGCAACACCATTTTTAGACATGGAATTTCATCCTTAATCTCATCCTGGTGTCAGTTTTTGCATTTGGTTTCAAAAAAAAAATTTGGCTTCAAAAAACATTTTGGTTCCTGGGCAGGATTTTTCCTGACCGTGGAGAAAAGCCTTTTCTTCTCCTGGCACCAAAAAGGCTTGATTTTTAAAAAGTTGAAGCAACACCATTTTTAGACATGGAATTTCATCCTGAAACTCATCCTGGTGTCCGTTTTTGTATTTGGTTTCAAAAAAAAAATTTGGCTTCAAAAAACATTTTGGTTCCTTGGCAGGATTTTTCCTGACCGTAGAGTAAAGCCTTTTCTTCTCCTGGCACCAAAAAGGCTTGATTTTTAAAAAGTTGAAGCAACACCATTTTTAGACATGGAATTTCATCCTGAAACTCATCCTGGTGTCCGTTTTTGCATTTGGTTTCAAAAAAAAAATTTGGCTTCAAAAAACATTTTGGTTCCTGGGCAGGATTTTTCCTGACCGTGGAGTATAGCCTTTTCTTCTCCTGGCACCAAAAAGGCTTGATTTTTAAAAAGTTGAAGCAACACCATTTTTAGACATGGAATTTCATCCTGAAACTCATCCTGGTGTCCGTTTTTGTATTTGGTTTCCAAAAAAAAATTTGGCTTCAAAAAACATTTTGGTTCCTGGGCAGGATTTTTCCTGACCGTAGAGTAAAGCCTTTTCTTCTCCTGGCACCAAAAAGGCTTGATTTTTAAAAAGTTGAAGCAACACCATTTTTAGACATGGAATTTCATCCTGAAACTCATCCTGGTGTCCGTTTTTGTATTTGGTTTTAAAAAAAAAATTTGGCTTCAAAAAACATTTTGGTTCCTGGGCAGGATTTTTCCTGACCGTGGAGAAAAGCCTTTTCTTCTCCTGGCACCAAAAAGGCTTGATTTTTAAAAAGTTGAAGCAACACCATTTTTAGACATGGAATTTCATCAGGAAACTCATCCTGGTGTCCGTTTTTGCATTCGGTTTCAAAAAAAAAATTTGGCGTCAAAAAACATTTTGGTTCCTGGGCAGGATTTTTCCTGACCGTGGAGTAAAGCCTTTTCTTCTCCTGGCACCAAAAAGGCTTGATTTTTAAAAAGTTGAAGCAACACCATTTTTAGACATGGAATTTCATCAGGAAACTCATCCTGGTGTCCGTTTTTGCATTTGGTTTCAAAAAAAAAATTTGGCTTCAAAAAACATTTTGGTTCCTGGGCAGGATTTTTCCTGACCGTGGAGAAAAGCCTTTTCTTCTCCTGGTACCAAAAAGGCTTGATTTTTAAAAAGTTGAAGCAACACCATTTTTAGACATGGAATTTCATCCTGAAACTCATCCTGGTGTCCGTTTTTGTATTTGGTTTCAAAAAAAAAATTTGGCTTCAAAAAACATTTTGGTTCCTGGGCAGGATTTTTCCTGACCGTGGAGAAAAGCCTTTTCTTCTCCTGGCACCAAAAAGGCTTGATTTTTAAAAAGTTGAAGCAACACCATTTTTAGACATGGAATTTCATCCTGAAACTCATCCTGGTGTCCGTTTTTGTATTTGGTTTCAAAAAAAAAATTTGGCTTCAAAAAACATTTTGGTTCCTGGGCAGGATTTTTCCTGACCGTAGAGTAAAGCCTTTTCTTCTCCTGGCACCAAAAAGGCTTGATTTTTAAAAAGTTGAAGCAACACCATTTTTAGACATGGAATTTCATCCTGAAACTCATCCTGGTGTCCGTTTTTGCATTTGGTTTCAAAAAAAAAATTTGGCTTCAAAAAACATTTTGGTTCCTGGGCAGGATTTTTCCTGACCGTGGAGTATAGCCTTTTCTTCTCCTGGCACCAAAAAGGCTTGATTTTTAAAAAGTTGAAGCAACACCATTTTTAGACATGGAATTTCATCCTGAAACTCATCCTGGTGTCCGTTTTTGTATTTGGTTTCAAAAAAAAAATTTGGCTTCAAAAAACATTTTGGTTCCTGGGCAGGATTTTTCCTGACCGTGGAGAAAAAGCCTTTTCTTCTCCTGGCACCAAAAAGGCTTGATTTTTAAAAAGTTGAAGCAACACCATTTTTAGACATGGAATTTCATCCTGAAACTCATCCTGGTGTCCGTTTTTGTATTTGGTTTCAAAAAAAAAATTTGGCTTCAAAAAACATTTTGGTTCCTGGGCAGGATTTTTCCTGACCGTGGAGAAAAAGCCTTTTCTTCTCCTGGCACCAAAAAGGCTTGATTTTTAAAAAGTTGAAGCAACACCATTTTTAGACATGGAATTTCATCCTGAAACTCATCCTGGTGTCCGTTTTTGTATTTGGTTTCAAAAAAAAAATTTGGCTTCAAAAAACATTTTGGTTCCTGGGCAGGATTTTTCCTGACCGTAGAGTAAAGCCTTTTCTTCTCCTGGCACCAAAAAGGCTTGATTTTTAAAAAGTTGAAGCAACACCATTTTTAGACATGGAATTTCATCCTGAAACTCATCCTGGTGTCCGTTTTTGCATTTGGTTTCAAAAAAAAAATTTGGCTTCAAAAAACATTTTGGTTCCTGGGCAGGATTTTTCCTGACCGTGGAGAAAAGCCTTTTCTTCTCCTGGCACCAAAAAGGCTTGATTTTTAAAAAGTTGAAGCAACACCATTTTTAGACATGGAATTTCATCCTGAAACTCATCCTGGTGTCCGTTTTTGTATTTGGTTTCAAAAAAAAAATTTGGCTTCAAAAAACATTTTGGTTCCTTGGCAGGATTTTTCCTGACCGTAGAGTAAAGCCTTTTCTTCTCCTGGCACCAAAAAGGCTTGATTTTTAAAAAGTTGAAGCAACACCATTTTTAGACATGGAATTTCATCCTGAAACTCATCCTGGTGTCCGTTTTTGCATTTGGTTTCAAAAAAAAAATTTGGCTTCAAAAAACATTTTGGTTCCTGGGCAGGATTTTTCCTGACCGTGGAGTAAAGCCTTTTCTTCTCCTGGCACCAAAAAGGCTTGATTTTTAAAAAGTTGAAGCAACACCATTTTTAGACATGGAATTTCATCCTGAAACTCATCCTGGTGTCCGTTTTTGTATTTGGTTTCAAAAAAAAAATTTGGCTTCAAAAAACATTTTGGTTCCTGGGCAGGATTTTTCCTGACCGTAGAGTAAAGCCTTTTCTTCTCCTGGCACCAAAAAGGCTTGATTTTTAAAAAGTTGAAGCAACACCATTTTTAGACATGGAATTTCATTCTGAAACTCATCCTGGTGTCCGTTTTTGCATTTGGTTTCAAAAAAAAAATTTGGCTTCAAAAAACATTTTGGTTCCTGGGCAGGATTTTTCCTGACCGTGGAGAAAAGCCTTTTCTTCTCCTGGCACCAAAAAGGCTTGATTTTTAAAAAGTTGAAGCAACACCATTTTTAGACATGGAATTTCATCCTGAAATTCATCCTGGTGTCCGTTTTTGTATTTGGTTTCAAAAAAAAAATTTGGCTTCAAAAAACATTTTGGTTCCTTGGTAGGATTTTTCCTGACCGTAGAGTAAAGCCTTTTCTTCTCCTGGCACCAAAATGGCTTGATTTTTAAAAAGTTGAAGCAACACCATTTTTAGACATGGAATTTCATCCTGAAACTCATCCTGGTGTCCGTTTTTGCATTTGGTTTCAAAAAAAAAATTTGGCTTCAAAAAACATTTTGGTTCCTGGGCAGGATTTTTCCTGACCGTGGGGTATAGCCTTTTCTTCTCCTGGCACCAAAAAGGCTTGATTTTTAAAAAGTTGAAGCAACACCATTTTTAGACATGGAATTTCATCCTGAAACTCATCCTGGTGTCCGTTTTTGTATTTGGTTTCAAAAAAAAAAATTGGCTTCAAAAAACATTTTGGTTCCTGGGCAGGATTTTTCCTGACCGTAGAGTAAAGCCTTTTCTTCTCCTGGCACCAAAAAGGCTTGATTTTTAAAAAGTTGAAGCAACACCATTTTTAGACATGGAATTTCATCCTGAAACTCATCCTGGTGTCCGTTTTTGCATTTGGTTTCAAAAAAAAAATTTGGCTTCAAAAAACATTTTGGTTCCTGGGCAGGATTTTTCCTGACCGTAGAGTAAAGCCTTTTCTTCTCCTGGCACCAAAAAGGCTTGATTTTTAAAAAGTTGAAGCAACACCATTTTTAGACATGGAATTTCATCCTGAAACTCATCCTGGTGTCCGTTTTTGCATTTGGTTTCAAAAAAAAAATTTGGCTTCAAAAAACATTTTGGTTCCTGGGCAGGATTTTTCCTGACCGTGGAGTAAAGCCTTTTCTTCTCCTGGCACCAAAAAGGCTTGATTTTTAAAAAGTTGAAGCAACACCATTTTTAGACATGGAATTTCATCCTGAAACTCATCCTGGTGTCCGTTTTTGTATTTGGTTTCAAAAAAAAAATTTGGCTTCAAAAAACATTTTGGTTCCTGGGCAGGATTTTTCCTGACCGTGGAGAAAAGCGTTTTCTTCTCCTGGCACCAAAAAGGCTTGATTTTTAAAAAGTTGAAGCAACACCATTTTTAGACATGGAATTTCATCAGGAAACTCATCCTGGTGTCCGTTTTTGCATTCGGTTTCAAAAAAAACATTTGGCTTCAAAAAACATTTTGGTTCCTGGGCAGGATTTTTCCTGACCGTGGAGTAAAGCCTTTTCTTCTCCGGGCACCAAAAAGGCTTGATTTTTAAAAAGGTGAAGCAACACCATTTTTAGACATGGAATTTCATCCTGAAACTCATCCTGGTGTCCGTTTTTGCATTTGGTTTCAAAAAAAAAATTTGGCTTCAAAAAACATTTTGGTTCCTGGGCAGGATTTTTCCTGACCGTGGAGTAAAGCCTTTCTTCTCCTGGCACCAAAAAGGCTTGATTTTTAAAAAGTTGAAGCAACACCATTTTTAGACATGGAATTTCATCCTTAATCTCATCCTGGTGTCCGTTTTTGCATTTGGTTTCAAAAAAAAAAATTTGGCTTCAAAAAACATTTTGGTTCCTGGGCAGGATTTTTCCTGACCGTGGAGTATAGCCTTTTTTTCTCCTGGCACCAAAAAGGCTTGATTTTTAAAAAGTTGAAGCAACACCATTTTTAGACATGGAATTTCATCCTGAAACTCATCCTGGTGTCCGTTTTTGTATTTGGTTTCAAAAAAAAAATTTGGCTTCAAAAAACATTTTGGTTCCTGGGCAGGATTTTCCTGACCGTGGAGTAAAGCCTTTTCTTCTCCTGGCACCAAAAAGGCTTGATTTTTAAAAAGTTGAAGCAACACCATTTTTAGACATGGAATTTCATCCTGAAACTCATCCTGGTGTCCGTTTTTGCATTTGGTTTCAAAAAAAAAATTTGTCTTCAAAAAACATTTTGGTTCCTGGGCAGGATTTTTCCTGACCGTGGAGTATAGCCTTTTCTTCTCCTGGCACCAAAAAGGCTTGATTTTTAAAAAGTTGAAGCAACACCATTTTTAGACATGGAATTTCATCCTGAAACTCATCCTGGTGTCCGTTTTTGTATTTGGTTTCAAAAAAAAAATTTGGCTTCAAAAAACATTTTGGTTCCTGGGCAGGATTTTTCCTGACCGTGGAGTATAGCCTTTTCTTCTCCTGGCACCAAAAAGGCTTGATTTTTAAAAAGTTGAAGCAACACCATTTTTAGACATGGAATTTCATCAGGAAACTCATCCTGGTGTCCGTTTTTGTATTTGGTTTCAAAAAAAAAAATTGGCTTCAAAAAACATTTTGGTTCCTGGGCAGGATTTTTCCTGACCGTGGAGTAAAGCCTTTTCTTCTCCTGGCACCAAAAAGGCTTGATTTTTAAAAAGTTGAAGCAACACCATTTTTAGACATGGAATTTCATCCTGAAACTCATCCTGGTGTCTGTTTTTGCATTTGGTTTCAAAAAAAAAAATTGGCTTCAAAATACATTTTGGTTCCTGGGCAGGATTTTTCCTGACCGTGGAGTATAGCCTTTTCTTCTCCTGGCACCAAAAAGGCTTGATATTTAAAAAGTTGAAGCAACACCATTTTTAGACATGGAATTTCATCCTGAAACTCATCCTGGTGTCCGTTTTTGCATCTGGTTTCAAAAAAAAAATTTGGCTTCAAAAAACATTTTGGTTCCTGGGCAGGATTTTTCCTGACAGTGGAGTAAAGCCTTTTCTTCTCCTGGCACCAAAAAGGCTTGATTTTTAAAAAGTTGAAGCAACACCATTTTTAGACATGGAATTTCATCCTGAAACTCATCCTGGTGTCCGTTTTTGCATTTGGTTTCAAAAAAAAAATTTGGCTTCAAAAAACATTTTGGTTCCTGGGCAGGATTTTCCTGACCGTGGAGTAAAGCCTTTTCTTCTCCTGGCACCAAAAAGGCTTGATTTTTAAAAAGTTGAAGCAACACCATTTTTAGACATGGAATTTCATCCTGAAACTCATCCTGGTGTCCGTTTTTGTATTTGGTTTCAAAAAAAAAATTTGGCTTCAAAAAACATTTTGGTTCCTGGGCAGGATTTTTCCTGACCGTGGAGTATAGCCTTTTCTTCTCCTGGCACCAAAAAGGCTTGATTTTTAAAAAGTTGAAGCAACACCATTTTTAGACATGGAATTTCATCAGGAAACTCATCCTGGTGTCCGTTTTTGTATTTGGTTTCAAAAAAAAAAATTGGCTTCAAAAAACATTTTGGTTCCTGGGCAGGATTTTTCCTGACCGTGGAGTAAAGCCTTTTCTTCTCCTGGCACCAAAAAGGCTTGATTTTTAAAAAGTTGAAGCAACACCATTTTTAGACATGGAATTTCATCCTGAAACTCATCCTGGTGTCTGTTTTTGCATTTGGTTTCAAAAAAAAAAATTGGCTTCAAAATACATTTTGGTTCCTGGGCAGGATTTTTCCTGACCGTGGAGTATAGCCTTTTCTTCTCCTGGCACCAAAAAGGCTTGATTTTTAAAAAGTTGAAGCAACACCATTTTTAGACATGGAATTTCATCCTGAAACTCATCCTGGTGTCCGTTTTTGCATCTGGTTTCAAAAAAAAAATTTGGCTTCAAAAAACATTTTGGTTCCTGGGCAGGATTTTTCCTGACCGTGGAGTAAAGCCTTTTCTTCTCCTGGCACCAAAAAGGCTTGATTTTTAAAAAGTTGAAGCAACACCATTTTTAGACATGGAATTTCATCCTGAAACTCATCCTGGTGTCCGTTTTTGCATTTGGTTTCAAAAAAAAAATTTGGCTTCAAAAAACATTTTGGTTCCTTGGCAGGATTTTTCCTGACCGTAGAGTAAAGCCTTTTCTTCTCCTGGCACCAAAAAGGCTTGATTTTTAAAAAGTTGAAGCAACACCATTTTTAGACATGGAATTTCATCCTGAAACTCATCCTGGTGTCCGTTTTTGCATTTGGTTTCAAAAAAAAAATTTGGCTTCAAAAAACATTTTGGTTCCTGGGCAGGATTTTTCCTGACCGTGGAGTATAGCCTTTTCTTCTCCTGGCACCAAAAAGGCTTGATTTTTAAAAAGTTGAAGCAACACCATTTTTAGACATGGAATTTCATCCTGAAACTCATCCTGGTGTCCGTTTTTGTATTTGGTTTCAAAAAAAAAATTTGGCTTCAAAAAACATTTTGGTTCCTGGGCAGGATTTTTCCTGACCGTGGAGTCAAGCCTTTTCTTCTCCTGGCACCGAAAAGGCTTGATTTTTAAAAAGTTGAAGCAACACCAGTTTTAGACATGGAATTTCATCAGGAAACTCATCCTGGTGTCCGTTTTTGTATTTGGTTTCAAAAAAAAAAATTGGCTTCAAAAAACATTTTGGTTCCTGGGCAGGATTTTTCCTGACCGTGGAGTAAAGCCTTTTCTTCTCCTGGCACCAAAAAGGCTTGATTTTTAAAAAGTTGAAGCAACACCATTTTTAGACATGGAATTTCATCCTGAAACTCATCCTGGTGTCCGTTTTTGCATTTGGTTTCAAAAAAAAAATTTGGCTTCAAAAAACATTTTGGTTCCTGGGCAGGATTTTTCCTGACCGTGGAGTATAGCCTTTTCTTCTCCTGGCACCAAAAAGGCTTGATTTTTAAAAAGTTGAAGCAACACCATTTTTAGACATGGAATTTCATCAGGAAACTCATCCTGGTGTCCGTTTTTGTATTTGGTTTCAAAAAAAAAATTGGCTTCAAAAAACATTTTGGTTCCTGGGCAGGATTTTTCCTGACCGTGGAGTAAAGCCTTTTCTTCTCCTGGGACCAAAAAGGCTTGATTTTTAAAAAGTTGAAGCAACACCATTTTTAGACATGGAATTTCATCCTGAAACTCATCCTGGTGTCCGTTTTTGTATTTGGTTTCAAAAAAAAAATTTGGCTTCAAAAAACATTTTGGTTCCTGGGCAGGATGTTTCCTGACCGTGGAGTATAGCCTTTTCTTCTCCTGGCACCAAAAAGGCTTGATTTTTAAAAAGTTGAAGCAACACCATTTTTAGACATGGAATTTCATCCTGAAACTCATCCTGGTGTCCGTTTTTGCATTTGGTTTCAAAAAAAAAATTTGGCTTCAAAAAACATTTTGGTTCCTGGGCAGGATTTTTCCTGACCGTGGAGTAAAGCCTTTTCTTCTCCTGGCACCAAAAAGGCTTGATTTTTAAAAAGTTGAAGCAACACCATTTTTAGACATGGAATTTCATCCTTAATCTCATCCTGGTGTCCGTTTTTGCATTTGGTTTCAAAAAAAAAAATTGGCTTCAAAAAACATTTTGGTTCCTGGGCAGGATTTTTCCTGACCGTGGAGTATAGCCTTTTCTTCTCCTGGCACCAAAAAGGCTTGATTTTTAAAAAGTTGAAGCAACACCATTTTTAGACATGGAATTTCATCCTTAATCTCATCCTGGTGTCCGTTTTTGTATTTGGTTTCAAAAAAAAAATTTGGCTTCAAAAAACATTTTGCTTCCTGGGCAGGATTTTTCCTGACCGTGGAGTAAAGCCTTTTCTTCTCCTGGCACCAAAAAGGCTTGATTTTTAAAAAGTTGAAGCAACACCATTTTTAGACATGGAATTTCATCCTGAAACTCATCCTGGTGTCCGTTTTTGCATTTGGTTTCAAAAAAAAAATTTGGCTTCAAAAAACATTTTGGTTCCTGGGCAGGATTTTTCCTGACCGTGGAATATAGCCTTTTCTTCTCCTGGCACCAAAAAGGCTTGATTTTTAAAAAGTTGAAGCAACACCATTTTTAGACATGGAATTTCATCCTGAAACTCATCCTGGTGTCCGTTTTTGTATTTGGTTTCAAAAAAAAAAATTGGCTTCAAAAAACATTTTGGTTCCTGGGCAGGATTTTTCCTGACCGTGGAGTAAAGCCTTTTCTTCTCCTGGCACCAAAAAGGCTTGATTTTTAAAAAGTTGAAGCAACACCATTTATAGACATGGAATTTCATTAGGAAACTCATCCTGGTGTCCGTTTTTGCATTTGGTTTCAAAAAAAAAATTTGGCTTCAAAAAACATTTTGGTTCCTGGGCAGGATTTTTCCTGACCGTGGAGTATATAGCCTTTTCTTCTCCTGGCACCAAAAAGGGTTGATTTTTAAAAAGTTGAAGCAACACCATTTTTAGACATGGAATTTCATCCTGAAACTCATCCTGGTGTCCGTTTTTGCATTTGGTTTCAAAAAAAAAATTTGGCTTCAAAAAACATTTTGGTTCCTGGGCAGGATTTTTCCTGACCGTGGAGTAAAGCCTTTTCTTCTCCTGGCACCAAAAAGGCTTGATTTTTAAAAAGTTGAAGCAACACCATTTTTAGACATGGAATTTCATCCTTAATCTCATCCTGGTGTCCGTTTTTGCATTTGGTTTCAAAAAAAAAAATTTGGCTTCAAAAAACATTTTGGTTCCTGGGCAGGATTTTTCCTGACCGTGGAGTATAGCCTTTTCTTCTCCTGGCACCAAAAAGGCTTGATTTTTAAAAAGTTGAAGCAACACCATTTTTAGACATGGAATTTCATCCTGAAACTCATCCTGGTGTCCGTTTTTGTATTTGGTTTCAAAAAAAAAATTTGGCTTCAAAAAACATTTTGGTTCCTGGGCAGGATTTTTCCTGACCGTGGAGTATAGCCTTTTCTTCTCCTGGCACCAAAAAGGCTTGATTTTTAAAAAGTTGAAGCAACACCATTTTTAGACATGGAATTTCATCAGGAAACTCATCCTGGTGTCCGTTTTTGTATTTGGTTTCAAAAAAAAAATTTGGCTTCAAAAAACATTTTGGTTCCTGGGCAGGATTTTTCCTGACCGTGGAGTCAAGCCTTTTCTTCTCCTGGCACCGAAAAGGCTTGATTTTTAAAAAGTTGAAGCAACACCAGTTTTAGACATGGAATTTCATCAGGAAACTCATCCTGGTGTCCGTTTTTGTATTTGGTTTCAAAAAAAAAAATTGGCTTCAAAAAACATTTTGGTTCCTGGGCAGGATTTTTCCTGACCGTGGAGTAAAGCCTTTTCTTCTCCTGGCACCAAAAAGGCTTGATTTTTAAAAAGTTGAAGCAACACCATTTTTAGACATGGAATTTCATCCTGAAACTCATCCTGGTGTCCGTTTTTGCATTTGGTTTCAAAAAAAAAATTTGGCTTCAAAAAACATTTTGGTTCCTGGGCAGGATTTTTCCTGACCGTGGAGTATAGCCTTTTCTTCTCCTGGCACCAAAAAGGCTTGATTTTTAAAAAGTTGAAGCAACACCATTTTTAGACATGGAATTTCATCCTTAATCTCATCCTGGTGTCCGTTTTTGCATTTGGTTTCAAAAAAAAAAATTGGCTTCAAAAAACATTTTGGTTCCTGGGCAGGATTTTTCCTGACCGTGGAGTATAGCCTTTTCTTCTCCTGGCACCAAAAAGGCTTGATTTTTAAAAAGTTGAAGCAACACCATTTTTAGACATGGAATTTCATCCTTAATCTCATCCTGGTGTCCGTTTTTGTATTTGGTTTCAAAAAAAAAATTTGGCTTCAAAAAACATTTTGCTTCCTGGGCAGGATTTTTCCTGACCGTGGAGTAAAGCCTTTTCTTCTCCTGGCACCAAAAAGGCTTGATTTTTAAAAAGTTGAAGCAACACCATTTTTAGACATGGAATTTCATCCTTAATCTCATCCTGGTGTCCGTTTTTGCATTTGGTTTCAAAAAAAAATTTGGCTTCAAAAAACATTTTGGTTCCTGGGCAGGATTTTTCCTGACCGTGGAGTAAAGCCTTTTCTTCTCCTGGCACCAAAAAGGCTTGATTTTTAAAAAGTTGAAGCAACACCATTTTTAGACATGGAATTTCATCCTGAAACTCATCCTGGTGTCCGTTTTTGCATTTGGTTTCAAAAAAAAAATTTGGCTTCAAAAAACATTTTGGTTCCTGGGCAGGATTTTTCCTGACCGTGGAATATAGCCTTTTCTTCTCCTGGCACCAAAAAGGCTTGGTTTTTAAAAAGTTGAAGCAACACCATTTTTAGACATGGAATTTCATCCTGAAACTCATCCTGGTGTCCGTTTTTGTATTTGGTTTCAAAAAAAAAAAATTGGCTTCAAAAAACATTTTGGTTCCTGGGCAGGATTTTTCCTGACCGTGGAGTAAAGCCTTTATTTCTCCTGGCACCAAAAAGGCTTGATTTTTAAAAAGTTGAAGCAACACCATTTATAGACATGGAATTTCATTAGGAAACTCATCCTGGTGTCCGTTTTTGCATTTGGTTTCAAAAAAAAAATTTGGCTTCAAAAAACATTTTGGTTCCTGGGCAGGATTTTTCCTGACCGTGGAGTATAGCCTTTTCTTCTCCTGGCACCAAAAAGGGTTGATTTTTAAAAAGTTGAAGCAACACCATTTTTAGACATGGAATTTCATCCTGAAACTCATCCTGGTGTCCGTTTTTGCATTTGGTTTCAAAAAAAAAATTTGGCTTCAAAAAACATTTTGGTTCCTGGGCAGGATTTTTCCTGACCGTGGAGTAAAGCCTTTTCTTCTCCTGGCACCAAAAAGGCTTGATTTTTAAAAAGTTGAAGCAACACCATTTTTAGACATGGAATTTCATCCTTAATCTCATCCTGGTGTCCGTTTTTGCATTTGGTTTCAAAAAAAAAAATTTGGCTTCAAAAAACATTTTGGTTCCTGGGCAGGATTTTTCCTGACCGTGGAGTATAGCCTTTTCTTCTCCTGGCACCAAAAAGGCTTGATTTTTAAAAAGTTGAAGCAACACCATTTTTAGACATGGAATTTCATCCTGAAACTCATCCTGGTGTCCGTTTTTGTATTTGGTTTCAAAAAAAAAATTTGGCTTCAAAAAACATTTTGGTTCCTGTGCAGGATTTTTCCTGACCGTGGAGTATAGCCTTTTCTTCTCCTGGCACCAAAAAGGCTTGATTTTTAAAAAGTTGAAGCAACACCATTTTTAGACATGGAATTTCATCAGGAAACTCATCCTGGTGTCCGTTTTTGTATTTGGTTTCAAAAAAAAAAATTGGCTTCAAAAAACATTTTGGTTCCTGGGCAGGATTTTTCCTGACCGTGGAGTAAAGCCTTTTCTTCTCCTGGCACCAAAAAGGCTTGATTTTTAAAAAGTTGAAGCAACACCATTTTTAGACATGGAATTTCATCCTGAAACTCATCCTGGTGTCTGTTTTTGCATTTGGTTTCAAAAAAAAAAATTGGCTTCAAAATATATTTTGGTTCCTGGGCAGGATTTTTCCTGACCGTGGAGTATAGCCTTTTCTTCTCCTGGCACCAAAAAGGCTTGATTTTTAAAAAGTTGAAGCAACACCATTTTTAGACATGGAATTTCATCCTGAAACTCATCCTGGTGTCCGTTTTGGCATCTGGTTTGAAAAAAAAAATTTGGCTTCAAAAAACATTTTGGTTCCTGGGCAGGATTTTTCCTGACCGTAGAGTAAAGCCTTTTCTTCTCCTGGCACCAAAAAGGCTTGATTTTTAAAAAGTTGAAGCAACACCATTTTTAGACATGGAATTTCATCCTGAAACTCATCCTGGTGTCCGTTTTTGCATTTGGTTTCAAAAAAAAAATTTGGCTTCAAAAAACATTTTGGTTCCTTGGCAGGATTTTTCCTGACCGTAGAGTAAAGCCTTTTCTTCTCCTGGCACCAAAAAGGCTTGATTTTTAAAAAGTTGAAGCAACACCATTTTTAGACATGGAATTTCATCCTGAAACTCATCCTGGTGTCCGTTTTTGCATTTGGTTTCAAAAAAAAAAATTTGGCTTCAAAAAACATTTTGGTTCCTGGGCAGGATTTTCCTGACCGTGGAGTAAAGCCTTTTCTTCTCCTGGCACCAAAAAGGCTTGATTTTTAAAAAGTTGAAGCAACACCATTTTTAGACATGGAATTTCATCCTGAAACTCATCCTGGTGTCCGTTTTTGCATTTGGTTTCAAAAAAAAAATTTGGCTTCAAAAAACATTTTGGTTCCTGTGCAGGATTTTTCCTGACCGTGGAGTAAAGCCTTTTCTTCTCCTGGCACCGAAAAGGCTTGATTTTTAAAAATTGAAGCAACACCATTTTTAGACATGGAATTTCATCCTGAAACTCATCCTGGTGTCCGTTTTTGTATTTGGTTTCAAAAAAAAAATTTGGCTTCAAAAAACATTTTGGTTCCTGGGCAGGATTTTTCCTGACCGTGGAGTCAAGCCTTTTCTTCTCCTGGCACCGAAAAGGCTTGATTTTTAAAAAGTTGAAGCAACACCAGTTTTAGACATGGAATTTCATCAGGAAACTCATCCTGGTGTCCGTTTTTGTATTTGGTTTCAAAAAAAAAAATTGGCTTCAAAAAACATTTTGGTTCCTGGGCAGGATTTTTCCTGACCGTGGAGTAAAGCCTTTTCTTCTCCTGGCACCAAAAAGGCTTGATTTTTAAAAAGTTGAAGCAACACCATTTTTAGACATGGAATTTCATCCTGAAACTCATCCTGGTGTCCGTTTTTGCATTTGGTTTCAAAAAAAAAATTTGGCTTCAAAAAACATTTTGGTTCCTGGGCAGGATTTTTCCTGACCGTGGAGTATAGCCTTTTCTTCTCCTGGCACCAAAAAGGCTTGATTTTTAAAAAGTTGAAGCAACACCATTTTTAGACATGGAATTTCATCAGGAAACTCATCCTGGTGTCCGTTTTTGTATTTGGTTTCAAAAAAAAATTTGGCTTCAAAAAACATTTTGGTTCCTGGGCAGGATTTTTCCTGACCGTGGAGTAAAGCCTTTTCTTCTCCTGGGACCAAAAAGGCTTGATTTTTAAAAAGTTGAAGCAACACCAGTTTTAGACATGGAATTTCATCAGGAAACTCATCCTGGTGTCCGTTTTTGTATTTGGTTTCAAAAAAAAAAATTGGCTTCAAAAAACATTTTGGTTCCTGGGCAGGATTTTTCCTGACCGTGGAGTAAAGCCTTTTCTTCTCCTGGCACCAAAAAGGCTTGATTTTTAAAAAGTTGAAGCAACACCATTTTTAGACATGGAATTTCATCCTGAAACTCATCCTGGTGTCCGTTTTTGCATTTGGTTTCAAAAAAAAAATTTGGCTTCAAAAAACATTTTGGTTCCTGGGCAGGATTTTTCCTGACCGTGGAGTATAGCCTTTTCTTCTCCTGGCACCAAAAAGGCTTGATTTTTAAAAAGTTGAAGCAACACCATTTTTAGACATGGAATTTCATCAGGAAACTCATCCTGGTGTCCGTTTTTGTATTTGGTTTCAAAAAAAAATTTGGCTTCAAAAAACATTTTGGTTCCTGGGCAGGATTTTTCCTGACCGTGGAGTAAAGCCTTTTCTTCTCCTGGGACCAAAAAGGCTTGATTTTTAAAAAGTTGAAGCAACACCATTTTTAGACATGGAATTTCATCAGGAAACTCATCCTGGTGTCCGTTTTTGTATTTGGTTTCAAAAAAAAAATTTGGCTTCAAAAAACATTTTGGTTCCTGGGCAGGATTTTTCCTGACCGTGGAGTATAGCCTTTTCTTCTCCTGGCACCAAAAAGGCTTGATTTTTAAAAAGTTGAAGCAACACCATTTTTAGACATGGAATTTCATCCTGAAACTCATCCTGGTGTCCGTTTTTGCATTTGGTTTCAAAAAAAAAATTTGGCTTCAAAAAACATTTTGGTTCCTGGGCAGGATTTTTCCTGACCGTGGAGTAAAGCCTTTTCTTCTCCTGGCACCAAAAAGGCTTGATTTTTAAAAAGTTGAAGCAACACCATTTTTAGACATGGAATTTCATCCTTAATCTCATCCTGGTGTCCGTTTTTGCATTTGGTTTCAAAAAAAAAAATTGGCTTCAAAAAACATTTTGGTTCCTGGGCAGGATTTTTCCTGACCGTGGAGTATAGCCTTTTCTTCTCCTGGCACCAAAAAGGCTTGATTTTTAAAAAGTTGAACCAACACCATTTTTAGACATGGAATTTCATCCTGAAACTCATCCTGGTGTCCGTTTTTGCATTTGGTTTCAAAAAAAAAATTTGGCTTCAAAAAACATTTTGGTTCCTGGGCAGGATTTTTCCTGACCGTGGAGTATAGCCTTTTCTTCTCCTGGCACCAAAAAGGCTTGATTTTTAAAAAGTTGAAGCAACACCATTTTTAGACATGGAATTTCATCCTGAAACTCATCCTGGTGTCCGTTTTTGTATTTGGTTTCAAAAAAAAAAATTGGCTTCAAAAAACATTTTGGTTCCTGGGCAGGATTTTTCCTGACCGTGGAGTAAAGCCTTTTCTTCTCCTGGCACCAAAAAGGCTTAATTTTTAAAAAGTTGAAGCAACACCATTTTTAGACATGGAATTTCATCCTGAAACTCATCCTGGTGTCTGTTTTTGCATTTGGTTTCAAAAAAAAAATTTGGCTTCAAAAAACATTTTGGTTCCTGGGCAGGATTTTTCCTGACCGTGGAGTATAGCCTTTTCTTCTCCTGGCACCAAAAAGGCTTGATTTTTAAAAAGTTGAAGCAACACCATTTTTAGACATGGAATTTCATCCTGAAACTCATCCTGGTGTCCGTTTTTGCATTTGGTTTCAAAAAAAAAATTTGGCTTCAAAAAACATTTTGGTTCCTGGGCAGGATTTTTCCTGACCGTGGAGTAAAGCCTTTTCTTCTCCTGGCACCAAAAAGGCTTGATTTTTAAAAAGTTGAAGCAACACCATTTTTAGACATGGAATTTCATCCTGAAACTCATCCTGGTGTCCGTTTTTGTATTTGGTTTCAAAAAAAAAATTTGGCTTCAAAAAACATTTTGGTTCCTGGGCAGGATTTTTCCTGACCGTGGAGTAAAGCCTTTTCTTCTCCTGGCACCAAAAAGGCTTGATTTTTAAAAAGTTGAAGCAACACCATTTTTAGACATGGAATTTCATCAGGAAACTCATCCTGGTGTCCGTTTTTGCATTTGGTTTCAAAAAAAAATTTGGCTTCAAAAAACATTTTGGTTCCTGGGCAGGATTTTTCCTGACCGTGGAGTAAAGCCTTTTCTTCTCCTGGCACCAAAAAGGCTTGATTTTTAAAAAGTTGAAGCAACACCATTTTTAGACATGGAATTTCATCCTTAATCTCATCCTGGTGTCCGTTTTTGCATTTGGTTTCAAAAAAAAAAATTTGGCTTCAAAAAACATTTTGGTTCCTGGGCAGGATTTTTCCTGACCGTGGAGTATAGCCTTTTCTTCTCCTGGCACCAAAAAGGCTTGATTTTTAAAAAGTTGAAGCAACACCATTTTTAGACATGGAATTTCATCCTGAAACTCATCCTGGTGTCCGTTTTTGTATTTGGTTTCAAAAAAAAAATTTGGCTTCAAAAAACATTTTGGTTCCTGGGCAGGATTTTCCTGACCGTGGAGTAAAGCCTTTTCTTCTCCTGGCACCAAAAAGGCTTGATTTTTAAAAAGTTGAAGCAACACCATTTTTAGACATGGAATTTCATCCTGAAACTCATCCTGGTGTCCGTTTTTGCATTTGGTTTCAAAAAAAAAATTTGTCTTCAAAAAACATTTTGGTTCCTGGGCAGGATTTTTCCTGACCGTGGAGTAAAGCCTTTTCTTCTCCTGGCACCAAAAAGGCTTGATTTTTAAAAAGTTGAAGCAACACCATTTTTAGACATGGAATTTCATCCTGAAACTCATCCTGGTGTCCGTTTTTGTATTTGGTTTCAAAAAAAAAAATTGGCTTCAAAAAACATTTTGGTTCCTGGGCAGGATTTTTCCTGACCGTGGAGTAAAGCCTTTTCTTCTCCTGGCACCAAAAAGGCTTGATTTTTAAAAAGTTGAAGCAACACCATTTATAGACATGGAATTTCATTAGGAAACTCATCCTGGTGTCCGTTTTTGCATTTGGTTTCAAAAAAAAAATTTGGCTTCAAAAAACATTTTGGTTCCTGGGCAGGATTTTTCCTGACCGTGGAGTATAGCCTTTTCTTCTCCTGGCACCAAAAAGGGTTGATTTTTAAAAAGTTGAAGCAACACCATTTTTAGACATGGAATTTCATCCTGAAACTCATCCTGGTGTCCGTTTTTGCATTTGGTTTCAAAAAAAAAATTTGGCTTCAAAAAACATTTTGGTTCCTGGGCAGGATTTTTCCTGACCGTGGAGTAAAGCCTTTTCTTCTCCTGGCACCAAAAAGGCTTGATTTTTAAAAAGTTGAAGCAACACCATTTTTAGACATGGAATTTCATCCTTAATCTCATCCTGGTGTCCGTTTTTGCATTTGGTTTCAAAAAAAAAAATTTGGCTTCAAAAAACATTTTGGTTCCTGGGCAGGATTTTTCCTGACCGTGGAGTATAGCCTTTTCTTCTCCTGGCACCAAAAAGGCTTGATTTTTAAAAAGTTGAAGCAACACCATTTTTAGACATGGAATTTCATCCTGAAACTCATCCTGGTGTCCGTTTTTGTATTTGGTTTCAAAAAAAAAATTTGGCTTCAAAAAACATTTTGGTTCCTGTGCAGGATTTTTCCTGACCGTGGAGTATAGCCTTTTCTTCTCCTGGCACCAAAAAGGCTTGATTTTTAAAAAGTTGAAGCAACACCATTTTTAGACATGGAATTTCATCAGGAAACTCATCCTGGTGTCCGTTTTTGTATTTGGTTTCAAAAAAAAAATTGGCTTCAAAAAACATTTTGGTTCCTGGGCAGGATTTTTCCTGACCGTGGAGTAAAGCCTTTTCTTCTCCTGGCACCAAAAAGGCTTGATTTTTAAAAAGTTGAAGCAACACCATTTTTAGACATGGAATTTCATCCTGAAACTCATCCTGGTGTCTGTTTTTGCATTTGGTTTCAAAAAAAAAAATTTGGCTTCAAAAAACATTTTGGTTCCTGGGCAGGATTTTTCCTGACCGTGGAGTAAAGCCTTTTCTTCTCCTGGCACCAAAAAGGCTTGATTTTTAAAAAGTTGAAGCAACACCATTTTTAGACATGGAATTTCATCCTGAAACTCATCCTGGTGTCCGTTTTTCCATTTGGTTTCAAAAAAAAAATTTGGCTTCAAAAAACATTTTGGTTCCTTGGCAGGATTTTTCCTGACCGTAGAGTAAAGCCTTTTCTTCTCCTGGCACCAAAAAGGCTTGATTTTTAAAAAGTTGAAGCAACACCATTTTTAGACATGGAATTTCATCCTGAAACTCATCCTGGTGTCCGTTTTTGCATTTGGTTTCAAAAAAAAAATTTGGCTTCAAAAAACATTTTGGTTCCTGGGCAGGATTTTTCCTGACCGTGGAGTAAAGCCTTTTCTTCTCCTGGCACCGAAAAGGCTTGATTTTTAAAAATTGAAGCAACACTATTTTTAGACATGGAATTTCATCCTGAAACTCATCCTGGTGTCCGTTTTTGTATTTGGTTTCAAAAAAAAAATTTGGCTTCAAAAAACATTTTGGTTCCTGGGCAGGATTTTTCCTGACCGTGGAGTCAAGCCTTTTCTTCTCCTGGCACCAAAAAGGCTTGATTTTTAAAAAGTTGAAGCAACACCAGTTTTAGACATGGAATTTCATCCTGAAACTCATCCTGGTGTCCGTTTTTGTATTTGGTTTCAAAAAAAAAATTTGGCTTCAAAAAACATTTTGGTTCCTGGGCAGGATTTTTCCTGACCGTGGAGTATAGCCTTTTCTTCTCCTGGCACCAAAAAGGCTTGATTTTTAAAAAGTTGAAGCAACACCATTTTTAGACATGGAATTTCATCCTGAAACTCATCCTGGTGTCCGTTTTTGCATTTGGTTTCAAAAAAAAAATTTGGCTTCAAAAAACATTTTGGTTCCTGGGCAGGATTTTTCCTGACCGTGGAGTAAAGCCTTTTCTTCTCCTGGCACCAAAAAGGCTTGATTTTTAAAAAGTTGAAGCAACACCATTTTTAGACATGGAATTTCATCCTTAATCTCATCCTGGTGTCCGTTTTTGCATTTGGTTTCAAAAAAAAAAATTGGCTTCAAAAAACATTTTGGTTCCTGGGCAGGATTTTTCCTGACCGTGGAGTATAGCCTTTTCTTCTCCTGGCACCAAAAAGGCTTGATTTTTAAAAAGTTGAAGCAACACCATTTTTAGACATGGAATTTCATCCTTAATCTCATCCTGGTGTCCGTTTTTGTATTTGGTTTCAAAAAAAAAATTTGGCTTCAAAAAACATTTTGGTTCCTGGGCAGGATTTTTCCTGACCGTGGAGTAAAGCCTTTTCTTCTCCTGGCACCAAAAAGGCTTGATTTTTAAAAAGTTGAAGCAACACCATTTTTAGACATGGAATTTCATCCTGAAACTCATCCTGGTGTCCGTTTTTGTATTTGGTTTCAAAAAAAAAATTTGGCTTCAAAAAACATTTTGGTTCCTGGGCAGGATTTTTCCTGACCGTGGAGTAAAGCCTTTTCTTCTCCTGGCACCAAAAAGGCTTGATTTTTAAAAAGTTGAAGCAACACCATTTTTAGACATGGAATTTCATCAGGAAACTCATCCTGGTGTCCGTTTTTGCATTTGGTTTCAAAAAAAAAATTTGGCTTCAAAAAACATTTTGGTTCCTGGGCAGGATTTTTCCTGACCGTGGAGTATAGCCTTTTCTTCTCCTGGCACCAAAAAGGGTTGATTTTTAAAAAGTTGAAGCAACACCATTTTTAGACATGGAATTTCATCCTGAAACTCATCCTGGTGTCCGTTTTTGCATTTGGTTTCAAAAAAAAAATTTGGCTTCAAAAAACATTTTGGTTCCTGGGCAGGATTTTTCCTGACCGTGGAGTAAAGCCTTTTCTTCTCCTGGCACCAAAAAGGCTTGATTTTTAAAAAGTTGAAGCAACACCATTTTTAGACATGGAATTTCATCCTTAATCTCATCCTGGTGTCCGTTTTTGCATTTGGTTTCAAAAAAAAAAATTTGGCTTCAAAAAACATTTTGGTTCCTGGGCAGGATTTTTCCTGACCGTGGAGTATAGCCTTTTCTTCTCCTGGCACCAAAAAGGCTTGATTTTTAAAAAGTTGAAGCAACACCATTTTTAGACATGGAATTTCATCCTGAAACTCATCCTGGTGTCCGTTTTTGTATTTGGTTTCAAAAAAAAAATTTGGCTTCAAAAAACATTTTGGTTCCTGGGCAGGATTTTCCTGACCGTGGAGTAAAGCCTTTTCTTCTCCTGGCACCAAAAAGGCTTGATTTTTAAAAAGTTGAAGCAACACCATTTTTAGACATGGAATTTCATCCTGAAACTCATCCTGGTGTCCGTTTTTGCATTTGGTTTCAAAAAAAAAATTTGTCTTCAAAAAACATTTTGGTTCCTGGGCAGGATTTTTCCTGACCGTGGAGTAAAGCCTTTTCTTCTCCTGGCACCAAAAAGGCTTGATTTTTAAAAAGTTGAAGCAACACCATTTTTAGACATGGAATTTCATCCTTAATCTCATCCTGGTGTCCGTTTTTGCATTTGGTTTCAAAAAAAAATTTGGCTTCAAAAAACATTTTGGTTCCTGGGCAGGATTTTTCCTGACCGTGGAGTAAAGCCTTTTCTTCTCCTGGCACCAAAAAGGCTTGATTTTTAAAAAGTTGAAGCAACACCATTTTTAGACATGGAATTTCATCCTGAAACTCATCCTGGTGTCCGTTTTTGCATTTGGTTTCAAAAAAAAAATTTGGCTTCAAAAAACATTTTGGTTCCTGGGCAGGATTTTTCCTGACCGTGGAATATAGCCTTTTCTTCTCCTGGCACCAAAAAGGCTTGATTTTTAAAAAGTTGAAGCAACACCATTTTTAGACATGGAATTTCATCCTTAATCTCATCCTGGTGTCCGTTTTTGCATTTGGTTTCAAAAAAAAAATTTGGCTTCAAAAAACATTTTGGTTCCTGGGCAGGATTTTTCCTGACCGTGGAGTATAGCCTTTTCTTCTCCTGGCACCAAAAAGGCTTGATTTTTAAAAAGTTGAAGCAAAACCATTTTTAGACATGGAATTTCATCCTGAAACTCATCCTGGTGTCCGTTTTTGCATTTGGTTTCAAAAAAAAAATTTGGCTTCAAAAAACATTTTGGTTCCTGGGCAGGATTTTTCCTGACCGTGGAGTAAAGCCTTTTCTTCTCCTGGCACCAAAAAGGCTTGATTTTTAAAAAGTTGAAGCAACACCATTTTTAGACATGGAATTTCATCCTGAAACTCATCCTGGTGTCCGTTTTTGTATTTGGTTTCAAAAAAAAAATTTGGCTTCAAAAAACATTTTGGTTCCTGGGCAGGATTTTTCCTGACCGTGGAGTAAAGCCTTTTCTTCTCCTGGCACCAAAAAGGCTTGATTTTTAAAAAGTTGAAGCAACACCATTTTTAGACATGGAATTTCATCAGGAAACTCATCCTGGTGTCCGTTTTTGCATTTGGTTTCAAAAAAAAAATTTGGCTTCAAAAAACATTTTGGTTCCTGGGCAGGATTTTTCCTGACCGTGGAGTATAGCCTTTTCTTCTCCTGGCACCAAAAAGGGTTGATTTTTAAAAAGTTGAAGCAACACCATTTTTAGACATGGAATTTCATCCTGAAACTCATCCTGGTGTCCGTTTTTGCATTTGGTTTCAAAAAAAAAATTTGGCTTCAAAAAACATTTTGGTTCCTGGGCAGGATATTTCCTGACCGTGGAATATAGCCTTTTCTTCTCCTGGCACCAAAAAGGCTTGATTTTTAAAAAGTTGAAGCAACACCATTTTTAGACATGGAATTTCATCCTTAATCTCATCCTGGTGTCCGTTTTTGCATTTGGTTTCAAAAAAAAAATTTGGCTTCAAAAAACATTTTGGTTCCTGGGCAGGATTTTTCCTGACCGTGGAGTATAGCCTTTTCTTCTCCTGGCACCAAAAAGGCTTGATTTTTAAAAAGTTGAAGCAAAACCATTTTTAGACATGGAATTTCATCCTGAAACTCATCCTGGTGTCCGTTTTTGCATTTGGTTTCAAAAAAAAAATTTGGCTTCAAAAAACATTTTGGTTCCTGGGCAGGATTTTTCCTGACCGTGGAGTAAAGCCTTTTCTTCTCCTGGCACCAAAAAGGCTTGATTTTTAAAAAGTTGAAGCAACACCATTTTTAGACATGGAATTTCATCCTTAATCTCATCCTGGTGTCCGTTTTTGCATTTGGTTTCAAAAAAAAAATTTGGCTTCAAAAAATATTTTGGTTCCTGGGCAGGATTTTTCCTGACCGTGGAGTATAGCCTTTTCTTCTCCTGGCACCAAAAAGGCTTGATTTTTAAAAAGTTGAAGCAACACCATTTTTAGACATGGAATTTCATCCTTAATCTCATCCTGGTGTCCGTTTTTGCATTTGGTTTCAAAAAAAAATTTGGCTTCAAAAAACATTTTGGTTCCTGGGCAAGATTTTTCCTGACCGTGGAGTATAGCCTTTTCTTCTCCTGGCACCAAAAAGGCTTGATTTTTAAAAAGTTGAAGCAACACCATTTTTAGACATGGAATTTCATCCTTAATCTCATCCTGGTGTCCGTTTTTGCATTTGGTTTCAAAAAAAAAATTTGGCTTCAAAAAACATTTTGGTTCCTGGGCAGGATTTTTCCTGACCGTGGAGTAAAGCCTTTTCTTCTCCTGGCACCAAAAAGGCTTGATTTTTAAAAAGTTGAAGCAACACCATTTTTAGACATGGAATTTCATCCTTAATCTCATCCTGGTGTCCGTTTTTGTATTTGGTTTCAAAAAAAAAATTTGGCTTCAAAAAACATTTTGGTTCCTGGGCAGGATTTTTCCTGACCGTGGAGTAAAGCCTTTTCTTCTCCTGGCACCAAAAAGGCTTGATTTTTAAAAAGTTGAAGCAACACCATTTTTAGACATGGAATTTCATCAGGAAACTCATCCTGGTGTCCGTTTTTGTATTTGGTTTCAAAAAAAAAATTGGCTTCAAAAAACATTTTGGTTCCTGGGCAGGATTTTTCCTGACCGTGGAGTAAAGCCTTTTCTTCTCCTGGCACCAAAAAGGCTTGATTTTTAAAAAGTTGAAGCAACACCATTTTTAGACATGGAATTTCATCCTGAAACTCATCCTGGTGTCTGTTTTTGCATTTGGTTTCAAAAAAAAAATTTGGCTTCAAAAAACATTTTGGTTCCTGGGCAGGATTTTTCCTGACCGTGGAGTATAGCCTTTTCTTCTCCTGGCACCAAAAAGGCTTGATTTTTAAAAAGTTGAAGCAACACCATTTTTAGACATGGAATTTCATCCTGAAACTCATCCTGGTGTCCGTTTTTGCATTTGGTTTCAAAAAAAAAAATTTGGCTTCAAAAAACATTTTGGTTCCTGGGCAGGATTTTTCCTGACCGTGGAGTATAGCCTTTTCTTCTCCTGGCACCAAAAAGGCTTGATTTTTAAAAAGTTGAAGCAACACCATTTTTAGACATGGAATTTCATCCTGAAACTCATCCTGGTGTCCGTTTTTGTATTTGGTTTCAAAAAAAAAATTTGGCTTCAAAAAACATTTTGGTTCCTGGGCAGGATTTTTCCTGACCGTGGAGTATAGCCTTTTCTTCTCCTGGCACCAAAAAGGCTTGATTTTTAAAAAGTTGAAGCAACACCATTTTTAGACATGGAATTTCATCCTGAAACTCATCCTGGTGTCCGTTTTTGTATTTGGTTTCAAAAAAAAATTTGGCTTCAAAAAACATTTTGGTTCCTGGGCAGGATTTTTCCTGACCGTGGAGTATAGCCTTTTCTTCTCCTGGCACCAAAAAGGCTTGATTTTTAAAAAGTTGAAGCAACACCATTTTTAGACATGGAATTTCATCCTGAAACTCATCCTTGTGTCCGTTTTTGCATTTGGTTTCAAAAAAAAAATTTGGCTTCAAAAAACATTTTGGTTCCTGGGCAGGATTTTTCCTGACCGTAGAGTAAAGCCTTTTCTTCTCCTGGCACCAAAAAGGCTTGATTTTTAAAAAGTTGAAGCAACACCATTTTTAGACATGGAATTTCATCCTGAAACTCATCCTGGTGTCCGTTTTTGTATTTGGTTTCAAAAAAAAAATTTGGCTTCAAAAAACATTTTGGTTCCTGGGCAGGATTTTTCCTGACCGTGGAGTATAGCCTTTTCTTCTCCTGGCACCAAAAAGGCTTGATTTTTAAAAAGTTGAAGCAACACCATTTTTAGACATGGAATTTCATCCTGAAACTCATCCTGGTGTCCGTTTTTGCATTTGGTTTCAAAAAAAAAATTTGGCTTCAAAAAACATTTTGGTTCCTGGGCAGGATTTTTCCTGACCGTAGAGTAAAGCCTTTTCTTCTCCTGGCACCAAAAAGGCTTGATTTTTAAAAAGTTGAAGCAACACCATTTTTAGACATGGAATTTCATCAGGAAACTCATCCTGGTGTCTGTTTTTGTATTTGGTTTCAAAAAAAAAATTTGGCTTCAAAAAACATTTTGGTTCCTGGGCAGGATTTTTCCTGACCGTAGAGTAAAGCCTTTTCTTCTCCTGGCACCAAAAAGGCTTGATTTTTAAAAAGTTGAAGCAACACCATTTTTAGACATGGAATTTCATCCTGAAACTCATCCTGGTGTCCGTTTTTGCATTTGGTTTCAAAAAAAAAATTTGGCTTCAAAAAACATTTTGGTTCCTGGGCAGTATTTTTCCTGACCGTGGAGTATAGCCTTTTCTTCTCCTGGCACCAAAAAGGCTTGATTTTTAAAAAGTTGAAGCAACACCATTTTTAGACATGGAATTTCATCCTGAAACTCATCCTGGTGTCCGTTTTTGTATTTGGTTTCAAAAAAAAATTTGGCTTCAAAAAACATTTTGGTTCCTGGGCAGGATTTTTCCTGACCGTGGAGTAAAGCCTTTTCTTCTCCTGGCACCAAAAAGGCTTGATTTTTAAAAAGTTGAAGCAACACCATTTTTAGACATGGAATTTCATGCTGAAACTCATCCTGGTGTCCGTTTTTGTATTTGGTTTCAAAAAAAAAATTTGGCTTCAAAAAACATTTTGGTTCCTGGGCAGGATTTTTCCTGACCGTGGAGTAAAGCCTTTTCTTCTCCTGGCACCAAAAAGGCTTGATTTTTAAAAAGTTGAAGCAACACCATTTTTAGACATGGAATTTCATCCTGAAACTCATCCTGGTGTCCGTTTTTGCATTTGGTTTCAAAAAAAAAATTTGGCTTCAAAAAACATTTTGGTTCCTGGGCAGGATTTTTCCTGACCGTGGAGTATAGCCTTTTCTTCTCCTGGCACCAAAAAGGGTTGATTTTTAAAAAGTTGAAGCAACACCATTTTTAGACATGGAATTTCATCCTGAAACTCATCCTCGTGTCCGTTTTTGTATTTGGTTTCAAAAAAAAATTTGGCTTCAAAAAACATTTTGGTTCCTGGGCAGGATTTTTCCTGACCGTGGAGTATAGCCTTTTCTTCTCCTGGCACCAAAAAGGCTTGATTTTTAAAAAGTTGAAGCAACACCATTTTTAGACATGGAATTTCATCAGGAAACTCATCCTGGTGTCTGTTTTTGTATTTGGTTTCAAAAAAAAAATTTGGCTTCAAAAAACATTTTGGTTCCTGGGCAGGATTTTTCCTGACCGTAGAGTAAAGCCTTTTCTTCTCCTGGCACCAAAAAGGCTTGATTTTTAAAAAGTTGAAGCAACACCATTTTTAGACATGGAATTTCATCCTGAAACTCATCCTGGTGTCCGTTTTTGCATTTGGTTTCAAAAAAAAAATTTGGCTTCAAAAAACATTTTGGTTCCTGGGCAGTATTTTTCCTGACCGTGGAGTATAGCCTTTTCTTCTCCTGGCACCAAAAAGGCTTGATTTTTAAAAAGTTGAAGCAACACCATTTTTAGACATGGAATTTCATCCTGAAACTCATCCTGGTGTCCGTTTTTGTATTTGGTTTCAAAAAAAAATTTGGCTTCAAAAAACATTTTGGTTCCTGGGCAGGATTTTTCCTGACCGTGGAGTAAAGCCTTTTCTTCTCCTGGCACCAAAAAGGCTTGATTTTTAAAAAGTTGAAGCAACACCATTTTTAGACATGGAATTTCATCAGGAAACTCATCCTGGTGTCCGTTTTTGTATTTGGTTTCAAAAAAAAAATTGGCTTCAAAAAACATTTTGGTTCCTGGGCAGGATTTTTCCTGACCGTGGAGTAAAGCCTTTTCTTTTCCTGGCACCAAAAAGCCTTGATTTTTAAAAAGTTGAAGCAACACCATTTTTAGACATGGAATTTCATCCTGAAACTCATCCTGGTGTCCGTTTTTGCATTTGGTTTCAAAAAAAAAATTTGGCTTCAAAAAACATTTTGGTTCCTGGGCAGGATTTTTCCTGACCGTGGAGTAAAGCCTTTTCTTCTCCTGGCACCAAAAAGGCTTGATTTTGAAAAAGTTGAAGCAACACCATTTTTAGACATGGAATTTCATCCTGAAACTCATCCTGGTGTCCGTTTTTGCATTTGGTTTCAAAAAAAAAATTTGGCTTCAAAAAACATTTTGGTTCCTGGGCAGGATTTTTCCTGACCGTGGAGTATAGCCTTTTCTTCTCCTGGCACCAAAAAGGGTTGATTTTTAAAAAGTTGAAGCAACACCATTTTTAGACATGGAATTTCATCCTGAAACTCATCCTCGTGTCCGTTTTTGTATTTGGTTTCAAAAAAAAATTTGGCTTCAAAAAACATTTTGGTTCCTGGGCAGGATTTTTCCTGACCGTGGAGTATAGCCTTTTCTTCTCCTGGCACCAAAAAGGCTTGATTTTTAAAAAGTTGAAGCAACACCATTTTTAGACATGGAATTTCATCAGGAAACTCATCCTGGTGTCTGTTTTTGTATTTGGTTTCAAAAAAAAAATTTGGCTTCAAAAAACATTTTGGTTCCTGGGCAGGATTTTTCCTGACCGTAGAGTAAAGCCTTTTCTTCTCCTGGCACCAAAAAGGCTTGATTTTTAAAAAGTTGAAGCAACACCATTTTTAGACATGGAATTTCATCCTGAAACTCATCCTGGTGTCCGTTTTTGCATTTGGTTTCAAAAAAAAAATTTGGCTTCAAAAAACATTTTGGTTCCTGGGCAGTATTTTTCCTGACCGTGGAGTATAGCCTTTTCTTCTCCTGGCACCAAAAAGGCTTGATTTTTAAAAAGTTGAAGCAACACCATTTTTAGACATGGAATTTCATCCTGAAACTCATCCTGGTGTCCGTTTTTGTATTTGGTTTCAAAAAAAAATTTGGCTTCAAAAAACATTTTGGTTCCTGGGCAGGATTTTTCCTGACCGTGGAGTAAAGCCTTTTCTTCTCCTGGCACCAAAAAGGCTTGATTTTTAAAAAGTTGAAGCAACACCATTTTTAGACATGGAATTTCATCCTGAAACTCATCCTGGTGTCCGTTTTTGCATTTGGTTTCAAAAAAAAAATTTGGCTTCAAAAAACATTTTGGTTCCTGGGCAGGATTTTTCCTGACCGTGGAGTAAAGCCTTTTCTTCTCCTGGCACCAAAAAGGCTTGATTTTTAAAAAGTTGAAGCAACACCATTTTTAGACATGGAATTTCATCCTGAAACTCATCCTGGTGTCCGTTTTTGCATTTGGTTTCAAAAAAAAAATTTGGCTTCAAAAAACATTTTGGTTCCTGGGCAGGATTTTTCCTGACCGTGGAGTAAAGCCTTTTCTTCTCCTGGCACCAAAAAGGCTTGATTTTTAAAAAGTTGAAGCAACACCATTTTTAGACATGGAATTTCATCCTGAAACTCATCCTGGTGTCCGTTTTTGTATTTGGTTTCAAAAAAAAAATTTGGCTTCAAAAAACATTTTGATTCCTGGGCAGGATTTTTCCTGACCGTGGAGTATAGCCTTTTCTTCTCCTGGCACCAAAAAGGCTTGATTTTTAAAAAGTTGAAGCAACACCATTTTTAGACATGGAATTTCATCAGGAAACTCATCCTGGTGTCCGTTTTTGTATTTGGTTTCAAAAAAAAAATTGGCTTCAAAAAACATTTTGGTTCCTGGGCAGGATTTTTCCTGACCGTGGAGTAAAGCCTTTTCTTTTCCTGGCACCAAAAAGCCTTGATTTTTAAAAAGTTGAAGCAACACCATTTTTAGACATGGAATTTCATCCTGAAACTCATCCTGGTGTCCGTTTTTGCATTTGGTTTCAAAAAAAAAATTTGGCTTCAAAAAACATTTTGGTTCCTGGGCAGGATTTTTCCTGACCGTGGAGTAAAGCCTTTTCTTCTCCTGGCACCAAAAAGGCTTGATTTTTAAAAAGTTGAAGCAACACCATTTTTAGACATGGAATTTCATCCTGAAACTCATCCTGGTGTCCGTTTTTGCATTTGGTTTCAAAAAAAAAATTTGGCTTCAAAAAACATTTTGGTTCCTGGGCAGGATTTTTCCTGACCGTAGAGTAAAGCCTTTTCTTCTCCTGGCACCAAAAAGGCTTGATTTTTAAAAAGTTGAAGCAACACCATTTTTAGACATGGAATTTCATCCTGAAACTCATCCTGGTGTCCGTTTTTGCATTTGGTTTCAAAAAAAAAATTTGGCTTCAAAAAACATTTTGGTTCCTGGGCAGGATTTTTCCTGACCGTGGAGTATAGCCTTTTCTTCTCCTGGCACCAAAAAGGCTTGATTTTTAAAAAGTTGAAGCAACACCATTTTTAGACATGAAATTTCATCCTGAAACTCATCCTGGTGTCCGTTTTTGTATTTGGTTTCAAAAAAAAATTTGGCTTCAAAAAACATTTTGGTTCCTGGGCAGGATTTTTCCTGACCGTGGAGTAAAGCCTTTTCTTCTCCTGGCACCAAAAAGGCTTGATTTTTAAAAAGTTGAAGCAACACCATTTTTAGACATGGAATTTCATCCTGAAACTCATCCTGGTGTCCGTTTTTGCATTTGGTTTCAAAAAAAAAATTCGGCTTCAAAAAACATTTTGGTTCCTGGGCAGGATTTTTCCTGACCGTGGAGTAAAGCCTTTTCTTCTCCTGGCACCAAAAAGGCTTGATTTTTAAAAAGTTGAAGCAACACCATTTTTAGACATGGAATTTCATCCTGAAACTCATCCTGGTGTCCGTTTTTGTATTTGGTTTCAAAAAAAAAATTTTGCTTCAAAAAACATTTTGGTTCCTGGGCAGGATTTTTCCTGACCGTGGAGTAAAGCCTTTTCTTCTCCTGGCACCAAAAAGGCTTGATTTTTAAAAAGTTGAAGCAACACCATTTTTAGACATGGAATTTCATCCTGAAACTCATCCTGGTGTCCGTTTTTGCATTTGGTTTCAAAAAAAAAATTTGGCTTCAAAAAACATTTTGGTTCCTGGGCAGGATTTTTCCTGACCGTGGAGTATAGCCTTTTCTTCTCCTGGCACCAAAAAGGCTTGATTTTTAAAAAGTTGAAGCAACACCATTTTTAGACATGGAATTTCATCCTGAAACTCATCCTGGTGTCCGTTTTTGTATTTGGTTTCAAAAAAAAAATTTGGCTTCAAAAAACATTTTGGTTCCTGGGCAGGATTTTTCCTGACCGTGGAGTAAAGCCTTTTCTTCTCCTGGCACCAAAAAGGCTTGATTTTTAAAAAGTTGAAGCAACACCATTTTTAGACATGGAATTTCATCCGGAAACTCATCCTGGTGTCCGTTTTTGTATTTGGTTTAAAAAAAAATTTTGGCTTCAAAAAACATTTTGGTTCCTGGGCAGGATTTTTCCTGACCGTGGAGTAAAGCCTTTTCTTCTCCTGGCACCAAAAAGGCTTGATTTTTAAAAAGTTGAAGCAACACCATTTTTAGACATGGAATTTCATCAGGAAACTCATCCTGGTGTCCGTTTTTGCATTTGGTTTCAAAAAAAAAATTTGGCTTCAAAAAACATTTTGGTTCCTGGGCAGGATTTTTCCTGACCGTGGAGTAAAGCCTTTTCTTCTCCTGGCACCAAAAAGGCTTGATTTTTAAAAAGTTGAAGCAACACCATTTTTAGACATGGAATTTCATCCTGAAACTCATCCTGGTGTCCGTTTTTGTATTTGGTTTCAAAAAAAAAATTTGGCTTCAAAAAACATTTTGGTTCCTGGGCAGGATTTTTCCTGACCGTGGAGTAAAGCCTTTTCTTCTCCTGGCACCAAAAAGGCTTGATTTTTAAAAAGTTGAAGCAACACCATTTTTAGACATGGAATTTCATCAGGAAACTCATCCTGGTGTCCGTTTTTGCATTTGGTTTCAAAAAAAAAATTTGGCTTCAAAAAACATTTTGGTTCCTGGGCAGGATTTTTCCTGACCGTGGAGTATAGCCTTTTCTTCTCCTGGCACCAAAAAGGCTTGATTTTTAAAAAGTTGAAGCAACACCATTTTTAGACATGGAATTTCATCCTGAAACTCATCCTGGTGTCCGTTTTTGTATTTGGTTTCAAAAAAAAAATTTGGCTTCAAAAAACATTTTGATTCCTGGGCAGGATTTTTCCTGACCGTGGAGTATAGCCTTTTCTTCTCCTGGCACCAAAAAGGCTTGATTTTTAAAAAGTTGAAGCAACACCATTTTTAGACATGGAATTTCATCAGGAAACTCATCCTGGTGTCCGTTTTTGTATTTGGTTTCAAAAAAAAAATTGGCTTCAAAAAACATTTTGGTTCCTGGGCAGGATTTTTCCTGACCGTGGAGTAAAGCCTTTTCTTCTCCTGGCACCAAAAAGCCTTGATTTTTAAAAAGTTGAAGCAACACCATTTTTAGACATGGAATTTCATCCTGAAACTCATCCTGGTGTCCGTTTTTGCATTTGGTTTCAAAAAAAAAATTTGGCTTCAAAAAACATTTTGGTTCCTGGGCAGGATTTTTCCTGACCGTGGAGTAAAGCCTTTTCTTCTCCTGGCACCAAAAAGGCTTGATTTTTAAAAAGTTGAAGCAACACCATTTTTAGACATGGAATTTCATCCTGAAACTCATCCTGGTGTCCGTTTTTGCATTTGGTTTCAAAAAAAAAATTTGGCTTCAAAAAACATTTTGGTTCCTGGGCAGGATTTTTCCTGACCGTGGAGTATAGCCTTTTCTTCTCCTGGCACCAAAAAGGCTTGATTTTTAAAAAGTTGAAGCAACACCATTTTTAGACATGGAATTTCATCCTGAAACTCATCCTGGTGTCCGTTTTTGTATTTGGTTTCAAAAAAAAATTTGGCTTCAAAAAACATTTTGGTTCCTGGGCAGGATTTTTCCTGACCGTGGAGTATAGCCTTTTCTTCTCCTGGCACCAAAAAGGCTTGATTTTTAAAAAGTTGAAGCAACACCATTTTTAGACATGGAATTTCATCCTGAAACTCATCCTGGTGTCCGTTTTTGTATTTGGTTTCAAAAAAAAAATTTGGCTTCAAAAAACATTTTGGTTCCTGGGCAGGATTTTTCCTGACCGTGGAGTAAAGCCTTTTCTTCTCCTGGCACCAAAAAGGCTTGATTTTTAAAAAGTTGAAGCAACACCATTTTTAGACATGGAATTTCATCCTGAAACTCATCCTGGTGTCCGTTTTTGTATTTGGTTTCAAAAAAAAAATTTGGCTTCAAAAAACATTTTGGTTCCTGGGCAGGATTTTTCCTGACCGTGGAGTAAAGCCTTTTCTTCTCCTGGCACCAAAAAGGCTTGATTTTTAAAAAGTTGAAGCAACACCATTTTTAGACATGGAATTTCATCAGGAAACTCATCCTGGTGTCCGTTTTTGCATTTGGTTTCAAAAAAAAAATTTGGCTTCAAAAAACATTTTGGTTCCTGGGCAGGATTTTTCCTGACCGTGGAGTATAGCCTTTTCTTCTCCTGGCACCAAAAAGCCTTGATTTTTAAAAAGTTGAAGCAACACCATTTTTAGACATGGAATTTCATCCTGAAACTCATCCTGGTGTCCGTTTTTGCATTTGGTTTCAAAAAAAAAATTTGGCTTCAAAAAACATTTTGGTTCCTGGGCAGGATTTTTCCTGACCGTGGAGTAAAGCCTTTTCTTCTCCTGGCACCAAAAAGGCTTGATTTTTAAAAAGTTGAAGCAACACCATTTTTAGACATGGAATTTCATCCTGAAACTCATCCTGGTGTCCGTTTTTGCATTTGGTTTCAAAAAAAAAATTTGGCTTCAAAAAACATTTTGGTTCCTGGGCAGGATTTTTCCTGACCGTGGAGTATAGCCTTTTCTTCTCCTGGCACCAAAAAGGCTTGATTTTTAAAAAGTTGAAGCAACACCATTTTTAGACATGGAATTTCATCCTGAAACTCATCCTGGTGTCCGTTTTTGTATTTGGTTTCAAAAAAAAATTTGGCTTCAAAAAACATTTTGGTTCCTGGGCAGGATTTTTCCTGACCGTGGAGTATAGCCTTTTCTTCTCCTGGCACCAAAAAGGCTTGATTTTTAAAAAGTTGAAGCAACACCATTTTTAGACATGGAATTTCATCAGGAAACTCATCCTGGTGTCCGTTTTTGTATTTGGTTTCAAAAAAAAAATTTGGCTTCAAAAAACATTTTGGTTCCTGGGCAGGATTTTTCCTGACCGTAGAGTATAGCCTTTTCTTCTCCTGGCACCAAAAAGGCTTGATTTTTAAAAAGTTGAAGCAACACCATTTTTAGACATGGAATTTCATCCTGAAACTCATCCTGGTGTCCGTTTTTGTATTTGGTTTCAAAAAAAAATTTGGCTTCAAAAAACATTTTGGTTCCTGGGCAGGATTTTTCCTGACCGTGGAGTAAAGCCTTTTCTTCTCCTGGCACCAAAAAGGCTTGATTTTTAAAAAGTTGAAGCAACACCATTTTTAGACATGGAATTTCATCCTGAAACTCATCCTGGTGTCCGTTTTTGTATTTGGTTTCAAAAAAAAATTTGGCTTCAAAAAACATTTTGGTTCCTGGGCAGGATTTTTCCTGACCGTGGAGTAAAGCCTTTTCTTCTCCTGGCACCAAAAAGGCTTGATTTTTAAAAAGTTGAAGCAACACCATTTTTAGACATGGAATTTCATCCTGAAACTCATCCTGGTGTCCGTTTTTGCATTTGGTTTCAAAAAAAAAATTTGGCTTCAAAAAACATTTTGGTTCCTGGGCAGGATTTTTCCTGACCGTGGAGTAAAGCCTTTTCTTCTCCTGGCACCAAAAAGGCTTGATTTTTAAAAAGTTGAAGCAACACCATTTTTAGACATGGAATTTCATCCTGAAACTCATCCTGGTGTCCGTTTTTGTATTTGGTTTCAAAAAAAAAATTTGGCTTCAAAAAACATTTTGGTTCCTGGGCAGGATTTTTCCTGACCGTGGAGTAAAGCCTTTTCTTCTCCTGGCACCAAAATGGCTTGATTTTTAAAAAGTTGAAGCAACACCATTTTTAGACATGGAATTTCATCAGGAAACTCATCCTGGTGTCCGTTTTTGCATTTGGTTTCAAAAAAAAAATTTGGCTTCAAAAAACATTTTGGTTCCTGGGCAAGATTTTTCCTGACCGTGGAGTAAAGCCTTTTCTTCTCCTGGCACCAAAAAGGCTTGATTTTTAAAAAGTTGAAGCAACACCATTTTTAGACATGGAATTTCATCAGGAAACTCATCCTGGTGTCCGTTTTTGTATTTGGTTTCAAAAAAAAATTTGGCTTCAAAAAACCTTTTGGTTCCTGGGCAGGATTTTTCCTGACCGTGGAGTAAAGCCTTTTCTTCTCCTGGCACCAAAAAGGCTTGATTTTTAAAAAGTTGAAGCAACACCATTTTTAGACATGGAATTTCATCCTGAAACTCATCCTGGTGTCCGTTTTTGTATTTGGTTTCAAAAAAAAAATTTGGCTTCAAAAAACATTTTGGTTCCTGGGCAGGATTTTTCCTGACCGTGGAGTAAAGCCTTTTCTTGTCCTGGCACCAAAAAGGCTTGATTTTTAAAAAGTTGAAGCAACACCATTTTTAGACATCGAATTTCATCAGGAAACTCATCCTGGTGTCCGTTTTTGCATTTGGTTTCAAAAAAAAATTTTGGCTTCAAAAAACATTTTGGTTCCTGGGCAGGATTTTTCCTGACCGTGGAGTAAAGCCTTTTCTTCTCCTGGCACCAAAAAGGCTTGATTTTTAAAAAGTTGAAGCAACACCATTTTTAGACATGGAATTTCATCAGGAAACTCATCCTGGTGTCCGTTTTTGCATTCGGTTTCAAAAAAAAAATTTGGCTTCAAAAAACATTTTGGTTCCTGGGCAAGATTTTTCCTGACCGTGGAGTAAAGCCTTTTCTTCTCCTGGCACCAAAAAGGCTTGATTTTTAAAAAGTTGAAGCAACACCATTTTTAGACATCGAATTTCATCAGGAAACTCATCCTGGTGTCCGTTTTTGTATTTGGTTTCAAAAAAAAATTTGGCTTCAAAAAACATTTTGGTTCCTGGGCAGGATTTTTCCTGACCGTGGAGTAAAGCCTTTTCTTCTCCTGGCACCAAAAAGGCTTGATTTTTAAAAAGTTGAAGCAACACCATTTTTAGACATGGAATTTCATCAGGAAACTCATCCTGGTGTCCGTTTTTGTATTTGGTTTCAAAAAAAAAATTTGGCTTCAAAAAACATTTTGGTTCCTGGGCAGGATTTTTCCTGACCGTGGAGTATAGCCTTTTCTTCTCCTGGCACCAAAAAGGCTTGATTTTTAAAAAGTTGAAGCAACACCATTTTTAGACATTGAATTTCATCCTGAAACTCATCCTGGTGTCCGTTTTTGTATTTGGTTTCAAAAAAAAAATTTGGCTTCAAAAAACATTTTGGTTCCTGGGCAGGATTTTTCCTGACCGTGGAGTAAAGCCTTTTCTTCTCCTGGCACCAAAAAGGCTTGATTTTTAAAAAGTTGAAGCAACACCATTTTTAGACATGGAATTTCATCCTGAAACTCATCCTGGTGTCCGTTTTTGCATTTGGTTTCAAAAAAAAAAATTGGCTTCAAAAAACATTTTGGTTCCTGGGCAGGATTTTTCCTGACCGTGGAGTAAAGCCTTTTCTTCTCCTGGCACCAAAAAGGCTTGATTTTTAAAAAGTTGAAGCAACACCATTTTTAGACATGGAATTTCATCCTGAAACTCATCCTGGTGTCCGTTTTTGCATTTGGTTTCAAAAAAAAAAATTGGCTTCAAAAAAACATTTTGGTTCCTGGGCAGGATTTTTCCTGACCGTGGAGTAAAGCCTTTTCTTCTCCTGGCACCAAAAAGGCTTGATTTTTAAAAAGTTGAAGCAACACCATTTTTAGACATGGAATTTCATCCTGAAACTCATCCTGGTGTCCGTTTTTGTATTTGGTTTCAAAAAAAAAATTTGGCTTCAAAAAACATTTTGGTTCCTGGTCAGGATTTTTCCTGACCGTGGAGTAAAGCCTTTTCTTCTCCTGGCACCAAAAAGGCTTGATTTTTAAAAAGTTGAAGCAACACCATTTTTAGACATGGAATTTCATCAGGAAACTCATCCTGGTGTCCGTTTTTGTATTTGGTTTCAAAAAAAAATTTGGCTTCAAAAAACATTTTGGTTCCTGGGCAGGATTTTTCCTGACCGTGGAGTAAAGCCTTTTCTTCTCCTGGCACCAAAAAGGCTTGATTTTTAAAAAGTTGAAGCAAAACTATTTTTAGACATGGAATTTCATCCTGAAACACATCCTGGTGTCCGTTTTTGCATTTGGTTTCAAAAAAAAAAATTGGCTTCAAAAAACATTTTGGTTCCTGGGCAGGATTTTTCCTGACCGTGGAGTAAAGCCTTTTCTTCTCCTGGCACCAAAAAGGCTTGATTTTTAAAAAGTTGAAGCAACACCATTTTTAGACATGGAATTTCATCCTGAAACTCATCCTGGTGTCCGTTTTTGCATTTGGTTTCAAAAAAAAAATTTGGCTTCAAAAAACATTTTGGTTCCTGGTCAGGATTTTTCCTGACCGTGGAGTATAGCCTTTTCTTCTCCTGGCACCAAAAAGGCTTGATTTTTAAAAAGTTGAAGCAACACCATTTTTAGACATGGAATTTCATCAGGAAACTCATCCTGGTGTCCGTTTTTGTATTTGGTTTCAAAAAAAAAATTTGGCTTCAAAAAACATTTTGGTTCCTGGGCAGGATTTTCCTGACCGTGGAGTAAAGCCTTTTCTTCTCCTGGCACCAAAAAGGCTTGATTTTTAAAAAGTTGAAGCAACACCATTTTTAGACATGGAATTTCATCAGGAAACTCATCCTGGTGTCCGTTTTTGTATTTGGTTTCAAAAAAAAAATTTGGCTTCAAAAAACATTTTGGTTCCTGGGCAGGATTTTTCCTGACCGTGGAGTATAGCCTTTTCTTCTCCTGGCACCAAAAAGGCTTGATTTTTAAAAAGTTGAAGCAACACCATTTTTAGACATGGAATTTCATCCTGAAACTCATCCTGGTGTCCGTTTTTGCATTTGGTTTCAAAAAAAAAATTTGGCTTCAAAAAACATTTTGGTTCCTGGGCAGGATTTTTCCTGACCGTGGAGTAAAGCCTTTTCTTCTCCTGGCACCAAAAAGGCTTGATTTTTAAAAAGTTGAAGCAACACCATTTTTAGACATGGAATTTCATCAGGAAACTCATCCTGGTGTCCGTTTTTGTATTTGGTTTCAAAAAAAAATTTGGCTTCAAAAAACATTTTGGTTCCTGGGCAGGATTTTTCCTGACCGTGGAGTATAGCCTTTTCTTCTCCTGGCACCAAAAAGGCTTGATTTTTAAAAAGTTGAAGCAACACCATTTTTAGACATGGAATTTCATCAGGAAACTCATCCTGGTGTCCGTTTTTGTATTTGGTTTCAAAAAAAAATTTGGCTTCAAAAAACATTTTGGTTCCTGGGCAGGATTTTTCCTGACCGTAGAGTAAAGCCTTTTCTTCTCCTGGCACCAAAAAGGCTTGATTTTTAAAAAGTTGAAGCAACACCATTTTTAGACATGGAATTTCATCCTGAAACTCATCCTGGTGTCCGTTTTTGCATTTGGTTTCAAAAAAAAAATTTGGCTTCAAAAAACATTTTGGTTCCTGGGCAGGATTTTTCCTGACCGTGGAGTATAGCCTTTTCTTCTCCTGGCACCAAAAAGGCTTGATTTTTAAAAAGTTGAAGCAACACCATTTTTAGACATGGAATTTCATCCTTAATCTCATCCTGGTGTCCGTTTTTGCATTTGGTTTCAAAAAAAAAATTTGGCTTCAAAAAACATTTTGGTTCCTGGGCAGGATTTTTCCTGACCGTGGAGTAAAGCCTTTTCTTCTCCTGGCACCAAAAAGGCTTGATTTTTAAAAAGTTGAAGCAACACCATTTTTAGACATGGAATTTCATCAGGAAACTCATCCTGGTGTCCGTTTTTGTATTTGGTTTCAAAAAAAAATTTGGCTTCAAAAAACATTTTGGTTCCTGGGCAGGATTTTTCCTGACCGTGGAGTAAAGCCTTTTCTTCTCCTGGCACCAAAAAGGCTTGATTTTTAAAAAGTTGAAGCAACACCATTTTTAGACATGGAATTTCATCCTTAATCTCATCCTGGTGTCCGTTTTTGCATTTGGTTTCAAAAAAAAAATTTGGCTTCAAAAAACATTTTGGTTCCTGGGCAGGATTTTTCCTGACCGTGGAGTTTAGCCTTTCCTTCTCCTGGCACCAAAAAGGCTTGATTTTTAAAAAGTTGAAGCAACACCATTTTTAGACATGGAATTTCATCCTTAATCTCATCCTGGTGTCCGTTTTTGCATTTGGTTTCAAAAAAAAAATTTGGCTTCAAAAAACATTTTGGTTCCTGGGCAGGATTTTTCCTGACCGTGGAGTATAGCCTTTTCTTCTCCTGGCACCAAAAAGGCTTGATTTTTAAAAAGTTGAAGCAACACCATTTTTAGACATGGAATTTCATCCTGAAACTCATCCTGGTGTCCGTTTTTGCATTTGGTTTCAAAAAAAAAAATTGGCTTCAAAAAACATTTTGGTTCCTGGGCAGGATTTTTCCTGACCGTGGAGTAAAGCCTTTTCTTCTCCTGGCACCAAAAAGGCTTGATTTTTAAAAAGTTGAAGCAACACCATTTTTAGACATGGAATTTCATCCTTAATCTCATCCTGGTGTCCGTTTTTGCATTTGGTTTCAAAAAAAAAATTTGGCTTCAAAAAACATTTTGGTTCCTGGGCAGGATTTTTCCTGACCGTGGAGTAAAGCCTTTTCTTCTCCTGGCACCAAAAAGGCTTGATTTTTAAAAAGTTGAAGCAACACCATTTTTAGACATGGAATTTCATCCTGAAACTCATCCTGGTGTCCGTTTTTGTATTTGGTTTCAAAAAAAAAATTTGGCTTCAAAAAACATTTTGGTTCCTGGGCAGGATTTTTCCTGACCGTGGAGTAAAGCCTTTTCTTCTCCTGGCACCAAAAAGGCTTGATTTTTAAAAAGTTGAAGCAACACCATTTTTAGACATGGAATTTCATCCTTAATCTCATCCTGGTGTCCGTTTTTGCATTTGGTTTCAAAAAAAAAATTTGGCTTCAAAAAACATTTTGGTTCCTGGGCAGGATTTTTCCTGACCGTGGAGTATAGCCTTTTCTTCTCCTGGCACCAAAAAGGCTTGATTTTTAAAAAGTTGAAGCAACACCATTTTTAGACATGGAATTTCATCCTGAAACTCATCCTGGTGTCCGTTTTTGCATTTGGTTTCAAAAAAAAAATTTGGCTTCAAAAAACATTTTGGTTCCTGGTCAGGATTTTTCCTGACCGTGGAGTATAGCCTTTTCTTCTCCTGGCACCAAAAAGGCTTGATTTTTAAAAAGTTGAAGCAACACCATTTTTAGACATGGAATTTCATCAGGAAACTCATCCTGGTGTCCGTTTTTGTATTTGGTTTCAAAAAAAAAATTTGGCTTCAAAAAACATTTTGGTTCCTGGGCAGGATTTTCCTGACCGTGGAGTAAAGCCTTTTCTTCTCCTGGCACCAAAAAGGCTTGATTTTTAAAAAGTTGAAGCAACACCATTTTTAGACATGGAATTTCATCAGGAAACTCATCCTGGTGTCCGTTTTTGTATTTGGTTTCAAAAAAAAAATTTGGCTTCAAAAAACATTTTGGTTCCTGGGCAGGATTTTTCCTGACCGTGGAGTATAGCCTTTTCTTCTCCTGGCACCAAAAAGGCTTGATTTTTAAAAAGTTGAAGCAACACCATTTTTAGACATGGAATTTCATCCTGAAACTCATCCTGGTGTCCGTTTTTGCATTTGGTTTCAAAAAAAAAATTTGGCTTCAAAAAACATTTTGGTTCCTGGGCAGGATTTTTCCTGACCGTGGAGTAAAGCCTTTTCTTCTCCTGGCACCAAAAAGGCTTGATTTTTAAAAAGTTGAAGCAACACCATTTTTAGACATGGAATTTCATCAGGAAACTCATCCTGGTGTCCGTTTTTGTATTTGGTTTCAAAAAAAAATTTGGCTTCAAAAAACATTTTGGTTCCTGGGCAGGATTTTTCCTGACCGTGGAGTATAGCCTTTTCTTCTCCTGGCACCAAAAAGGCTTGATTTTTAAAAAGTTGAAGCAACACCATTTTTAGACATGGAATTTCATCAGGAAACTCATCCTGGTGTCCGTTTTTGTATTTGGTTTCAAAAAAAAATTTGGCTTCAAAAAACATTTTGGTTCCTGGGCAGGATTTTTCCTGACCGTAGAGTAAAGCCTTTTCTTCTCCTGGCACCAAAAAGGCTTGATTTTTAAAAAGTTGAAGCAACACCATTTTTAGACATGGAATTTCATCCTGAAACTCATCCTGGTGTCCGTTTTTGCATTTGGTTTCAAAAAAAAAATTTGGCTTCAAAAAACATTTTGGTTCCTGGGCAGGATTTTTCCTGACCGTGGAGTATAGCCTTTTCTTCTCCTGGCACCAAAAAGGCTTGATTTTTAAAAAGTTGAAGCAACACCATTTTTAGACATGGAATTTCATCCTTAATCTCATCCTGGTGTCCGTTTTTGCATTTGGTTTCAAAAAAAAAATTTGGCTTCAAAAAACATTTTGGTTCCTGGGCAGGATTTTTCCTGACCGTGGAGTAAAGCCTTTTCTTCTCCTGGCACCAAAAAGGCTTGATTTTTAAAAAGTTGAAGCAACACCATTTTTAGACATGGAATTTCATCAGGAAACTCATCCTGGTGTCCGTTTTTGTATTTGGTTTCAAAAAAAAATTTGGCTTCAAAAAACATTTTGGTTCCTGGGCAGGATTTTTCCTGACCGTGGAGTAAAGCCTTTTCTTCTCCTGGCACCAAAAAGGCTTGATTTTTAAAAAGTTGAAGCAACACCATTTTTAGACATGGAATTTCATCCTTAATCTCATCCTGGTGTCCGTTTTTGCATTTGGTTTCAAAAAAAAAATTTGGCTTCAAAAAACATTTTGGTTCCTGGGCAGGATTTTTCCTGACCGTGGAGTTTAGCCTTTCCTTCTCCTGGCACCAAAAAGGCTTGATTTTTAAAAAGTTGAAGCAACACCATTTTTAGACATGGAATTTCATCCTTAATCTCATCCTGGTGTCCGTTTTTGCATTTGGTTTCAAAAAAAAAATTTGGCTTCAAAAAACATTTTGGTTCCTGGGCAGGATTTTTCCTGACCGTGGAGTATAGCCTTTTCTTCTCCTGGCACCAAAAAGGCTTGATTTTTAAAAAGTTGAAGCAACACCATTTTTAGACATGGAATTTCATCCTGAAACTCATCCTGGTGTCCGTTTTTGCATTTGGTTTCAAAAAAAAAAATTGGCTTCAAAAAACATTTTGGTTCCTGGGCAGGATTTTTCCTGACCGTGGAGTAAAGCCTTTTCTTCTCCTGGCACCAAAAAGGCTTGATTTTTAAAAAGTTGAAGCAACACCATTTTTAGACATGGAATTTCATCCTTAATCTCATCCTGGTGTCCGTTTTTGCATTTGGTTTCAAAAAAAAAATTTGGCTTCAAAAAACATTTTGGTTCCTGGGCAGGATTTTTCCTGACCGTGGAGTAAAGCCTTTTCTTCTCCTGGCACCAAAAAGGCTTGATTTTTAAAAAGTTGAAGCAACACCATTTTTAGACATGGAATTTCATCCTGAAACTCATCCTGGTGTCCGTTTTTGTATTTGGTTTCAAAAAAAAAATTTGGCTTCAAAAAACATTTTGGTTCCTGGGCAGGATTTTTCCTGACCGTGGAGTAAAGCCTTTTCTTCTCCTGGCACCAAAAAGGCTTGATTTTTAAAAAGTTGAAGCAACACCATTTTTAGACATGGAATTTCATCCTTAATCTCATCCTGGTGTCCGTTTTTGCATTTGGTTTCAAAAAAAAAATTTGGCTTCAAAAAACATTTTGGTTCCTGGGCAGGATTTTTCCTGACCGTGGAGTATAGCCTTTTCTTCTCCTGGCACCAAAAAGGCTTGATTTTTAAAAAGTTGAAGCAACACCATTTTTAGACATGGAATTTCATCCTGAAACTCATCCTGGTGTCCGTTTTTGCATTTGGTTTCAAAAAAAAAATTTGGCTTCAAAAAACATTTTGGTTCCTGGGCAGGATTTTTCCTGACCGTGGAGTAAAGCCTTTTCTTCTCCTGGCACCAAAAAGGCTTGATTTTTAAAAAGTTGAAGCAACACCATTTTTAGACATGGAATTTCATCCTTAATCTCATCCTGGTGTCCGTTTTTGCATTTGGTTTCAAAAAAAAAATTTGGCTTCAAAAAACATTTTGGTTCCTGGGCAGGATTTTTCCTGACCGTGGAGTAAAGCCTTTTCTTCTCCTGGCACCAAAAAGGCTTGATTTTTAAAAAGTTGAAGCAACACCATTTTTAGACATGGAATTTCATCCTGAAACTCATCCTGGTGTCCGTTTTTGTATTTGGTTTCAAAAAAAAAATTTGGCTTCAAAAAACATTTTGGTTCCTGGGCAGGATTTTTCCTGACCGTGGAGTAAAGCCTTTTCTTCTCCTGGCACCAAAAAGGCTTGATTTTTAAAAAGTTGAAGCAACACCATTTTTAGACATGGAATTTCATCCTGAAACTCATCCTGGTGTCCGTTTTTGCATTTGGTTTCAAAAAAAAAATTTGGCTTCAAAAAACATTTTGGTTCCTGGGCAGGATTTTTCCTGACCGTGGAGTAAAGCCTTTTCTTCTCCTGGCACCAAAAAGGCTTGATTTTTAAAATGTTGAAGCAACACCATTTTTAGACATGGAATTTCATCCTGAAACTCATCCTGGTGTCCGTTTTTGTATTTGGTTTCAAAAAAAAAAATTGGCTTCAAAAAACATTTTGGTTCCTGGGCAGGATTTTTCCTGACCGTGGAGTAAAGCCTTTTCTTCTCCTGGCACCAAAAAGGCTTGATTTTTAAAAAGTTGAAGCAACACCATTTTTAGACATCGAATTTCATCAGGAAACTCATCCTGGTGTCCGTTTTTGCATTTGGTTTCAAAAAAAAAATTTGGCTTCAAAAAACATTTTGGTTCCTGGGCAGGATTTTTCCTGACCGTGGAGTAAAGCCTTTTCTTCTCCTGGCACCAAAAAGGCTTGATTTTTAAAAAGTTGAAGCAACACCATTTTTAGACATGGAATTTCATCAGGAAACTCATTCTGGTGTCCGTTTTTGCATTCGGTTTCAAAAAAAAATTTTGGCTTCAAAAAACATTTTGGTTCCTGGGCAAGATTTTTCCTGACCGTGGAGTAAAGCCTTTTCTTCTCCTGGCACCAAAAAGGCTTGATTTTTAAAAAGTTGAAGCAACACCATTTTTAGACATGGAATTTCATCAGGAAACTCATCCTGGTGTCCGTTTTTGTATTTGGTTTCAAAAAAAAATTTGGCTTCAAAAAACATTTTGGTTCCTGGGCAGGATTTTTCCTGACCGTGGAGTAAAGCCTTTTCTTCTCCTGGCACCAAAATGGCTTGATTTTTAAAAAGTTGAAGCAACACCATTTTTAGACATGGAATTTCATCAGGAAACTCATCCTGGTGTCCGTTTTTGCATTTGGTTTCAAAAAAAAAATTTGGCTTCAAAAAACATTTTGGTTCCTGGGCAATATTTTTCCTGACCGTGGAGTAAAGCCTTTTCTTCTCCTGGCACCAAAAAGGCTTGATTTTTAAAAAGTTGAAGCAACACCATTTTTAGACATGGAATTTCATCAGGAAACTCATCCTGGTGTCCGTTTTTGTATTTGGTTTCAAAAAAAAATTTGGCTTCAAAAAACATTTTGGTTCCTGGGCAGGATTTTTCCTGACCGTGGAGTAAAGCCTTTTCTTCTCCTGGCACCAAAAAGGCTTGATTTTTAAAAAGTTGAAGCAACACCATTTTTAGACATGGAATTTCATCAGGAAACTCATCCTGGTGTCCGTTTTTGTATTTGGTTTCAAAAAAAAATTTGGCTTCAAAAAACATTTTGGTTCCTGGGCAGGATTTTTCCTGACCGTGGAGTAAAGCCTTTTCTTCTCCTGGCACCAAAATGGCTTGATTTTTAAAAAGTTGAAGCAACACCATTTTTAGACATGGAATTTCATCCTGAAACTCATCCTGGTGTCCGTTTTTGCATTTGGTTTCAAAAAAAAAATTTGGCTTCAAAAAACATTTTGGTTCCTGGGCAAGATTTTTCCTGACCGTGGAGTAAAGCCTTTTCTTCTCCTGGCACCAAAAAGGCTTGATTTTTAAAAAGTTGAAGCAACACCATTTTTAGACATGGAATTTCATCAGGAAACTCATCCTGGTGTCCGTTTTTGTATTTGGTTTCAAAAAAAAATTTGGCTTCAAAAAACATTTTGGTTCCTGGGCAGGATTTTTCCTGACCGTGGAGTAAAGCCTTTTCTTCTCCTGGCACCAAAAAGGCTTGATTTTTAAAAAGTTGAAGCAACACCATTTTTAGACATGGAATTTCATCCTGAAACTCGTCCTGGTGTCCGTTTTTGTATTTGGTTTCAAAAAAAAAATTTGGCTTCAAAAAACATTTTGGTTCCTGGGCAGGATTTTTCCTGACCGTGGAGTAAAGCCTTTTCTTGTCCTGGCACCAAAAAGGCTTGATTTTTAAAAAGTTGAAGCAACACCATTTTTAGACATCGAATTTCATCAGGAAACTCATCCTGGTGTCCGTTTTTGCATTTGGTTTCAAAAAAAAAATTTGGCTTCAAAAAACATTTTGGTTCCTGGGCAGGATTTTTCCTGACCGTGGAGTAAAGCCTTTTCTTCTCCTGGCACCAAAAAGGCTTGATTTTTAAAAAGTTGAAGCAACACCATTTTTAGACATGGAATTTCATCAGGAAACTCATCCTGGTGTCCGTTTTTGCATTCGGTTTCAAAAAAAAAATTTGGCTTCAAAAAACATTTTGGTTCCTGGGCAAGATTTTTCCTGACCGTGGAGTAAAGCCTTTTCTTCTCCTGGCACCAAAAAGGCTTGATTTTTAAAAAGTTGAAGCAACACCATTTTTAGACATGGAATTTCATCAGGAAACTCATCCTGGTGTCCGTTTTTGTGTTTGGTTTCAAAAAAAAATTTGGCTTCAAAAAACATTTTGGTTCCTGGGCAGGATTTTTCCTGACCGTGGAGTAAAGCCTTTTCTTCTCCTGGCACCAAAAAGGCTTGATTTTTAAAAAGTTGAAGCAACACCATTTTTAGACATGGAATTTCATCAGGAAACTCATCCTGGTGTCCGTTTTTGCATTCGGTTTCAAAAAAAAAATTTGGCTTCAAAAAACATTTTGGTTCCTGGGCAAGATTTTTCCTGACCGTGGAGTAAAGCCTTTTCTTCTCCTGGCACCAAAAAGGCTTGATTTTTAAAAAGTTGAAGCAACACCATTTTTAGACATCGAATTTCATCAGGAAACTCATCCTGGTGTCCGTTTTTGTATTTGGTTTCAAAAAAAAATTTGGCTTCAAAAAACATTTTGGTTCCTGGGCAGGATTTTTCCTGACCGTGGAGTAAAGCCTTTTCTTCTCCTGGCACCAAAAAGGCTTGATTTTTAAAAAGTTGAAGCAACACCATTTTTAGACATGGAATTTCATCCTGAAACTCATCCTGGTGTCCGTTTTTGTATTTGGTTTCAAAAAAAAAATTTGGCTTCAAAAAACATTTTGGTTCCTGGGCAGGATTTTTCCTGACCGTGGAGTAAAGCCTTTTCTTCTCCTGGCACCAAAAAGGCTTGATTTTTAAAAAGTTGAAGGAACACCATTTTTAGACATCGAATTTCATCAGGAAACTCATCCTGGTGTCCGTTTTTGCATTTGGTTTCAAAAAAAAAATTTGGCTTCAAAAAACATTTTGGTTCCTGGGCAGGATTTTTCCTGACCGTGGAGTAAAGCCTTTTCTTCTCCTGGCACCAAAAAGGCTTGATTTTTAAAATGTTGAAGCAACACCATTTTTAGACATGGAATTTCATCCTGAAACTCATCCTGGTGTCCGTTTTTGTATTTGGTTTCAAAAAAAAAATTTGGCTTCAAAAAACATTTTGGTTCCTGGGCAGGATTTTTCCTGACCGTGGAGTAAAGCCTTTTCTTCTCCTGGCACCAAAAAGGCTTGATTTTTAAAAAGTTGAAGCAACACCATTTTTAGACATCGAATTTCATCAGGAAACTCATCCTGGTGTCCGTTTTTGCATTTGGTTTCAAAAAAAAAATTTGGCTTCAAAAAACATTTTGGTTCCTGGGCAGGATTTTTCCTGACCGTGGAGTAAAGCCTTTTCTTCTCCTGGCACCAAAAAGGCTTGATTTTTAAAAAGTTGAAGCAACACCATTTTTAGACATGGAATTTCATCAGGAAACTCATCCTGGTGTCCGTTTTTGCATTCGGTTTCAAAAAAAAATTTGGCTTCAAAAAACATTTTGGTTCCTGGGCAAGATTTTTCCTGACCGTGGAGTAAAGCCTTTTCTTCTCCTGGCACCAAAAAGGCTTGATTTTTAAAAAGTTGAAGCAACACCATTTTTAGACATGGAATTTCATCAGGAAACTCATCCTGGTGTCCGTTTTTGTATTTGGTTTCAAAAAAAAATTTGGCTTCAAAAAACATTTTGGTTCCTGGGCAGGATTTTTCCTGACCGTGGAGTAAAGCCTTTTCTTCTCCTGGCACCAAAATGGCTTGATTTTTAAAAAGTTGAAGCAACACCATTTTTAGACATGGAATTTCATCAGGAAACTCATCCTGGTGTCCGTTTTTGCATTTGGTTTCAAAAAAAAATTTGGCTTCAAAAAACATTTTGGTTCCTGGGCAAGATTTTTCCTGACCGTGGAGTAAAGCCTTTTCTTCCCCTGGCACCAAAAAGGCTTGATTTTTAAAAAGTTGAAGCAACACCATTTTTAGACATGGAATTTCATCAGGAAACTCATCCTGGTGTCCGTTTTTGTATTTGGTTTCAAAAAAAAATTTGGCTTCAAAAAACATTTTGGTTCCTGGGCAGGATTTTTCCTGACCGTGGAGTAAAGCCTTTTCTTCTCCTGGCACCAAAAAGGCTTGATTTTTAAAAAGTTGAAGCAACACCATTTTTAGACATGGAATTTCATCAGGAAACTCATCCTGGTGTCCGTTTTTGTATTTGGTTTCAAAAAAAAATTTGGCTTCAAAAAACATTTTGGTTCCTGGGCAGGATTTTTCCTGACCGTGGAGTAAAGCCTTTTCTTCTCCTGGCACCAAAATGGCTTGATTTTTAAAAAGTTGAAGCAACACCATTTTTAGACATGGAATTTCATCAGGAAACTCATCCTGGTGTCCGTTTTTGCATTTGGTTTCAAAAAAAAAATTTGGCTTCAAAAAACATTTTGGTTCCTGGGCAAGATTTTTCCTGACCGTGGAGTAAAGCCTTTTCTTCTCCTGGCACCAAAAAGGCTTGATTTTTAAAAAGTTGAAGCAACACCATTTTTAGACATGGAATTTCATCAGGAAACTCATCCTGGTGTCCGTTTTTGTATTTGGTTTCAAAAAAAAATTTGGCTTCAAAAAACCTTTTGGTTCCTGGGCAGGATTTTTCCTGACCGTGGAGTAAAGCCTTTTCTTCTCCTGGCACCAAAAAGGCTTGATTTTTAAAAAGTTGAAGCAACACCATTTTTAGACATGGAATTTCATCCTGAAACTCATCCTGGTGTCCGTTTTTGTATTTGGTTTCAAAAAAAAAATTTGGCTTCAAAAAACATTTTGGTTCCTGGGCAGGATTTTTCCTGACCGTGGAGTAAAGCCTTTTCTTGTCCTGGCACCAAAAAGGCTTGATTTTTAAAAAGTTGAAGCAACACCATTTTTAGACATCGAATTTCATCAGGAAACTCATCCTGGTGTCCGTTTTTGCATTTGGTTTCAAAAAAAAAATTTGGCTTCAAAAAACATTTTGGTTCCTGGGCAGTATTTTCCTGACCGTGGAGTAAAGCCTTTTCTTCTCCTGGCACCAAAAAGGCTTGATTTTTAAAAAGTTGAAGCAACACCATTTTTAGACATGGAATTTCATCAGGAAACTCATCCTGGTGTCCGTTTTTGCATTCGGTTTCAAAAAAAAAATTTGGCTTCAAAAAACATTTTGGTTCCTGGGCAAGATTTTTCCTGACCGTGGAGTAAAGCCTTTTCTTCTCCTGGCACCAAAAAGGCTTGATTTTTAAAAAGTTGAAGCAACACCATTTTTAGACATCGAATTTCATCAGGAAACTCATCCTGGTGTCCGTTTTTGTATTTGGTTTCAAAAAAAAATTTGGCTTCAAAAAACATTTTGGTTCCTGGGCAGGATTTTTCCTGACCGTGGAGTAAAGCCTTTTCTTCTCCTGGCACCAAAAAGGCTTGATTTTTAAAAAGTTGAAGCAACACCATTTTTAGACATGGAATTTCATCAGGAAACTCATCCTGGTGTCCGTTTTTGTATTTGGTTTCAAAAAAAAAATTTGGCTTCAAAAAACATTTTGGTTCCTGGGCAGGATTTTTCCTGACCGTGGAGTAAAGCCTTTTCTTCTCCTGGCACCAAAAAGGCTTGATTTTTAAAAAGTTGAAGCAACACCATTTTTAGACATGGAATTTCATCCTGAAACTCATCCTGGTGTCCGTTTTTGCATTTGGTTTCAAAAAAAAAAATTGGCTTCAAAAAACATTTTGGTTCCTGGGCAGGATTTTTCCTGACCGTGGAGTAAAGCCTTTTCTTCTCCTGGCACCAAAAAGGCTTGATTTTTAAAATGTTGAAGCAACACCATTTTTAGACATGGAATTTCATCCTGAAACTCATCCTGGTGTCCGTTTCTGTATTTGGTTTCAAAAAAAAAATTTGGCTTCAAAAAACATTTTGGTTCCTGGGCAGGATTTTTCCTGACCGTGGAGTAAAGCCTTTTCTTCTCCTGGCACCAAAATGGCTTGATTTTTAAAAAGTTGAAGCAACACCATTTTTAGACATGGAATTTCATCAGGAAACTCATCCTGGTGTCCGTTTTTGCATTTGGTTTCAAAAAAAAAATTTGGCTTCAAAAAACATTTTGGTTCCTGGGCAAGATTTTTCCTGACCCTGGAGTAAAGCCTTTTCTTCCCCTGGCACCAAAAAGGCTTGATTTTTAAAAAGTTGAAGCAACACCATTTTTAGACATGGAATTTCATCAGGAAACTCATCCTGGTGTCCGTTTTTGTATTTGGTTTCAAAAAAAAATTTGGCTTCAAAAAACATTTTGGTTCCTGGGCAGGATTTTTCCTGACCGTGGAGTAAAGCCTTTTCTTCTCCTGGCACCAAAAAGGCTTGATTTTTAAAAAGTTGAAGCAACACCATTTTTAGACATGGAATTTCATCAGGAAACTCATCCTGGTGTCCGTTTTTGCATTTGGTTTCAAAAAAAAATTTGGCTTCAAAAAACATTTTGGTTCCTGGGCAAGATTTTTCCTGACCGTGGAGTATAGCCTTTTCTTCTCCTGGCACCAAAAAGGCTTGATTTTTAAAAAGTTGAAGCAACACCATTTTTAGACATGGAATTTCATCAGGAAACTCATCCTGGTGTCCGTTTTTGTATTTGGTTTCAAAAAAAAATTTGGCTTCAAAAAACATTTTGGTTCCTGGGCAGGATTTTTCCTGACCGTGGAGTAAAGCCTTTTCTTCTCCTGGCACCAAAATGGCTTGATTTTTAAAAAGTTGAAGCAACACCATTTTTAGACATGGAATTTCATCAGGAAACTCATCCTGGTGTCCGTTTTTGCATTTGGTTTCAAAAAAAAAATTTGGCTTCAAAAAACATTTTGGTTCCTGGGCAAGATTTTTCCTGACCGTGGAGTAAAGCCTTTTCTTCCCCTGGCACCAAAAAGGCTTGATTTTTAAAAAGTTGAAGCAACACCATTTTTAGACATGGAATTTCATCAGGAAACTCATCCTGGTGTCCGTTTTTGTATTTGGTTTCAAAAAAAAATTTGGCTTCAAAAAACATTTTGGTTCCTGGGCAGGATTTTTCCTGACCGTGGAGTAAAGCCTTTTCTTCTCCTGGCACCAAAAAGGCTTGATTTTTAAAAAGTTGAAGGAACACCATTTTTAGACATGGAATTTCATCAGGAAACTCATCCTGGTGTCCGTTTTTGTATTTGGTTTCAAAAAAAAATTTGGCTTCAAAAAACATTTTGGTTCCTGGGCAGGATTTTTCCTGACCGTGGAGTAAAGCCTTTTCTTCTCCTGGCACCAAAATGGCTTGATTTTTAAAAAGTTGAAGCAACACCATTTTTAGACATGGAATTTCATCAGGAAACTCATCCTGGTGTCCGTTTTTGCATTTGGTTTCAAAAAAAAAATTTGGCTTCAAAAAACATTTTGGTTCCTGGGCAAGATTTTTCCTGACCGTGGAGTAAAGCCTTTTCTTCTCCTGGCACCAAAAAGGCTTGATTTTTAAAAAGTTGAAGCAACACCATTTTTAGACATGGAATTTCATCAGGAAACTCATCCTGGTGTCCGTTTTTGTATTTGGTTTCAAAAAAAAATTTGGCTTCAAAAAACCTTTTGGTTCCTGGGCAGGATTTTTCCTGACCGTGGAGTAAAGCCTTTTCTTCTCCTGGCACCAAAAAGGCTTGATTTTTAAAAAGTTGAAGCAACACCATTTTTAGACATGGAATTTCATCCTTAATCTCATCCTGGTGTCCGTTTTTGTATTTGGTTTCAAAAAAAAAATTTGGCTTCAAAAAACATTTTGGTTCCTGGGCAGGATTTTTCCTGACCGTGGAGTAAAGCCTTTTCTTCTCCTGGCACCAAAAAGGCTTGATTTTTAAAAAGTTGAAGCAACACCATTTTTAGACATCGAATTTCATCAGGAAACTCATCCTGGTGTCCGTTTTTGCATTTGGTTTCAAAAAAAAAATTTGGCTTCAAAAAACATTTTGGTTCCTGGGCAGTATTTTCCTGACCGTGGAGTAAAGCCTTTTCTTCTCCTGGCACCAAAAAGGCTTGATTTTTAAAAAGTTGAAGCAACACCATTTTTAGACATGGAATTTCATCAGGAAACTCATCCTGGTGTCCGTTTTTGCATTCGGTTTCAAAAAAAAAATTTGGCTTCAAAAAACATTTTGGTTCCTGGGCAAGATTTTTCCTGACCGTGGAGTAAAGCCTTTTCTTCTCCTGGCACCAAAAAGGCTTGATTTTTAAAAAGTTGAAGCAACACCATTTTTAGACATCGAATTTCATCAGGAAACTCATCCTGGTGTCCGTTTTTGTATTTGGTTTCAAAAAAAAATTTGGCTTCAAAAAACATTTTGGTTCCTGGGCAGGATTTTTCCTGACCGTGGAGTAAAGCCTTTTCTTCTCCTGGCACCAAAAAGGCTTGATTTTTAAAAAGTTGAAGCAACACCATTTTTAGACATGGAATTTCATCAGGAAACTCATCCTGGTGTCCGTTTTTGTATTTGGTTTCAAAAAAAAAATTTGGCTTCAAAAAACATTTTGGTTCCTGGGCAGGATTTTTCCTGACCGTGGAGTATAGCCTTTTCTTCTCCTGGCACCAAAAAGGCTTGATTTTTAAAAAGTTGAAGCAACACCATTTTTAGACATGGAATTTCATCCTGAAACTCATCCTGGTGTCCGTTTTTGTATTTGGTTTCAAAAAAAAAATTTGGCTTCAAAAAACATTTTGGTTCCTGGGCAGGATTTTTCCTGACCGTGGAGTAAAGCCTTTTCTTCTCCTGGCACCAAAAAGGCTTGATTTTTAAAAAGTTGAAGCAACACCATTTTTAGACATGGAATTTCATCCTGAAACTCATCCTGGTGTCCGTTTTTGCATTTGGTTTCAAAAAAAAAAATTGGCTTCAAAAAACATTTTGGTTCCTGGGCAGGATTTTTCCTGACCGTGGAGTAAAGCCTTTTCTTCTCCTGGCACCAAAAAGGCTTGATTTTTAAAAAGTTGAAGCAACACCATTTTTAGACATGGAATTTCATCCTGAAACTCATCCTGGTGTCCGTTTTTGCATTTGGTTTCAAAAAAAAAAATTGGCTTCAAAAAAACAGTTTGGTTCCTGGGCAGGATTTTTCCTGACCGTGGAGTAAAGCCTTTTCTTCTCCTGGCACCAAAAAGGCTTGATTTTTAAAAAGTTGAAGCAACACCATTTTTAGACATGGAATTTCATCCTGAAACTCATCCTGGTGTCCGTTTTTGTATTTGGTTTCAAAAAAAAAATTTGGCTTCAAAAAACATTTTGGTTCCTGGTCAGGATTTTTCCTGACCGTGGAGTAAAGCCTTTTCTTCTCCTGGCACCAAAAAGGCTTGATTTTTAAAAAGTTGAAGCCACACCATTTTTAGACATGGAATTTCATCAGGAAACTCATCCTGGTGTCCGTTTTTGTATTTGGTTTCAAAAAAAAATTTGGCTTCAAAAAACATTTTGGTTCCTGGGCAGGATTTTTCCTGACCGTGGAGTATAGCCTTTTCTTCTCCTGGCACCAAAAAGGCTTGATTTTTAAAAAGTTGAAGCAACACCATTTTTAGACATGGAATTTCATCCTTAATCTCATCCTGGTGTCCGTTTTTGCATTTGGTTTCAAAAAAAAAAATTTGGCTTCAAAAAACATTTTGGTTCCTGGGCAGGATTTTTCCTGACCGTGGAGTAAAGCCTTTTCTTCTCCTGGCACCAAAAAGGCTTGATTTTTAAAAAGTTGAAGCAAAACTATTTTTAGACATGGAATTTCATCCTGAAACACATCCTGGTGTCCGTTTTTGCATTTGGTTTCAAAAAAAAAAATTGGCTTCAAAAAACATTTTGGTTCCTGGGCAGGATTTTTCCTGACCGTGGAGAATAGCCTTTTCTTCTCCTGGCACCAAAAAGGCTTGATTTTTAAAAAGTTGAAGCAACACCATTTTTAGACATGGAATTTCATCCTGAAACTCATCCTGGTGTCCGTTTTTGTATTTGGTTTCAAAAAAAAAATTTGGCTTCAAAAAACATTTTGGTTCCTGGGCAGGATTTTTCCTGACCGTGGAGTAAAGCCTTTTCTTCTCCTGGCACCAAAAAGGCTTGATTTTTAAAAAGTTGAAGCAACACCATTTTTAGACATGGAATTTCATCCTGAAACTCATCCTGGTGTCCGTTTTTGCATTTGGTTTCAAAAAAAAAAATTGGCTTCAAAAAACATTTTGGTTCCTGGGCAGGATTTTTCCTGACCGTGGAGTAAAGCCTTTTCTTCTCCTGGCACCAAAAAGGCTTGATTTTTAAAAAGTTGAAGCAACACCATTTTTAGACATGGAATTTCATCCTGAAACTCATCCTGGTGTCCGTTTTTGTATTTGGTTTCAAAAAAAAAATTTGGCTTCAAAAAACATTTTGGTTCCTGGGCAGGATTTTTCCTGACCGTGGAGTAAAGCCTTTTCTTCTCCTGGCACCAAAAAGGCTTGATTTTTAAAAAGTTGAAGCAACACCATTTTTAGACATCGAATTTCATCAGGAAACTCATCCTGGTGTCCGTTTTTGCATTTGGTTTCAAAAAAAAAATTTGGCTTCAAAAAACATTTTGGTTCCTGGGCAGGATTTTTCCTGACCGTGGAGTAAAGCCTTTTCTTCTCCTGGCACCAAAAAGGCTTGATTTTTAAAATGTTGAAGCAACACCATTTTTAGACATGGAATTTCATCCTGAAACTCATCCTGGTGTCCATTTTTGTATTTGGTTTCAAAAAAAAAATTTGGCTTCAAAAAACATTTTGGTTCCTGGGCAGGATTTTTCCTGACCGTGGAGTAAAGCCTTTTCTTCTCCTGGCACCAAAAAGGCTTGATTTTTAAAAAGTTGAAGCAACACCATTTTTAGACATCGAATTTCATCAGGAAACTCATCCTGGTGTCCGTTTTTGCATTTGGTTTCAAAAAAAAAATTTGGCTTCAAAAAACATTTTGGTTCCTGGGCAGGATTTTTCCTGACCGTGGAGTAAAGCCTTTTCTTCTCCTGGCACCAAAAAGGCTTGATTTTTAAAAAGTTGAAGCAACACCATTTTTAGACATGGAATTTCATCAGGAAACTCATCCTGGTGTCCGTTTTGGCATTCGGTTTCAAAAAAAAAATTTGGCTTCAAAAAACATTTTGGTTCCTGGGCAAGATTTTTCCTGACCGTGGAGTAAAGCCTTTTCTTCTCCTGGCACCAAAAAGGCTTGATTTTTAAAAAGTTGAAGCAACACCATTTTTAGACATGGAATTTCATCAGGAAACTCATCCTGGTGTCCGTTTTTGTATTTGGTTTCAAAAAAAAATTTGGCTTCAAAAAACATTTTGGTTCCTGGGCAGGATTTTTCCTGACCGTGGAGTAAAGCCTTTTCTTCTCCTGGCACCAAAATGGCTTGATTTTTAAAAAGTTGAAGCAACACCATTTTTAGACATGGAATTTCATCAGGAAACTCATCCTGGTGTCCGTTTTTGCATTTGGTTTCAAAAAAAAAATTTGGCTTCAAAAAACATTTTGGTTCCTGGGCAAGATTTTTCCTGACCGTGGAGTAAAGCCTTTTCTTCCCCTGGCACCAAAAAGGCTTGATTTTTAAAAAGTTGAAGCAACACCATTTTTAGACATGGAATTTCATCAGGAAACTCATCCTGGTGTCCGTTTTTGTATTTGGTTTCAAAAAAAAATTTGGCTTCAAAAAACATTTTGGTTCCTGGGCAGGATTTTTCCTGACCGTGGAGTAAAGCCTTTTCTTCTCCTGGCACCAAAAAGGCTTGATTTTTAAAAAGTTGAAGCAACACCATTTTTAGACATGGAATTTCATCAGGAAACTCATCCTGGTGTCCGTTTTTGTATTTGGTTTCAAAAAAAAATTTGGCTTCAAAAAACATTTTGGTTCCTGGGCAGGATTTTTCCTGACCGTGGAGTAAAGCCTTTTCTTCTCCTGGCACCAAAATGGCTTGATTTTTAAAAAGTTGAAGCAACACCATTTTTAGACATGGAATTTCATCAGGAAACTCATCCTGGTGTCCGTTTTTGCATTTGGTTTCAAAAAAAAAATTTGGCTTCAAAAAACATTTTGGTTCCTGGGCAAGATTTTTCCTGACCGTGGAGTAAAGCCTTTTCTTCTCCTGGCACCAAAAAGGCTTGATTTTTAAAAAGTTGAAGCAACACCATTTTTAGACATGGAATTTCATCCTGAAACTCATCCTGGTGTCCGTTTTTGTATTTGGTTTCAAAAAAAAAATTTGGCTTCAAAAAACATTTTGGTTCCTGGGCAGGATTTTTCCTGACCGTGGAGTAAAGCCTTTTCTTCTCCTGGCACCAAAAAGGCTTGATTTTTAAAAAGTTGAAGCAACACCATTTTTAGACATGGAATTTCATCAGGAAACTCATCCTGGTGTCCGTTTTTGCATTCGGTTTCAAAAAAAAAATTTGGCTTCAAAAAACATTTTGGTTCCTGGGCAAGATTTTTCCTGACCGTGGAGTAAAGCCTTTTCTTCTCCTGGCACCAAAAAGGCTTGATTTTTAAAAAGTTGAAGCAACACCATTTTTAGACATCGAATTTCATCAGGAAACTCATCCTGGTGTCCGTTTTTGTATTTGGTTTCAAAAAAAAATTTGGCTTCAAAAAACATTTTGGTTCCTGGGCAGGATTTTTCCTGACCGTGGAGTAAAGCCTTTTCTTCTCCTGGCACCAAAAAGGCTTGATTTTTAAAAAGTTGAAGCAACACCATTTTTAGACATGGAATTTCATCAGGAAACTCATCCTGGTGTCCGTTTTTGTATTTGGTTTCAAAAAAAAAATTTGGCTTCAAAAAACATTTTGGTTCCTGGGCAGGATTTTTCCTGACCGTGGAGTATAGCCTTTTCTTGTCCTGGCACCAAAAAGGCTTGATTTTTAAAAAGTTGAAGCAACACCATTTTTAGACATGGAATTTCATCCTGAAACTCATCCTGGTGTCCGTTTTTGCATTTGGTTTCAAAAAAAAAAATTGGCTTCAAAAAACATTTTGGTTCCTGGGCAGGATTTTTCCTGACCGTGGAGTAAAGCCTTTTCTTCTCCTGGCACCAAAAAGGCTTGATTTTTAAAAAGTTGAAGCAACACCATTTTTAGACATGGAATTTCATCCTGAAACTCATCCTGGTGTCCGTTTTTGCATTTGGTTTCAAAAAAAAAAATTGGCTTCAAAAAACATTTTGGTTCCTGGGCAGGATTTTTCCTGACCGTGGAGTATAGCCTTTTCTTCTCCTGGCACCAAAAAGGCTTGATTTTTAAAAAGTTGAAGCAACACCATTTTTAGACATGGAATTTCATCCTGAAACTCATCCTGGTGTCCGTTTTTGCATTTGGTTTCAAAAAAAAAAATTGGCTTCAAAAAACATTTTGGTTCCTGGGCAGGATTTTTCCTGACCGTGGAGTAAAGCCTTTTCTTCTCCTGGCACCAAAAAGGCTTGATTTTTAAAAAGTTGAAGCAACACCATTTTTAGACATGGAATTTCATCCTGAAACTCATCCTGGTGTCCGTTTTTGTATTTGGTTTCAAAAAAAAAATTTGGCTTCAAAAAACATTTTGGTTCCTGGGCAGGATTTTTCCTGACCGTGGAGTAAAGCCTTTTCTTCTCCTGGCACCAAAAAGGCTTGATTTTTAAAAAGTTGAAGCAACACCATTTTTAGACATGGAATTTCATCCTGAAACTCATCCTGGTGTCCGTTTTTGCATTTGGTTTCAAAAAAAAAATTTGGCTTCAAAAAACATTTTGGTTCCTGGGCAGGATTTTTCCTGACCGTGGAGTAAAGCCTTTTCTTCTCCTGGCACCAAAAAGGCTTGATTTTTAAAATGTTGAAGCAACACCATTTTTAGACATCGAATTTCATCAGGAAACTCATCCTGGTGTCCGTTTTTGCATTTGGTTTCAAAAAAAAAATTTGGCTTCAAAAAACATTTTGGTTCCTGGGCAGGATTTTTCCTGACCGTGGAGTAAAGCCTTTTCTTCTCCTGGCACCAAAAAGGCTTGATTTTTAAAAAGTTGAAGCAACACCATTTTTAGACATGGAATTTCATCAGGAAACTCATCCTGGTGTCCGTTTTTGCATTCGGTTTCAAAAAAAAAATTTGGCTTCAAAAAACATTATGGTTCCTGGGCAAGATTTTTCCTGACCGTGGAGTAAAGCCTTTTCTTCTCCTGGCACCAAAAAGGCTTGATTTTTAAAAAGTTGAAGCAACACCATTTTTAGACATGGAATTTCATCAGGAAACTCATCCTGGTGTCCGTTTTTGTATTTGGTTTCAAAAAAAAATTTGGCTTCAAAAAACATTTTGGTTCCTGGGCAGGATTTTTCCTGACCGTGGAGTAAAGCCTTTTCTTCTCCTGGCACCAAAATGGCTTGATTTTTAAAAAGTTGAAGCAACACCATTTTTAGACATGGAATTTCATCAGGAAACTCATCCTGGTGTCCGTTTTTGCATTTGGTTTCAAAAAAAAAAATTGGCTTCAAAAAACATTTTGGTTCCTGGGCAGGATTTTTCCTGACCGTGGAGTAAAGCCTTTTCTTCTCCTGGCACCAAAAAGGCTTGATTTTTAAAAAGTTGAAGCAACACCATTTTTAGACATGGAATTTCATCCTGAAACTCATCCTGGTGTCCGTTTTTGCATTTGGTTTCAAAAAAAAAAATTGGCTTCAAAAAACATTTTGGTTCCTGGGCAGGATTTTTCCTGACCGTGGAGTATAGCCTTTTCTTCTCCTGGCACCAAAAAGGCTTGATTTTTAAAAAGTTGAAGCAACACCATTTTTAGACATGGAATTTCATCCTGAAACTCATCCTGGTGTCCGTTTTTGCATTTGGTTTCAAAAAAAAAAATTGGCTTCAAAAAACATTTTGGTTCCTGGGCAGGATTTTTCCTGACCGTGGAGTAAAGCCTTTTCTTCTCCTGGCACCAAAAAGGCTTGATTTTTAAAAAGTTGAAGCAACACCATTTTTAGACATGGAATTTCATCCTGAAACTCATCCTGGTGTCCGTTTTTGTATTTGGTTTCAAAAAAAAAATTTGGCTTCAAAAAACATTTTGGTTCCTGGGCAGGATTTTTCCTGACCGTGGAGTAAAGCCTTTTCTTCTCCTGGCACCAAAAAAGGCTTGATTTTTAAAAAGTTGAAGGAACACCATTTTTAGACATGGAATTTCATCCTGAAACTCATCCTGGTGTCCGTTTTTGCATTTGGTTTCAAAAAAAAAATTTGGCTTCAAAAAACATTTTGGTTCCTGGGCAGGATTTTTCCTGACCGTGGAGTAAAGCCTTTTCTTCTCCTGGCACCAAAAAGGCTTGATTTTTAAAATGTTGAAGCAACACCATTTTTAGACATCGAATTTCATCAGGAAACTCATCCTGGTGTCCGTTTTTGCATTTGGTTTCAAAAAAAAAATTTGGCTTCAAAAAACATTTTGGTTCCTGGGCAGGATTTTTCCTGACCGTGGAGTAAAGCCTTTTCTTCTCCTGGCACCAAAAAGGCTTGATTTTTAAAAAGTTGAAGCAACACCATTTTTAGACATGGAATTTCATCAGGAAACTCATCCTGGTGTCCGTTTTTGCATTCGGTTTCAAAAAAAAAATTTGGCTTCAAAAAACATTTTGGTTCCTGGGCAAGATTTTTCCTGACCGTGGAGTAAAGCCTTTTCTTCTCCTGGCACCAAAAAGGCTTGATTTTTAAAAAGTTGAAGCAACACCATTTTTAGACATGGAATTTCATCAGGAAACTCATCCTGGTGTCCGTTTTTGTATTTGGTTTCAAAAAAAAATTTGGCTTCAAAAAACATTTTGGTTCCTGGGCAGGATTTTTCCTGACCGTGGAGTAAAGCCTTTTCTTCTCCTGGCACCAAAATGGCTTGATTTTTAAAAAGTTGAAGCAACACCATTTTTAGACATGGAATTTCATCAGGAAACTCATCCTGGTGTCCGTTTTTGCATTTGGTTTCAAAAAAAAAATTTGGCTTCAAAAAACATTTTGGTTCCTGGGCAAGATTTTTCCTGACCGTGGAGTAAAGCCTTTTCTTCCCCTGGCACCAAAAAGGCTTGATTTTTAAAAAGTTGAAGCAACACCATTTTTAGACATGGAATTTCATCAGGAAACTCATCCTGGTGTCCGTTTTTGTATTTGGTTTCAAAAAAAAATTTGGCTTCAAAAAACATTTTGGTTCCTGGGCAGGATTTTTCCTGACCGTGGAGTAAAGCCTTTTCTTCTCCTGGCACCAAAAAAGGCTTGATTTTTAAAAAGTTGAAGCAACACCATTTTTAGACATGGAATTTCATCCTGAAACTCATCCTGGTGTCCGTTTTTGCATTTGGTTTCAAAAAAAAAATTTGGCTTCAAAAAACATTTTGGTTCCTGGGCAGGATTTTTCCTGACCGTGGAGTAAAGCCTTTTCTTCTCCTGGCACCAAAAAGGCTTGATTTTTAAAATGTTGAAGCAACACCATTTTTAGACATCGAATTTCATCAGGAAACTCATCCTGGTGTCCGTTTTTGCATTTGGTTTCAAAAAAAAAATTTGGCTTCAAAAAACATTTTGGTTCCTGGGCAGGATTTTTCCTGACCGTGGAGTAAAGCCTTTTCTTCTCCTGGCACCAAAAAGGCTTGATTTTTAAAAAGTTGAAGCAACACCATTTTTAGACATGGAATTTCATCAGGAAACTCATCCTGGTGTCCGTTTTTGTATTTGGTTTCAAAAAAAAATTTGGCTTCAAAAAACATTTTGGTTCCTGGGCAGGATTTTTCCTGACCGTGGAGTAAAGCCTTTTCTTCTCCTGGCACCAAAAAGGCTTGATTTTTAAAATGTTGAAGCAACACCATTTTTAGACATCGAATTTCATCAGGAAACTCATCCTGGTGTCCGTTTTTGCATTTGGTTTCAAAAAAAAAATTTGGCTTCAAAAAACATTTTGGTTCCTGGGCAGGATTTTTCCTGACCGTGGAGTAAAGCCTTTTCTTCTCCTGGCACCAAAAAGGCTTGATTTTTAAAAAGTTGAAGCAACACCATTTTTAGACATGGAATTTCATCAGGAAACTCATCCTGGTGTCCGTTTTTGCATTCGGTTTCAAAAAAAAAATTTGGCTTCAAAAAACATTTTGGTTCCTGGGCAAGATTTTTCCTGACCGTGGAGTAAAGCCTTTTCTTCTCCTGGCACCAAAAAGGCTTGATTTTTAAAAAGTTGAAGCAACACCATTTTTAGACATGGAATTTCATCAGGAAACTCATCCTGGTGTCCGTTTTTGTATTTGGTTTCAAAAAAAAATTTGGCTTCAAAAAACATTTTGGTTCCTGGGCAGGATTTTTCCTGACCGTGGAGTAAAGCCTTTTCTTCTCCTGGCACCAAAATGGCTTGATTTTTAAAAAGTTGAAGCAACACCATTTTTAGACATGGAATTTCATCAGGAAACTCATCCTGGTGTCCGTTTTTGCATTTGGTTTCAAAAAAAAAATTTGGCTTCAAAAAACATTTTGGTTCCTGGGCAAGATTTTTCCTGACCGTGGAGTAAAGCCTTTTCTTCCCCTGGCACCAAAAAGGCTTGATTTTTAAAAAGTTGAAGCAACACCATTTTTAGACATGGAATTTCATCAGGAAACTCATCCTGGTGTCCGTTTTTGTATTTGGTTTCAAAAAAAAATTTGGCTTCAAAAAACATTTTGGTTCCTGGGCAGGATTTTTCCTGACCGTGGAGTAAAGCCTTTTCTTCTCCTGGCACCAAAAAGGCTTGATTTTTAAAAAGTTGAAGCAACACCATTTTTAGACATGGAATTTCATCAGGAAACTCATCCTGGTGTCCGTTTTTGTATTTGGTTTCAAAAAAAAATTTGGCTTCAAAAAACATTTTGGTTCCTGGGCAGGATTTTTCCTGACCGTGGAGTAAAGCCTTTTCTTCTCCTGGCACCAAAATGGCTTGATTTTAAAAAAGTTGAAGCAACACCATTTTTAGACATGGAATTTCATCAGGAAACTCATCCTGGTGTCCGTTTTTGCATTTGGTTTCAAAAAAAAAATTTGGCTTCAAAAAACATTTTGGTTCCTGGGCAAGATTTTTCCTGACCGTGGAGTAAAGCCTTTTCTTCTCCTGGCACCAAAAAGGCTTGATTTTTAAAAAGTTGAAGCAACACCATTTTTAGACATGGAATTTCATCAGGAAACTCATCCTGGTGTCCGTTTTTGTATTTGGTTTCAAAAAAAAATTTGGCTTCAAAAAACATTTTGGTTCCTGGGCAGGATTTTTCCTGACCGTGGAGTAAAGCCTTTTCTTCTCCTGGCACCAAAATGGCTTGATTTTTAAAAAGTTGAAGCAACACCATTTTTAGACATGGAATTTCATCAGGAAACTCATCCTGGTGTCCGTTTTTGCATTTGGTTTCAAAAAAAAAATTTGGCTTCAAAAAACATTTTGGTTCCTGGGCAAGATTTTTCCTGACCGTGGAGTAAAGCCTTTTCTTCTCCTGGCACCAAAAAGGCTTGATTTTTAAAAAGTTGAAGCAACACCATTTTTAGACATGGAATTTCATCAGGAAACTCATCCTGGTGTCCGTTTTTGTATTTGGTTTCAAAAAAAAATTTGGCTTCAAAAAACCTTTTGGTTCCTGGGCAGGATTTTTCCTGACCGTGGAGTAAAGCCTTTTCTTCTCCTGGCACCAAAAAGGCTTGATTTTTAAAAAGTTGAAGCAACACCATTTTTAGACATGGAATTTCATCCTGAAACTCATCCTGGTGTCCGTTTTTGTATTTGGTTTCAAAAAAAAAATTTGGCTTCAAAAAACATTTTGGTTCCTGGGCAGGATTTTTCCTGACCGTGGAGTAAAGCCTTTTCTTGTCCTGGCACCAAAAAGGCTTGATTTTTAAAAAGTTGAAGCAACACCATTTTTAGACATCGAATTTCATCAGGAAACTCATCCTGGTGTCCGTTTTTGCATTTGGTTTCAAAAAAAAAATTTGGCTTCAAAAAACATTTTGGTTCCTGGGCAGTATTTTCCTGACCGTGGAGTAAAGCCTTTTCTTCTCCTGGCACCAAAAAGGCTTGATTTTTAAAAAGTTGAAGCAACACCATTTTTAGACATGGAATTTCATCAGGAAACTCATCCTGGTGTCCGTTTTTGTATTTGGTTTCAAAAAAAAAAATTTGGCTTCAAAAAACATTTTGGTTCCTGGGCAGGATTTTTCCTGACCGTGGAGTATAGCCTTTTCTTCTCCTGGCACCAAAAAGGCTTGATTTTTAAAAAGTTGAAGCAACACCATTTTTAGACATGGAATTTCATCCTGAAACTCATCCTGGTGTCCGTTTTTGTATTTGGTTTCAAAAAAAAATTTGGCTTCAAAAAACATTTTGGTTCCTGGGCAGGATTTTTCCTGACCGTGGAGTAAAGCCTTTTCTTCTCCTGGCACCAAAAAGGCTTGATTTTTAAAAAGTTGAAGCAACACCATTTTTAGACATGGAATTTCATCAGGAAACTCATCCTGGTGTCCGTTTTTGTATTTGGTTTCAAAAAAAAATTTGGCTTCAAAAAACCTTTTGGTTCCTGGGCAGGATTTTTCCTGACCGTGGAGTAAAGCCTTTTCTTCTCCTGGCACCAAAAAGGCTTGATTTTTAAAAAGTTGAAGCAACACCATTTTTAGACATGGAATTTCATCCTGAAACTCATCCTGGTGTCCGTTTTTGTATTTGGTTTCAAAAAAAAAATTTGGCTTCAAAAAACATTTTGGTTCCTGGGCAGGATTTTTCCTGACCGTGGAGTAAAGCCTTTTCTTGTCCTGGCACCAAAAAGGCTTGATTTTTAAAAAGTTGAAGCAACACCATTTTTAGACATCGAATTTCATCAGGAAACTCATCCTGGTGTCCGTTTTTGCATTTGGTTTCAAAAAAAAAATTTGGCTTCAAAAAACATTTTGGTTCCTGGGCAGTATTTTCCTGACCGTGGAGTAAAGCCTTTTCTTCTCCTGGCACCAAAAAGGCTTGATTTTTAAAAAGTTGAAGCAACACCATTTTTAGACATGGAATTTCATCAGGAAACTCATCCTGGTGTCCGTTTTTGTATTTGGTTTCAAAAAAAAAAATTTGGCTTCAAAAAACATTTTGGTTCCTGGGCAGGATTTTTCCTGACCGTGGAGTATAGCCTTTTCTTCTCCTGGCACCAAAAAGGCTTGATTTTTAAAAAGTTGAAGCAACACCATTTTTAGACATGGAATTTCATCCTGAAACTCATCCTGGTGTCCGTTTTTGTATTTGGTTTCAAAAAAAAATTTGGCTTCAAAAAACATTTTGGTTCCTGGGCAGGATTTTTCCTGACCGTGGAGTAAAGCCTTTTCTTCTCCTGGCACCAAAATGGCTTGATTTTAAAAAAGTTGAAGCAACACCATTTTTAGACATGGAATTTCATCAGGAAACTCATCCTGGTGTCCGTTTTTGCATTTGGTTTCAAAAAAAAAATTTGGCTTCAAAAAACATTTTGGTTCCTGGGCAAGATTTTTCCTGACCGTGGAGTAAAGCCTTTTCTTCTCCTGGCACCAAAAAGGCTTGATTTTTAAAAAGTTGAAGCAACACCATTTTTAGACATGGAATTTCATCAGGAAACTCATCCTGGTGTCCGTTTTTGTATTTGGTTTCAAAAAAAAATTTGGCTTCAAAAAACATTTTGGTTCCTGGGCAAGATTTTTCCTGACCGTGGAGTAAAGCCTTTTCTTCTCCTGGCACCAAAAAGGCTTGATTTTTAAAAAGTTGAAGCAACACCATTTTTAGACATGGAATTTCATCAGGAAACTCATCCTGGTGTCCGTTTTTGTATTTGGTTTCAAAAAAAAATTTGGCTTCAAAAAACATTTTGGTTCCTGGGCAGGATTTTTCCTGACCGTGGAGTATAGCCTTTTCTTCTCCTGGCACCAAAAAGGCTTGATTTTTAAAAAGTTGAAGCAACACCATTTTTAGACATGGAATTTCATCCTGAAACTCATCCTGGTGTCCGTTTTTGTATTTGGTTTCAAAAAAAAATTTGGCTTCAAAAAACATTTTGGTTCCTGGGCAGGATTTTTCCTGACCGTGGAGTAAAGCCTTTTCTTCTCCTGGCACCAAAATGGCTTGATTTTAAAAAAGTTGAAGCAACACCATTTTTAGACATGGAATTTCATCAGGAAACTCATCCTGGTGTCCGTTTTTGCATTTGGTTTCAAAAAAAAAATTTGGCTTCAAAAAACATTTTGGTTCCTGGGCAAGATTTTTCCTGACCGTGGAGTAAAGCCTTTTCTTCTCCTGGCACCAAAAAGGCTTGATTTTTAAAAAGTTGAAGCAACACCATTTTTAGACATGGAATTTCATCAGGAAACTCATCCTGGTGTCCGTTTTTGTATTTGGTTTCAAAAAAAAATTTGGCTTCAAAAAACATTTTGGTTCCTGGGCAAGATTTTTCCTGACCGTGGAGTAAAGCCTTTTCTTCTCCTGGCACCAAAAAGGCTTGATTTTTAAAAAGTTGAAGCAACACCATTTTTAGACATGGAATTTCATCAGGAAACTCATCCTGGTGTCCGTTTTTGTATTTGGTTTCAAAAAAAAATTTGGCTTCAAAAAACATTTTGGTTCCTGGGCAGGATTTTTCCTGACCGTGGAGTAAAGCCTTTTCTTCTCCTGGCACCAAAATGGCTTGATTTTTAAAAAGTTGAAGCAACACCATTTTTAGACATGGAATTTCATCAGGAAACTCATCCTGGTGTCCGTTTTTGCATTTGGTTTCAAAAAAAAAATTTGGCTTCAAAAAACATTTTGGTTCCTGGGCAAGATTTTTCCTGACCGTGGAGTAAAGCCTTTTCTTCTCCTGGCACCAAAAAGGCTTGATTTTTAAAAAGTTGAAGCAACACCATTTTTAGACATGGAATTTCATCAGGAAACTCATCCTGGTGTCCGTTTTTGTATTTGGTTTCAAAAAAAAATTTGGCTTCAAAAAACCTTTTGGTTCCTGGGCAGGATTTTTCCTGACCGTGGAGTAAAGCCTTTTCTTCTCCTGGCACCAAAAAGGCTTGATTTTTAAAAAGTTGAAGCAACACCATTTTTAGACATGGAATTTCATCCTGAAACTCATCCTGGTGTCCGTTTTTGTATTTGGTTTCAAAAAAAAAATTTGGCTTCAAAAAACATTTTGGTTCCTGGGCAGGATTTTTCCTGACCGTGGAGTAAAGCCTTTTCTTGTCCTGGCACCAAAAAGGCTTGATTTTTAAAAAGTTGAAGCAACACCATTTTTAGACATCGAATTTCATCAGGAAACTCATCCTGGTGTCCGTTTTTGCATTTGGTTTCAAAAAAAAAATTTGGCTTCAAAAAACATTTTGGTTCCTGGGCAGTATTTTCCTGACCGTGGAGTAAAGCCTTTTCTTCTCCTGGCACCAAAAAGGCTTGATTTTTAAAAAGTTGAAGCAACACCATTTTTAGACATGGAATTTCATCAGGAAACTCATCCTGGTGTCCGTTTTTGTATTTGGTTTCAAAAAAAAAAATTTGGCTTCAAAAAACATTTTGGTTCCTGGGCAGGATTTTTCCTGACCGTGGAGTATAGCCTTTTCTTCTCCTGGCACCAAAAAGGCTTGATTTTTAAAAAGTTGAAGCAACACCATTTTTAGACATGGAATTTCATCCTGAAACTCATCCTGGTGTCCGTTTTTGTATTTGGTTTCAAAAAAAAAATTTGGCTTCAAAAAACATTTTGGTTCCTGGGCAGGATTTTTCCTGACCGTGGAGTAAAGCCTTTTCTTCTCCTGGCACCAAAAAGGCTTGATTTTTAAAAAGTTGAAGCAACACCATTTTTAGACATGGAATTTCATCCTGAAACTCATCCTGGTGTCCGTTTTTGCATTTGGTTTCAAAAAAAAAAAATTGGCTTCAAAAAACATTTTGGTTCCTGGGCAGGATTTTTCCTGACCGTGGAGTAAAGCCTTTTCTTCTCCTGGCACCAAAAAGGCTTGATTTTTAAAAAGTTGAAGCAACACCATTTTTAGACATGGAATTTCATCCTGAAACTCATCCTGGTGTCCGTTTTTGTATTTGGTTTCAAAAAAAAATTTGGCTTCAAAAAACATTTTGGTTCCTGGTCAGGATTTTTCCTGACCGTGGAGTAAAGCCTTTTCTTCTCCTGGCACCAAAAAGGCTTGATTTTTAAAAAGTTGAAGCAACACCATTTTTAGACATGGAATTTCATCAGGAAACTCATCCTGGTGTCCGTTTTTGTATTTGGTTTCAAAAAAAAATTTGGCTTCAAAAAACATTTTGGTTCCTGGGCAGGATTTTTCCTGACCGTGGAGTATAGCCTTTTCTTCTCCTGGCACCAAAAAGGCTTGATTTTTAAAAAGTTGAAGCAACACCATTTTTAGACATGGAATTTCATCCTGAAACTCATCCTGGTGTCCGTTTTTGCATTTGGTTTCAAAAAAAAAATTTGGCTTCAAAAAACATTTTGGTTCCTGGGCAGGATTTTTCCTGACCGTGGAGTAAAGCCTTTTCTTCTCCTGGCACCAAAAAGGCTTGATTTTTAAAAAGTTGAAGCAAAACTATTTTTAGACATGGAATTTCATCCTGAAACACATCCTGGTGTCCGTTTTTGCATTTGGTTTCAAAAAAAAAAATTGGCTTCAAAAAACATTTTGGTTCCTGGGCAGGATTTTTCCTGACCGTGGAGTATAGCCTTTTCTTCTCCTGGCACCAAAAAGGCTTGATTTTTAAAAAGTTGAAGCAACACCATTTTTAGACATGGAATTTCATCCTGAAACTCATCCTGGTGTCCGTTTTTGTATTTGGTTTCAAAAAAAAAATTTGGCTTCAAAAAACATTTTGGTTCCTGGGCAGGATTTTTCCTGACCGTGGAGTAAAGCCTTTTCTTCTCCTGGCACCAAAAAGGCTTGATTTTTAAAAAGTTGAAGCAACACCATTTTTAGACATGGAATTTCATCCTGAAACTCATCCTGGTGTCCGTTTTTGCATTTGGTTTCAAAAAAAAAAATTGGCTTCAAAAAACATTTTGGTTCCTGGGCAGGATTTTTCCTGACCGTGGAGTAAAGCCTTTTCTTCTCCTGGCACCAAAAAGGCTTGATTTTTAAAAAGTTGAAGCAACACCATTTTTAGACATGGAATTTCATCCTGAAACTCATCCTGGTGTCCGTTTTTGTATTTGGTTTCAAAAAAAAAATTTGGCTTCAAAAAACATTTTGGTTCCTGGGCAGGATTTTTCCTGACCGTGGAGTAAAGCCTTTTCTTCTCCTGGCACCAAAAAGGCTTGATTTTTAAAAAGTTGAAGCAACACCATTTTTAGACATGGAATTTCATCAGGAAACTCATCCTGGTGTCCGTTTTTGTATTTGGTTTCAAAAAAAAAAATTTGGCTTCAAAAAACATTTTGGTTCCTGGGCAGGATTTTTCCTGACCGTGGAGTATAGCCTTTTCTTCTCCTGGCACCAAAAAGGCTTGATTTTTAAAAAGTTGAAGCAACACCATTTTTAGACATGGAATTTCATCCTGAAACTCATCCTGGTGTCCGTTTTTGTATTTGGTTTCAAAAAAAAAATTTGGCTTCAAAAAACATTTTGGTTCCTGGGCAGGATTTTTCCTGACCGTGGAGTAAAGCCTTTTCTTCTCCTGGCACCAAAAAGGCTTGATTTTTAAAAAGTTGAAGCAACACCATTTTTAGACATGGAATTTCATCCTGAAACTCATCCTGGTGTCCGTTTTTGCATTTGGTTTCAAAAAAAAAAATTGGCTTCAAAAAACATTTTGGTTCCTGGGCAGGATTTTTCCTGACCGTGGAGTAAAGCCTTTTCTTCTCCTGGCACCAAAAAGGCTTGATTTTTAAAAAGTTGAAGCAACACCATTTTTAGACATGGAATTTCATCCTGAAACTCATCCTGGTGTCCGTTTTTGCATTTGGTTTCAAAAAAAAAATTGGCTTCAAAAAAACAGTTTGGTTCCTGGGCAGGATTTTTCCTGACCGTGGAGTAAAGCCTTTTCTTCTCCTGGCACCAAAAAGGCTTGATTTTTAAAAAGTTGAAGCAACACCATTTTTAGACATGGAATTTCATCCTGAAACTCATCCTGGTGTCCGTTTTTGTATTTGGTTTCAAAAAAAAAATTTGGCTTCAAAAAACATTTTGGTTCCTGGTCAGGATTTTTCCTGACCGTGGAGTAAAGCCTTTTCTTCTCCTGGCACCAAAAAGGCTTGATTTTTAAAAAGTTGAAGCAACACCATTTTTAGACATGGAATTTCATCAGGAAACTCATCCTGGTGTCCGTTTTTGTATTTGGTTTCAAAAAAAAATTTGGCTTCAAAAAACATTTTGGTTCCTGGGCAGGATTTTTCCTGACCGTGGAGTATAGCCTTTTCTTCTCCTGGCACCAAAAAGGCTTGATTTTTAAAAAGTTGAAGCAACACCATTTTTAGACATGGAATTTCATCCTGAAACTCATCCTGGTGTCCGTTTTTGCATTTGGTTTCAAAAAAAAAATTTGGCTTCAAAAAACATTTTGGTTCCTGGGCAGGATTTTTCCTGACCGTGGAGTAAAGCCTTTTCTTCTCCTGGCACCAAAAAGGCTTGATTTTTAAAAAGTTGAAGCAAAACTATTTTTAGACATGGAATTTCATCCTGAAACACATCCTGGTGTCCGTTTTTGCATTTGGTTTCAAAAAAAAAAATTGGCTTCAAAAAACATTTTGGTTCCTGGGCAGGATTTTTCCTGACCGTGGAGTATAGCCTTTTCTTCTCCTGGCACCAAAAAGGCTTGATTTTTAAAAAGTTGAAGCAACACCATTTTTAGACATGGAATTTCATCCTGAAACTCATCCTGGTGTCCGTTTTTGTATTTGGTTTCAAAAAAAAAATTTGGCTTCAAAAAACATTTTGGTTCCTGGGCAGGATTTTTCCTGACCGTGGAGTAAAGCCTTTTCTTCTCCTGGCACCAAAAAGGCTTGATTTTTAAAAAGTTGAAGCAACACCATTTTTAGACATGGAATTTCATCCTGAAACTCATCCTGGTGTCCGTTTTTGCATTTGGTTTCAAAAAAAAAAATTGGCTTCAAAAAACATTTTGGTTCCTGGGCAGGATTTTTCCTGACCGTGGAGTAAAGCCTTTTCTTCTCCTGGCACCAAAAAGGCTTGATTTTTAAAAAGTTGAAGCAACACCATTTTTAGACATGGAATTTCATCCTGAAACTCATCCTGGTGTCCGTTTTTGTATTTGGTTTCAAAAAAAACATTTGGCTTCAAAAAACATTTTGGTTCCTGGGCAGGATTTTTCCTGACTGTGGAGTAAAGCCTTTTCTTCTCCTGGCACCAAAAAGGCTTGATTTTTAAAAAGTTGAAGGAACACCATTTTTAGACATGGAATTTCATCAGGAAACTCATCCTGGTGTCCGTTTTTGCATTTGGTTTCAAAAAAAAAATTTGGCTTCAAAAAACATTTTGGTTCCTGGGCAGGATTTTTCCTGACCGTGGAGTAAAGCCTTTTCTTCTCCTGGCACCAAAAAGGCTTGATTTTTAAAAAGTTGAAGCAACACCATTTTTAGACATGGAATTTCATCAGGAAACTCATCCTGGTGTCCGTTTTTGCATTCGGTTTCAAAAAAAAAATTTGGCTTCAAAAAACATTTTGGTTCCTGGGCAAGATTTTTCCTGACCGTGGAGTAAAGCCTTTTCTTCTCCTGGCACCAAAAAGGCTTGATTTTTAAAAAGTTGAAGCAACACCATTTTTAGACATGGAATTTCATCAGGAAACTCATCCTGGTGTCCGTTTTTGTATTTGGTTTCAAAAAAAAATTTGGCTTCAAAAAACATTTTGGTTCCTGGGCAGGATTTTTCCTGACCGTGGAGTAAAGCCTTTTCTTCTCCTGGCACCAAAATGGCTTGATTTTTAAAAAGTTGAAGCAACACCATTTTTAGACATGGAATTTCATCAGGAAACTCATCCTGGTGTCCGTTTTTGCATTTGGTTTCAAAAAAAAAATTTGGCTTCAAAAAACATTTTGGTTCCTGGGCAAGATTTTTCCTGACCGTGGAGTATAGCCTTTTCTTCTCCTGGCACCAAAAAGGCTTGATTTTTAAAAAGTTGAAGCAACACCATTTTTAGACATGGAATTTCATCCTGAAACTCATCCTGGTGTCCGTTTTTGCATTTGGTTTCAAAAAAAAAATTTGGCTTCAAAAAACATTTTGGTTCCTGGGCAGGATTTTTCCTGACCGTGGAGTAAAGCCTTTTCTTCTCCTGGCACCAAAAAGGCTTGATTTTTAAAAAGTTGAAGCAAAACTATTTTTAGACATGGAATTTCATCCTGAAACACATCCTGGTGTCCGTTTTTGCATTTGGTTTCAAAAAAAAAAATTGGCTTCAAAAAACATTTTGGTTCCTGGGCAGGATTTTTCCTGACCGTGGAGTATAGCCTTTTCTTCTCCTGGCACCAAAAAGGCTTGATTTTTAAAAAGTTGAAGCAACACCATTTTTAGACATGGAATTTCATCCTGAAACTCATCCTGGTGTCCGTTTTTGTATTTGGTTTCAAAAAAAAAATTTGGCTTCAAAAAACATTTTGGTTCCTGGGCAGGATTTTTCCTGACCGTGGAGTAAAGCCTTTTCTTCTCCTGGCACCAAAAAGGCTTGATTTTTAAAAAGTTGAAGCAACACCATTTTTAGACATGGAATTTCATCCTGAAACTCATCCTGGTGTCCGTTTTTGCATTTGGTTTCAAAAAAAAAAATTGGCTTCAAAAAACATTTTGGTTCCTGGGCAGGATTTTTCCTGACCGTGGAGTAAAGCCTTTTCTTCTCCTGGCACCAAAAAGGCTTGATTTTTAAAAAGTTGAAGCAACACCATTTTTAGACATGGAATTTCATCCTGAAACTCATCCTGGTGTCCGTTTTTGTATTTGGTTTCAAAAAAAAAATTTGGCTTCAAAAAACATTTTGGTTCCTGGGCAGGATTTTTCCTGACCGTGGAGTAAAGCCTTTTCTTCTCCTGGCACCAAAAAGGCTTGATTTTTAAAAAGTTGAAGGAACACCATTTTTAGACATGGAATTTCATCCTGAAACTCATCCTGGTGTCCGTTTTTGCATTTGGTTTCAAAAAAAAAATTTGGCTTCAAAAAACATTTTGGTTCCTGGGCAGGATTTTTCCTGACCGTGGAGTAAAGCCTTTTCTTCTCCTGGCACCAAAAAGGCTTGATTTTTAAAATGTTGAAGCAACACCATTTTTAGACATGGAATTTCATCCTGAAACTCATCCTGGTGTCCGTTTTTGTATTTGGTTTCAAAAAAAAAATTTGGCTTCAAAAAACATTTTGGTTCCTGGGCAGGATTTTTCCTGACCGTGGAGTAAAGCCTTTTCTTCTCCTGGCACCAAAAAGGCTTGATTTTTAAAAAGTTGAAGCAACACCATTTTTAGACATCGAATTTCATCAGGAAACTCATCCTGGTGTCCGTTTTTGCATTTGGTTTCAAAAAAAAAATTTGGCTTCAAAAAACATTTTGGTTCCTGGGCAGGATTTTTCCTGACCGTGGAGTAAAGCCTTTTCTTCTCCTGGCACCAAAAAGGCTTGATTTTTAAAAAGTTGAAGCAACACCATTTTTAGACATGGAATTTCATCAGGAAACTCATCCTGGTGTCCGTTTTTGCATTCGGTTTCAAAAAAAAAATTTGGCTTCAAAAAACATTTTGGTTCCTGGGCAAGATTTTTCCTGACCGTGGAGTAAAGCCTTTTCTTCTCCTGGCACCAAAAAGGCTTGATTTTTAAAAAGTTGAAGCAACACCATTTTTAGACATGGAATTTCATCAGGAAACTCATCCTGGTGTCCGTTTTTGTATTTGGTTTCAAAAAAAAATTTGGCTTCAAAAAACATTTTGGTTCCTGGGCAGGATTTTTCCTGACCGTGGAGTAAAGCCTTTTCTTCTCCTGGCACCAAAATGGCTTGATTTTTAAAAAGTTGAAGCAACACCATTTTTAGACATGGAATTTCATCAGGAAACTCATCCTGGTGTCCGTTTTTGCATTTGGTTTCAAAAAAAAAATTTGGCTTCAAAAAACATTTTGGTTCCTGGGCAGGATTTTTCCTGACCGTGGAGTAAAGCCTTTTCTTCTCCTGGCACCAAAAAGGCTTGATTTTTAAAAAGTTGAAGCAAAACTATTTTTAGACATGGAATTTCATCCTGAAACACATCCTGGTGTCCGTTTTTGCATTTGGTTTCAAAAAAAAAAATTGGCTTCAAAAAACATTTTGGTTCCTGGGCAGGATTTTTCCTGACCGTGGAGTATAGCCTTTTCTTCTCCTGGCACCAAAAAGGCTTGATTTTTAAAAAGTTGAAGCAACACCATTTTTAGACATGGAATTTCATCAGGAAACTCATCCTGGTGTCCGTTTTTGTATTTGGTTTCAAAAAAAAAATTTGGCTTCAAAAAACATTTTGGTTCCTGGGCAGGATTTTTCCTGACCGTGGAGTAAAGCCTTTTCTTCTCCTGGCACCAAAAAGGCTTGATTTTTAAAAAGTTGAAGCAACACCATTTTTAGACATGGAATTTCATCCTGAAACTCATCCTGGTGTCCGTTTTTGCATTTGGTTTCAAAAAAAAAAATTGGCTTCAAAAAACATTTTGGTTCCTGGGCAGGATTTTTCCTGACCGTGGAGTAAAGCCTTTTCTTCTCCTGGCACCAAAAAGGCTTGATTTTTAAAAAGTTGAAGCAACACCATTTTTAGACATGGAATTTCATCCTGAAACTCATCCTGGTGTCCGTTTTTGTATTTGGTTTCAAAAAAAAAATTTGGCTTCAAAAAACATTTTGGTTCCTGGGCAGGATTTTTCCTGACCGTGGAGTAAAGCCTTTTCTTCTCCTGGCACCAAAAAGGCTTGATTTTTAAAATGTTGAAGCAACACCATTTTTAGACATGGAATTTCATCCTGAAACTCATCCTGGTGTCCGTTTTTGTATTTGGTTTCAAAAAAAAAATTTGGCTTCAAAAAACATTTTGGTTCCTGGGCAGGATTTTTCCTGACCGTGGAGTAAAGCCTTTTCTTCTCCTGGCACCAAAAAGGCTTGATTTTTAAAAAGTTGAAGCAACACCATTTTTAGACATCGAATTTCATCAGGAAACTCATCCTGGTGTCCGTTTTTGCATTTGGTTTCAAAAAAAAAATTTGGCTTCAAAAAACATTTTGGTTCCTGGGCAGGATTTTTCCTGACCGTGGAGTAAAGCCTTTTCTTCTCCTGGCACCAAAAAGGCTTGATTTTTAAAAAGTTGAAGCAACACCATTTTTAGACATGGAATTTCATCAGGAAACTCATCCTGGTGTCCGTTTTTGCATTCGGTTTCAAAAAAAAAATTTGGCTTCAAAAAACATTTTGGTTCCTGGGCAAGATTTTTCCTGACCGTGGAGTAAAGCCTTTTCTTCTCCTGGCACCAAAAAGGCTTGATTTTTAAAAAGTTGAAGCAACACCATTTTTAGACATGGAATTTCATCAGGAAACTCATCCTGGTGTCCGTTTTTGTATTTGGTTTCAAAAAAAAAATTTGGCTTCAAAAAACATTTTGGTTCCTGGGCAGGATTTTTCCTGACCGTGGAGTTTAGCCTTTTCTTCTCCTGGCACCAAAATGGCTTGATTTTTAAAAAGTTGAAGCAACACCATTTTTAGACATGGAATTTCATCAGGAAACTCATCCTGGTGTCCGTTTTTGCATTTGGTTTCAAAAAAAAAATTTGGCTTCAAAAAACATTTTGGTTCCTGGGCAGGATTTTTCCTGACCGTGGAGTATAGCCTTTTCTTCTCCTGGCACCAAAAAGGCTTGATTTTTAAAAAGTTGAAGCAAAACTATTTTTAGACATGGAATTTCATCCTGAAACACATCCTGGTGTCCGTTTTTGCATTTGGTTTCAAAAAAAAAAATTGGCTTCAAAAAACATTTTGGTTCCTGGGCAGGATTTTTCCTGACCGTGGAGTAAAGCCTTTTCTTCTCCTGGCACCAAAAAGGCTTGATTTTTAAAAAGTTGAAGCAACACCATTTTTAGACATGGAATTTCATCCTGAAACTCATCCTGGTGTCCGTTTTTGTATTTGGTTTCAAAAAAAAAATTTGGCTTCAAAAAACATTTTGGTTCCTGGGCAGGATTTTTCCTGACCGTGGAGTAAAGCCTTTTCTTCTCCTGGCACCAAAAAGGCTTGATTTTTAAAATGTTGAAGCAACACCATTTTTAGACATGGAATTTCATCAGGAAACTCATCCTGGTGTCCGTTTTTGTATTTGGTTTCAAAAAAAAATTTGGCTTCAAAAAACATTTTGGTTCCTGGGCAGGATTTTTCCTGACCGTGGAGTAAAGCCTTTTCTTCTCCTGGCACCAAAATGGCTTGATTTTTAAAAAGTTGAAGCAACACCATTTTTAGACATGGAATTTCATCCTGAAACTCATCCTGGTGTCCGTTTTTGCATTTGGTTTCAAAAAAAAAATTTGGCTTCAAAAAACATTTTGGTTCCTGGGCAGGATTTTTCCTGACCGTGGAGTAAAGCCTTTTCTTCTCCTGGCACCAAAAAGGCTTGATTTTTAAAAAGTTGAAGCAAAACTATTTTTAGACATGGAATTTCATCCTGAAACACATCCTGGTGTCCGTTTTTGCATTTGGTTTCAAAAAAAAAAATTGGCTTCAAAAAACATTTTGGTTCCTGGGCAGGATTTTTCCTGACCGTGGAGTATAGCCTTTTCTTCTCCTGGCACCAAAAAGGCTTGATTTTTAAAAAGTTGAAGCAACACCATTTTTAGACATGGAATTTCATCCTGAAACTCATCCTGGTGTCCGTTTTTGTATTTGGTTTCAAAAAAAAAATTTGGCTTCAAAAAACATTTTGGTTCCTGGGCAGGATTTTTCCTGACCGTGGAGTAAAGCCTTTTCTTCTCCTGGCACCAAAAAGGCTTGATTTTTAAAAAGTTGAAGCAACACCATTTTTAGACATGGAATTTCATCCTGAAACTCATCCTGGTGTCCGTTTTTGCATTTGGTTTCAAAAAAAAAAATTGGCTTCAAAAAACATTTTGGTTCCTGGGCAGGATTTTTCCTGACCGTGGAGTAAAGCCTTTTCTTCTCCTGGCACCAAAAAGGCTTGATTTTTAAAAAGTTGAAGCAACACCATTTTTAGACATGGAATTTCATCAGGAAACTCATCCTGGTGTCCGTTTTTGTATTTGGTTTCAAAAAAAAAATTTGGCTTCAAAAAACATTTTGGTTCCTGGGCAAGATTTTTCCTGACCGTGGAGTAAAGCCTTTTCTTCTCCTGGCACCAAAAAGGCTTGATTTTTAAAAAGTTGAAGCAACACCATTTTTAGACATGGAATTTCATCAGGAAACTCATCCTGGTGTCCGTTTTTGTATTTGGTTTCAAAAAAAAATTTGGCTTCAAAAAACATTTTGGTTCCTGGGCAGGATTTTTCCTGACCGTGGAGTAAAGCCTTTTCTTCTCCTGGCACCAAAAAGGCTTGATTTTTAAAAAGTTGAAGCAACACCATTTTTAGACATGGAATTTCATCCTTAATCTCATCCTGGTGTCCGTTTTTGCATTTGGTTTCAAAAAAAACATTTGGCTTCAAAAAACATTTTGGTTCCTGGGCAGGATTTTTCCTGACCGTGGAGTAAAGCCTTTTCTTCTCCTGGCACCAAAAAGGCTTGATTTTTAAAAAGTTGAAGCAACACCATTTTTAGACATGGAATTTCATCCTTAATCTCATCCTGGTGTCCGTTTTTGCATTTGGTTTCAAAAAAAAAATTTGGCTTCAAAAAACATTTTGGTTCCTGGGCAGGATTTTTCCTGACCGTGGAGTATAGCCTTTTCTTCTCCTGGCACCAAAAAGGCTTGATTTTTAAAAAGTTGAAGCAACACCATTTTTAGACATGGAATTTCATCCTGAAACTCATCCTGGTGTCCATTTTTGCATTTGGTTTCAAAAAAAAAATTTGGCTTCAAAAAACATTTTGGTTCCTGGGCAGGATTTTTCCTGACCGTGGAGTAAAGCCTTTTCTTCTCCTGGCACCAAAAAGGCTTGATTTTTAAAAAGTTGAAGCAACACCATTTTTAGACATGGAATTTCATCCTTAATCTCATCCTGGTGTCCGTTTTTGCATTTGGTTTCAAAAAAAAAATTTGGCTTCAAAAAACATTTTGGTTCCTGGGCAGGATTTTTCCTGACCGTGGAGTAAAGCCTTTTCTTCTCCTGGCACCAAAAAGGCTTGATTTTTAAAAAGTTGAAGCAACACCATTTTTAGACATGGAATTTCATCCTGAAACTCATCCTGGTGTCCGTTTTTGTATTTGGTTTCAAAAAAAAAATTTGGCTTCAAAAAACATTTTGGTTCCTGGGCAGGATTTTTCCTGACCGTGGAGTAAAGCCTTTTCTTCTCCTGGCACCAAAAAGGCTTGATTTTTGAAAAGTTGAAGCAACACCATTTTTAGACATGGAATTTCATCCTGAAACTCATCCTGGTGTCCGTTTTTGCATTTGGTTTCAAAAAAAAAATTTGGCTTCAAAAAACATTTTGGTTCCTGGGCAGGATTTTTCCTGACCGTGGAGTAAAGCCTTTTCTTCTCCTGGCACCAAAAAGGCTTGATTTTTAAAAAGTTGAAGCAACACCATTTTTAGACATGGAATTTCATCCTGAAACTCATCCTGGTGTCCGTTTTTGCATTTGGTTTGAAAAAAAAATTTGGCTTCAAAAAACATTTTGGTTCCTGGGCAGGATTTTTCCTGACTGTGGAGTAAAGCCTTTTCTTCTCCTGGCACCAAAAAGGCTTGATTTTTAAAAAGTTGAAGCAACACCATTTTTAGACATGGAATTTCATCCTTAATCTCATCCTGGTGTCCGTTTTTGCATTCGGTTTCAAAAAAAAAAATTTGGCTTCAAAAAACATTTTGGTTCCTGGGCAAGATTTTTCCTGACCGTGGAGTAAAGCCTTTTCTTCTCCTGGCACCAAAAAGGCTTGATTTTTAAAAAGTTGAAGCAACACCATTTTTAGACATGGAATTTCATCAGGAAACTCATCCTGGTGTCCGTTTTTGTATTTGGTTTCAAAAAAAAAATTTGGCTTCAAAAAACATTTTGGTTCCTGGGCAAGATTTTTCCTGACCGTGGAGTAAAGCCTTTTCTTCTCCTGGCACCAAAAAGGCTTGATTTTTAAAAAGTTGAAGCAACACCATTTTTAGACATGGAATTTCATCAGGAAACTCATCCTGGTGTCCGTTTTTGTATTTGGTTTCAAAAAAAAATTTGGCTTCAAAAAACATTTTGGTTCCTGGGCAGGATTTTTCCTGACCGTGGAGTAAAGCCTTTTCTTCTCCTGGCACCAAAAAGGCTTGATTTTTAAAAAGTTGAAGCAACACCATTTTTAGACATGGAATTTCATCAGGAAACTCATCCTGGTGTCCATTTTTGCATTTGGTTTCAAAAAAAAAATTTGGCTTCAAAAAACATTTTGGTTCCTGGGCAGGATTTTTCCTGACCGTGGAGTAAAGCCTTTTCTTCTCCTGGCACCAAAAAGGCTTGATTTTTAAAAAGTTGAAGCAACACCATTTTTAGACATCGAATTTCATCAGGAAACTCATCCTGGTGTCCGTTTTTGCATTTGGTTTCAAAAAAAAAATTTGGCTTCAAAAAACATTTTGGTTCCTGGGCAGGATTTTTCCTGACTGTGGAGTAAAGCCTTTTCTTCTCCTGGCACCAAAAAGGCTTGATTTTTAAAAAGTTGAAGCAACACCATTTTTAGACATGGAATTTCATCCTTAATCTCATCCTGGTGTCCGTTTTTGCATTCGGTTTCAAAAAAAAAATTTGGCTTCAAAAAACATTTTGGTTCCTGGGCAAGATTTTTCCTGACCGTGGAGTAAAGCCTTTTCTTCTCCTGGCACCAAAAAGGCTTGATTTTTAAAAAGTTGAAGCAACACCATTTTTAGACATGGAATTTCATCAGGAAACTCATCCTGGTGTCCGTTTTTGTATTTGGTTTCAAAAAAAAAATTTGGCTTCAAAAAACATTTTGGTTCCTGGGCAAGATTTTTCCTGACCGTGGAGTAAAGCCTTTTCTTCTCCTGGCACCAAAAAGGCTTGATTTTTAAAAAGTTGAAGCAACACCATTTTTAGACATGGAATTTCATCAGGAAACTCATCCTGGTGTCCGTTTTTGTATTTGGTTTCAAAAAAAAATTTGGCTTCAAAAAACATTTTGGTTCCTGGGCAGGATTTTTCCTGACCGTGGAGTAAAGCCTTTTCTTCTCCTGGCACCAAAAAGGCTTGATTTTTAAAAAGTTGAAGCAACACCATTTTTAGACATGGAATTTCATCAGGAAACTCATCCTGGTGTCCGTTTTTGTATTTGGTTTCAAAAAAAAAATTGGCTTCAAAAAACATTTTGGTTCCTGGGCAGGATTTTTCCTGACCGTGGAGTAAAGCCTTTTCTTCTCCTGGCACCAAAAAGGCTTGATTTTTAAAAAGTTGAAGCAACACCATTTTTAGACATGGAATTTCATCAGGAAACTCATCCTGGTGTCCGTTTTTGCATTTGGTTTCAAAAAAAAAATTTGGCTTCAAAAAACATTTTGGTTAATGGGCAAGATTTTTCTTGACCGTGGAGTAAAGCCTTTTCTTCTCCTGGCACCAAAAAGGCTTGATTTTTAAAAAGTTGAAGCAACACCATTTTTAGACATGGAATTTCATCAGGAAACTCATCCTGGTGTCCGTTTTTGCATTTGGTTTCAAAAAAAAAAATTGGCTTCAAAAAAACATTTTGGTTCCTGGGCAGGATTTTTCCTGACCGTGGAGTAAAGCCTTTTCTTCTCCTGGCACCAAAAAGGCTTGATTTTTAAAAAGTTGAAGCAACACCATTTTTAGACATGGAATTTCATCCTGAAACTCATCCTGGTGTCCGTTTTTGTATTTGGTTTCAAAAAAAAAATTTGGCTTCAAAAAACATTTTGGTTCCTGGTCAGGATTTTTCCTGACCGTGGAGTAAAGCCTTTTCTTCTCCTGGCACCAAAAAGGCTTGATTTTTAAAAAGTTGAAGCAACACCATTTTTAGACATGGAATTTCATCAGGAAACTCATCCTGGTGTCCGTTTTTGTATTTGGTTTCAAAAAAAAATTTGGCTTCAAAAAACATTTTGGTTCCTGGGCAGGATTTTTCCTGACCGTGGAGTAAAGCCTTTTCTTCTCCTGGCACCAAAAAGGCTTGATTTTTAAAAAGTTGAAGCAACACCATTTTTAGACATGGAATTTCATCAGGAAACTCATCCTGGTGTCCGTTTTTGCATTCGGTTTCAAAAAAAAAATTTGGCTTCAAAAAACATTTTGGTTCCTGGGCAAGATTTTTCCTGACCGTGGAGTAAAGCCTTTTCTTCTCCTGGCACCAAAAAGGCTTGATTTTTAAAAAGTTGAAGCAACACCATTTTTAGACATGGAATTTCATCAGGAAACTCATCCTGGTGTCCGTTTTTGTATTTGGTTTCAAAAAAAAAATTTGGCTTCAAAAAACATTTTGGTTCCTGGGCAGGATTTTTCCTGACCGTGGAGTTTAGCCTTTTCTTCTCCTGGCACCAAAATGGCTTGATTTTTAAAAAGTTGAAGCAACACCATTTTTAGACATGGAATTTCATCAGGAAACTCATCCTGGTGTCCGTTTTTGCATTTGGTTTCAAAAAAAAAATTTGGCTTCAAAAAACATTTTGGTTCCTGGGCAGGATTTTTCCTGACCGTGGAGTATAGCCTTTTCTTCTCCTGGCACCAAAAAGGCTTGATTTTTAAAAAGTTGAAGCAAAACTATTTTTAGACATGGAATTTCATCCTGAAACACATCCTGGTGTCCGTTTTTGCATTTGGTTTCAAAAAAAAAAATTGGCTTCAAAAAACATTTTGGTTCCTGGGCAGGATTTTTCCTGACCGTGGAGTAAAGCCTTTTCTTCTCCTGGCACCAAAAAGGCTTGATTTTTAAAAAGTTGAAGCAACACCATTTTTAGACATGGAATTTCATCCTGAAACTCATCCTGGTGTCCGTTTTTGTATTTGGTTTCAAAAAAAAAATTTGGCTTCAAAAAACATTTTGGTTCCTGGGCAGGATTTTTCCTGACCGTGGAGTAAAGCCTTTTCTTCTCCTGGCACCAAAAAGGCTTGATTTTTAAAATGTTGAAGCAACACCATTTTTAGACATGGAATTTCATCAGGAAACTCATCCTGGTGTCCGTTTTTGTATTTGGTTTCAAAAAAAAATTTGGCTTCAAAAAACATTTTGGTTCCTGGGCAGGATTTTTCCTGACCGTGGAGTAAAGCCTTTTCTTCTCCTGGCACCAAAATGGCTTGATTTTTAAAAAGTTGAAGCAACACCATTTTTAGACATGGAATTTCATCCTGAAACTCATCCTGGTGTCCGTTTTTGCATTTGGTTTCAAAAAAAAAATTTGGCTTCAAAAAACATTTTGGTTCCTGGGCAGGATTTTTCCTGACCGTGGAGTAAAGCCTTTTCTTCTCCTGGCACCAAAAAGGCTTGATTTTTAAAAAGTTGAAGCAAAACTATTTTTAGACATGGAATTTCATCCTGAAACACATCCTGGTGTCCGTTTTTGCATTTGGTTTCAAAAAAAAAATTGGCTTCAAAAAACATTTTGGTTCCTGGGCAGGATTTTTCCTGACCGTGGAGTATAGCCTTTTCTTCTCCTGGCACCAAAAAGGCTTGATTTTTAAAAAGTTGAAGCAACACCATTTTTAGACATGGAATTTCATCCTGAAACTCATCCTGGTGTCCGTTTTTGTATTTGGTTTCAAAAAAAAAATTTGGCTTCAAAAAACATTTTGGTTCCTGGGCAGGATTTTTCCTGACCGTGGAGTAAAGCCTTTTCTTCTCCTGGCACCAAAAAGGCTTGATTTTTAAAAAGTTGAAGCAACACCATTTTTAGACATGGAATTTCATCCTGAAACTCATCCTGGTGTCCGTTTTTGCATTTGGTTTCAAAAAAAAAAATTGGCTTCAAAAAACATTTTGGTTCCTGGGCAGGATTTTTCCTGACCGTGGAGTAAAGCCTTTTCTTCTCCTGGCACCAAAAAGGCTTGATTTTTAAAAAGTTGAAGCAACACCATTTTTAGACATGGAATTTCATCAGGAAACTCATCCTGGTGTCCGTTTTTGTATTTGGTTTCAAAAAAAAAATTTGGCTTCAAAAAACATTTTGGTTCCTGGGCAAGATTTTTCCTGACCGTGGAGTAAAGCCTTTTCTTCTCCTGGCACCAAAAAGGCTTGATTTTTAAAAAGTTGAAGCAACACCATTTTTAGACATGGAATTTCATCAGGAAACTCATCCTGGTGTCCGTTTTTGTATTTGGTTTCAAAAAAAAATTTGGCTTCAAAAAACATTTTGGTTCCTGGGCAGGATTTTTCCTGACCGTGGAGTAAAGCCTTTTCTTCTCCTGGCACCAAAAAGGCTTGATTTTTAAAAAGTTGAAGCAACACCATTTTTAGACATGGAATTTCATCCTTAATCTCATCCTGGTGTCCGTTTTTGCATTTGGTTTCAAAAAAAACATTTGGCTTCAAAAAACATTTTGGTTCCTGGGCAGGATTTTTCCTGACCGTGGAGTAAAGCCTTTTCTTCTCCTGGCACCAAAAAGGCTTGATTTTTAAAAAGTTGAAGCAACACCATTTTTAGACATGGAATTTCATCCTTAATCTCATCCTGGTGTCCGTTTTTGCATTTGGTTTCAAAAAAAAAATTTGGCTTCAAAAAACATTTTGGTTCCTGGGCAGGATTTTTCCTGACCGTGGAGTATAGCCTTTTCTTCTCCTGGCACCAAAAAGGCTTGATTTTTAAAAAGTTGAAGCAACACCATTTTTAGACATGGAATTTCATCCTGAAACTCATCCTGGTGTCCATTTTTGCATTTGGTTTCAAAAAAAAAATTTGGCTTCAAAAAACATTTTGGTTCCTGGGCAGGATTTTTCCTGACCGTGGAGTAAAGCCTTTTCTTCTCCTGGCACCAAAAAGGCTTGATTTTTAAAAAGTTGAAGCAACACCATTTTTAGACATGGAATTTCATCCTTAATCTCATCCTGGTGTCCGTTTTTGCATTTGGTTTCAAAAAAAAAATTTGGCTTCAAAAAACATTTTGGTTCCTGGGCAGGATTTTTCCTGACCGTGGAGTAAAGCCTTTTCTTCTCCTGGCACCAAAAAGGCTTGATTTTTAAAAAGTTGAAGCAACACCATTTTTAGACATGGAATTTCATCCTGAAACTCATCCTGGTGTCCGTTTTTGTATTTGGTTTCAAAAAAAAAATTTGGCTTCAAAAAACATTTTGGTTCCTGGGCAGGATTTTTCCTGACCGTGGAGTAAAGCCTTTTCTTCTCCTGGCACCAAAAAGGCTTGATTTTTGAAAAGTTGAAGCAACACCATTTTTAGACATGGAATTTCATCCTGAAACTCATCCTGGTGTCCGTTTTTGCATTTGGTTTCAAAAAAAAAATTTGGCTTCAAAAAACATTTTGGTTCCTGGGCAGGATTTTTCCTGACCGTGGAGTAAAGCCTTTTCTTCTCCTGGCACCAAAAAGGCTTGATTTTTAAAAAGTTGAAGCAACACCATTTTTAGACATGGAATTTCATCCTGAAACTCATCCTGGTGTCCATTTTTGCATTTGGTTTCAAAAAAAAAATTTGGCTTCAAAAAACATTTTGGTTCCTGGGCAGGATTTTTCCTGACCGTGGAGTAAAGCCTTTTCTTCTCCTGGCACCAAAAAGGCTTGATTTTTAAAAAGTTGAAGCAACACCATTTTTAGACATCGAATTTCATCAGGAAACTCATCCTGGTGTCCGTTTTTGCATTTGGTTTCAAAAAAAAAATTTGGCTTCAAAAAACATTTTGGTTCCTGGGCAGGATTTTTCCTGACTGTGGAGTAAAGCCTTTTCTTCTCCTGGCACCAAAAAGGCTTGATTTTTAAAAAGTTGAAGCAACACCATTTTTAGACATGGAATTTCATCCTTAATCTCATCCTGGTGTCCGTTTTTGCATTCGGTTTCAAAAAAAAAATTTGGCTTCAAAAAACATTTTGGTTCCTGGGCAAGATTTTTCCTGACCGTGGAGTAAAGCCTTTTCTTCTCCTGGCACCAAAAAGGCTTGATTTTTAAAAAGTTGAAGCAACACCATTTTTAGACATGGAATTTCATCAGGAAACTCATCCTGGTGTCCGTTTTTGTATTTGGTTTCAAAAAAAAAATTTGGCTTCAAAAAACATTTTGGTTCCTGGGCAAGATTTTTCCTGACCGTGGAGTAAAGCCTTTTCTTCTCCTGGCACCAAAAAGGCTTGATTTTTAAAAAGTTGAAGCAACACCATTTTTAGACATGGAATTTCATCAGGAAACTCATCCTGGTGTCCGTTTTTGTATTTGGTTTCAAAAAAAAATTTGGCTTCAAAAAACATTTTGGTTCCTGGGCAGGATTTTTCCTGACCGTGGAGTAAAGCCTTTTCTTCTCCTGGCACCAAAAAGGCTTGATTTTTAAAAAGTTGAAGCAACACCATTTTTAGACATGGAATTTCATCAGGAAACTCATCCTGGTGTCCATTTTTGCATTTGGTTTCAAAAAAAAAATTTGGCTTCAAAAAACATTTTGGTTCCTGGGCAGGATTTTTCCTGACCGTGGAGTAAAGCCTTTTCTTCTCCTGGCACCAAAAAGGCTTGATTTTTAAAAAGTTGAAGCAACACCATTTTTAGACATCGAATTTCATCAGGAAACTCATCCTGGTGTCCGTTTTTGCATTTGGTTTCAAAAAAAAAATTTGGCTTCAAAAAACATTTTGGTTCCTGGGCAGGATTTTTCCTGACTGTGGAGTAAAGCCTTTTCTTCTCCTGGCACCAAAAAGGCTTGATTTTTAAAAAGTTGAAGCAACACCATTTTTAGACATGGAATTTCATCCTTAATCTCATCCTGGTGTCCGTTTTTGCATTCGGTTTCAAAAAAAAAATTTGGCTTCAAAAAACATTTTGGTTCCTGGGCAAGATTTTTCCTGACCGTGGAGTAAAGCCTTTTCTTCTCCTGGCACCAAAAAGGCTTGATTTTTAAAAAGTTGAAGCAACACCATTTTTAGACATGGAATTTCATCAGGAAACTCATCCTGGTGTCCGTTTTTGTATTTGGTTTCAAAAAAAAAATTTGGCTTCAAAAAACATTTTGGTTCCTGGGCAAGATTTTTCCTGACCGTGGAGTAAAGCCTTTTCTTCTCCTGGCACCAAAAAGGCTTGATTTTTAAAAAGTTGAAGCAACACCATTTTTAGACATGGAATTTCATCAGGAAACTCATCCTGGTGTCCGTTTTTGTATTTGGTTTCAAAAAAAAATTTGGCTTCAAAAAACATTTTGGTTCCTGGGCAGGATTTTTCCTGACCGTGGAGTAAAGCCTTTTCTTCTCCTGGCACCAAAAAGGCTTGATTTTTAAAAAGTTGAAGCAACACCATTTTTAGACATGGAATTTCATCAGGAAACTCATCCTGGTGTCCGTTTTTGTATTTGGTTTCAAAAAAAAAATTGGCTTCAAAAAACATTTTGGTTCCTGGGCAGGATTTTTCCTGACCGTGGAGTAAAGCCTTTTCTTCTCCTGGCACCAAAAAGGCTTGATTTTTAAAAAGTTGAAGCAACACCATTTTTAGACATGGAATTTCATCAGGAAACTCATCCTGGTGTCCGTTTTTGCATTTGGTTTCAAAAAAAAAATTTGGCTTCAAAAAACATTTTGGTTAATGGGCAAGATTTTTCTTGACCGTGGAGTAAAGCCTTTTCTTCTCCTGGCACCAAAAAGGCTTGATTTTTAAAAAGTTGAAGCAACACCATTTTTAGACATGGAATTTCATCAGGAAACTCATCCTGGTGTCCGTTTTTGCATTTGGTTTCAAAAAAAAAAATTGGCTTCAAAAAAACATTTTGGTTCCTGGGCAGGATTTTTCCTGACCGTGGAGTAAAGCCTTTTCTTCTCCTGGCACCAAAAAGGCTTGATTTTTAAAAAGTTGAAGCAACACCATTTTTAGACATGGAATTTCATCCTGAAACTCATCCTGGTGTCCGTTTTTGTATTTGGTTTCAAAAAAAAAATTTGGCTTCAAAAAACATTTTGGTTCCTGGTCAGGATTTTTCCTGACCGTGGAGTAAAGCCTTTTCTTCTCCTGGCACCAAAAAGGCTTGATTTTTAAAAAGTTGAAGCAACACCATTTTTAGACATGGAATTTCATCAGGAAACTCATCCTGGTGTCCGTTTTTGTATTTGGTTTCAAAAAAAAATTTGGCTTCAAAAAACATTTTGGTTCCTGGGCAGGATTTTTCCTGACCGTGGAGTATAGCCTTTTCTTCTCCTGGCACCAAAAAGGCTTGATTTTTAAAAAGTTGAAGCAAAACTCTTTTTAGACATGGAATTTCATCCTGAAACACATCCTGGTGTCCGTTTTTGCATTTGGTTTCAAAAAAAAAAATTGGCTTCAAAAAACATTTTGGTTCCTGGGCAGGATTTTTCCTGACCGTGGAGTAAAGCCTTTTCTTCTCCTGGCACCAAAAAGGCTTGATTTTTAAAAAGTTGAAGCAACACCATTTTTAGACATGGAATTTCATCCTGAAACTCATCCTGGGGTCCGTTTTTGTATTTGGTTTCAAAAAAAAAATTTGGCTTCAAAAAACATTTTGGTTCCTGGGCAGGATTTTCCTGACCGTGGAGTAAAGCCTTTTCTTCTCCTGGCACCAAAAAGGCTTGATTTTTAAAAAGTTGAAGCAACACCATTTTTAGACATGGAATTTCATCAGGAAACTCATCCTGGTGTCCGTTTTTGTATTTGGTTTCAAAAAAAAAATTTGGCTTCAAAAAACATTTTGGTTCCTGGGCAGGATTTTTCCTGACCGTGGAGTATAGCCTTTTCTTCTCCTGGCACCAAAAAGGCTTGATTTTTAAAAAGTTGAAGCAACACCATTTTTAGACATGGAATTTCATCCTTAATCTCATCCTGGTGTCCGTTTTTGTATTTGGTTTCAAAAAAAACATTTGGCTTCAAAAAACATTTTGGTTCCTGGGCAGGATTTTTCCTGACCGTGGAGTAAAGCCTTTTCTTCTCCTGGCACCAAAAAGGCTTGATTTTTAAAAAGTTGAAGCAACACCATTTTTAGACATGGAATTTCATCCTGAAACTCATCCTGGTGTCCGTTTTTGCATTTGGTTTCAAAAAAAAAATTTGGCTTCAAAAAACATTTTGGTTCCTGGGCAGGATTTTTCCTGACCGTGGAGTAAAGCCTTTTCTTCTCCTGGCACCAAAAAGGCTTGATTTTTAAAAAGTTGAAGCAAAACTATTTGTAGACATGGAATTTCATCCTGAAACACATCCTGGTGTCCGTTTTTGCATTTGGTTTCAAAAAAAAAAATTGGCTTCAAAAAACATTTTGGTTCCTGGGCAGGATTTTTCCTGACCGTGGAGTAAAGCCTTTTCTTCTCCTGGCACCAAAAAGGCTTGATTTTTAAAAAGTTGAAGCAACACCATTTTTAGACATGGAATTTCATCCTGAAACTCATCCTGGTGTCCGTTTTTGCATTTGGTTTCAAAAAAAAAATTTGGCTTCAAAAAACATTTTGGTTCCTGGTCAGGATTTTTCCTGACCGTGGAGTATAGCCTTTTCTTCTCCTGGCACCAAAAAGGCTTGATTTTTAAAAAGTTGAAGCAACACCATTTTTAGACATGGAATTTCATCAGGAAACTCATCCTGGTGTCCGTTTTTGTATTTGGTTTCAAAAAAAAATTTGGCTTCAAAAAACATTTTGGTTCTTGGGCAGGATTTTTCCTGACCGTGGAGTATAGCCTTTTCTTCTCCTGGCACCAAAAAGGATTGATTTTTAAAAAGTTGAAGCAACACCATTTTTAGACATGTTATTTCATCCTGAAACTCATCCTGGGGTCCGTTTTTGTATTTGGTTTCAAAAAAAAAATTTGGCTTCAAAAAACATTTTGGTTCCTGGGCAGGATTTTCCTGACCGTGGAGTAAAGCCTTTTCTTCTCCTGGCACCAAAAAGGCTTGATTTTTAAAAAGTTGAAGCAACACCATTTTTAGACATGGAATTTCATCAGGAAACTCATCCTGGTGTCCGTTTTTGCATTTGGTTTCAAAAAAAAAATTTGGCTTCAAAAAACATTTTGGTTCCTGGGCAGGATTTTTCCTGACCGTGGAGTAAAGCCTTTTCTTCTCCTGGCACCAAAAAGGCTTGATTTTTAAAAAGTTGAAGCAACACCATTTTTAGACATGGAATTTCATCCTTAATCTCATCCTGGTGTCCGTTTTTGCATTTGGTTTCAAAAAAAAAATTTGGCTTCAAAAAACATTTTGGTTCCTGGGCAGGATTTTTCCTGACCGTGGAGTAAAGCCTTTTCTTCTCCTGGCACCAAAAAGGCTTGATTTTTAAAAAGTTGAAGCAACACCATTTTTAGACATGGAATTTCATCCTGAAACTCATCCTGGTGTCCGTTTTTGCATTTGGTTTCAAAAAAAAAATTTGGCTTCAAAAAACATTTTGGTTCCTGGGCAGGATTTTTCCTGACCGTGGAGTAAAGCCTTTTCTTCTCCTGGCACCAAAAAGGCTTGATTTTTAAAAAGTTGAAGCAACACCATTTTTAGACATGGAATTTCATCAGGAAACTCATCCTGGTGTCCGTTTTTGTATTTGGTTTCAAAAAAAAATTTGGCTTCAAAAAACATTTTGGTTCCTGGGCAGGATTTTTCCTGACCGTGGAGTATAGCCTTTTCTTCTCCTGGCACCAAAAAGGCTTGATTTTTAAAAAGTTGAAGCAACACCATTTTTAGACATGGAATTTCATCCTTAATCTCATCCTGGTGTCCGTTTTTGTATTTGGTTTCAAAAAAAAAATTTGGCTTCAAAAAACATTTTGGTTCCTGGGCAGGATTTTTCCTGACCGTGGAGTAAAGCCTTTTCTTCTCCTGGCACCAAAAAGGCTTGATTTTTAAAAAGTTGAAGGAACACCATTTTTAGACATGGAATTTCATCCTTAATCTCATCCTGGTGTCCGTTTTTGCATTTGGTTTCAAAAAAAAAATTTGGCTTCAAAAAACATTTTGGTTCCTGGGCAGGATTTTTCCTGACCGTGGAGTATAGCCTTTTCTTCTCCTGGCACCAAAAAGGCTTGATTTTTAAAAAGTTGAAGCAACACCATTTTTAGACATGGAATTTCATCCTGAAACTCATCCTGGTGTCCGTTTTTGCATTTGGTTTCAAAAAAAAAAATTGGCTTCAAAAAACATTTTGGTTCCTGGGCAGGATTTTTCCTGACCGTGGAGTAAAGCCTTTTCTTCTCCTGGCACCAAAAAGGCTTGATTTTTAAAAAGTTGAAGCAACACCATTTTTAGACATGGAATTTCATCCTTAATCTCATCCTGGTGTCCGTTTTTGCATTTGGTTTCAAAAAAAAAATTTGGCTTCAAAAAACATTTTGGTTCCTGGGCAGGATTTTTCCTGACCGTGGAGTAAAGCCTTTTCTTCTCCTGGCACCAAAAAGGCTTGATTTTTAAAAAGTTGAAGCAACACCATTTTTAGACATGGAATTTCATCCTGAAACTCATCCTGGTGTCCGTTTTTGCATTTGGTTTCAAAAAAAAAATTTGGCTTCAAAAAACATTTTGGTTCCTGGGCAGGATTTTTCCTGACCGTGGAGTAAAGCCTTTTCTTCTCCTGGCACCAAAAAGGCTTGATTTTTAAAAAGTTGAAGCAACACCATTTTTAGACATGGAATTTCATCAGGAAACTCATCCTGGTGTCCGTTTTTGTATTTGGTTTCAAAAAAAAATTTGGCTTCAAAAAACATTTTGGTTCCTGGGCAGGATTTTTCCTGACCGTGGAGTATAGCCTTTTCTTCTCCTGGCACCAAAAAGGCTTGATTTTTAAAAAGTTGAAGCAACACCATTTTTAGACATGGAATTTCATCAGGAAACTCATCCTGGTGTCCGTTTTTGTATTTGGTTTCAAAAAAAAATTTGGCTTCAAAAAACATTTTGGTTCCTGGGCAGGATTTTTCCTGACCGTGGAGTAAAGCCTTTTCTTCTCCTGGCACCAAAAAGGCTTGATTTTTAAAAAGTTGAAGCAACACCATTTTTAGACATGGAATTTCATCCTTAATCTCATCCTGGTGTCCGTTTTTGCATTTGGTTTCAAAAAAAAAATTTGGCTTCAAAAAACATTTTGGTTCCTGGGCAGGATTTTTCCTGACCGTGGAGTATAGCCTTTTCTTCTCCTGGCACCAAAAAGGCTTGATTTTTAAAAAGTTGAAGCAACACCATTTTTAGACATGGAATTTCATCCTGAAACTCATCCTGGTGTCCGTTTTTGCATTTGGTTTCAAAAAAAAAATTTGGCTTCAAAAAACATTTTGGTTCCTGGGCAGGATTTTTCCTGACCGTGGAGTAAAGCCTTTTCTTCTCCTGGCACCAAAAAGGCTTGATTTTTAAAAAGTTGAAGCAACACCATTTTTAGACATGGAATTTCATCCTTAATCTCATCCTGGTGTCCGTTTTTGCATTTGGTTTCAAAAAAAAAATTTGGCTTCAAAAAACATTTTGGTTCCTGGGCAGGATTTTTCCTGACCGTGGAGTAAAGCCTTTTCTTCTCCTGGCACCAAAAAGGCTTGATTTTTAAAAAGTTGAAGCAACACCATTTTTAGACATGGAATTTCATCCTGAAACTCATCCTGGTGTCCGTTTTTGCATTTGGTTTCAAAAAAAAAATTTGGCTTCAAAAAACATTTTGGTTCCTGGGCAGGATTTTTCCTGACCGTGGAGTAAAGCCTTTTCTTCTCCTGGCACCAAAAAGGCTTGATTTTTAAAAAGTTGAAGCAACACCATTTTTAGACATGGAATTGCATCAGGAAACTCATCCTGGTGTCCGTTTTTGTATATGGTTTCAAAAAAAAATTTGGCTTCAAAAAACATTTTGGTTCCTGGGCAGGATTTTTCCTGACCGTGGAGTATAGCCTTTTCTTCTCCTGGCACCAAAAAGGCTTGATTTTTAAAAAGTTGAAGCAACACCATTTTTAGACATGGAATTTCATCCTGAAACTCATCCTGGTGTCCGTTTTTGCATTTGGTTTCAAAAAAAAAATTTGGCTTCAAAAAACATTTTGGTTCCTGGGCAGGATTTTTCCTGACCGTGGAGTAAAGCCTTTTCTTCTCCTGGCACCAAAAAGGCTTGATTTTTAAAAAGTTGAAGCAACACCATTTTTAGACATGGAATTTCATCCTTAATCTCATCCTGGTGTCCGTTTTTGCATTTGGTTTCAAAAAAAAAATTTGGCTTCAAAAAACATTTTGGTTCCTGGGCAGGATTTTTCCTGACCGTGGAGTAAAGCCTTTTCTTCTCCTGGCACCAAAAAGGCTTGATTTTTAAAAAGTTGAAGCAACACCATTTTTAGACATGGAATTTCATCCTGAAACTCATCCTGGTGTCCGTTTTTGCATTTGGTTTCAAAAAAAAAATTTGGCTTCAAAAAACATTTTGGTTCCTGGGCAGGATTTTTCCTGACCGTGGAGTAAAGCCTTTTCTTCTCCTGGCACCAAAAAGGCTTGATTTTTAAAAAGTTGAAGCAACACCATTTTTAGACATGGAATTGCATCAGGAAACTCATCCTGGTGTCCGTTTTTGTATATGGTTTCAAAAAAAAATTTGGCTTCAAAAAACATTTTGGTTCCTGGGCAGGATTTTTCCTGACCGTGGAGTATAGCCTTTTCTTCTCCTGGCACCAAAAAGGCTTGATTTTTAAAAAGTTGAAGCAACACCATTTTTAGACATGGAATTTCATCAGGAAACTCATCCTGGTGTCCGTTTTTGTATTTGGTTTCAAAAAAAAATTTGGCTTCAAAAAACATTTTGGTTCCTGGGCAGGATTTTTCCTGACCGTGGAGTAAAGCCTTTTCTTCTCCTGGCACCAAAAAGGCTTGATTTTTAAAAAGTTGAAGCAACACCATTTTTAGACATGGAATTTCATCCTTAATCTCATCCTGGTGTCCGTTTTTGCATTTGGTTTCAAAAAAAAAATTTGGCTTCAAAAAACATTTTGGTTCCTGGGCAGGATTTTTCCTGACCGTGGAGTTTAGCCTTTTCTTCTCCTGGCACCAAAAAGGCTTGATTTTTAAAAAGTTGAAGCAACACCATTTTTAGACATGGAATTTCATCCTTAATCTCATCCTGGTGTCCGTTTTTGCATTTGGTTTCAAAAAAAACATTTGGCTTCAAAAAACATTTTGGTTCCTGGGCAGGATTTTTCCTGACCGTGGAGTAAAGCCTTTTCTTCTCCTGGCACCAAAAAGGCTTGATTTTTAAAAAGTTGAAGCAACACCATTTTTAGACATGGAATTTCATCCTTAATCTCATCCTGGTGTCCGTTTTTGTATTTGGTTTCAAAAAAAAAATTTGGCTTCAAAAAACATTTTGGTTCCTGGGCAGGATTTTTCCTGACCGTGGAGTAAAGCCTTTTCTTCTCCTGGCACCAAAAAGGCTTGATTTTTAAAAAGTTGAAGGAACACCATTTTTAGACATGGAATTTCATCCTTAATCTCATCCTGGTGTCCGTTTTTGCATTTGGTTTCAAAAAAAAAATTTGGCTTCAAAAAACATTTTGGTTCCTGGGCAGGATTTTTCCTGACCGTGGAGTATAGCCTTTTCTTCTCCTGGCACCAAAAAGGCTTGATTTTTAAAAAGTTGAAGCAACACCATTTTTAGACATGGAATTTCATCCTGAAACTCATCCTGGTGTCCGTTTTTGCATTTGGTTTCAAAAAAAAAATTTGGCTTCAAAAAACATTTTGGTTCCTGGGCAGGATTTTTCCTGACCGTGGAGTAAAGCCTTTTCTTCTCCTGGCACCAAAAAGGCTTGATTTTTAAAAAGTTGAAGCAACACCATTTTTAGACATGGAATTTCATCCTTAATCTCATCCTGGTGTCCGTTTTTGCATTTGGTTTCAAAAAAAAAATTTGGCTTCAAAAAACATTTTGGTTCCTGGGCAGGATTTTTCCTGACCGTGGAGTATAGCCTTTTCTTCTCCTGGCACCAAAAAGGCTTGATTTTTAAAAAGTTGAAGCAACACCATTTTTAGACATGGAATTTCATCCTGAAACTCATCCTGGTGTCCGTTTTTGCATTTGGTTTCAAAAAAAAAATTTGGCTTCAAAAAACATTTTGGTTCCTGGGCAGGATTTTTCCTGACCGTGGAGTAAAGCCTTTTCTTCTCCTGGCACCAAAAAGGCTTGATTTTTAAAAAGTTGAAGCAACACCATTTTTAGACATGGAATTTCATCCTTAATCTCATCCTGGTGTCCGTTTTTGCATTTGGTTTCAAAAAAAAAAATTGGCTTCAAAAAACATTTTGGTTCCTGGGCAGGATTTTTCCTGACCGTGGAGTAAAGCCTTTTCTTCTCCTGGCACCAAAAAGGCTTGATTTTTAAAAAGTTGAAGCAACACCATTTTTAGACATGGAATTTCATCCTTAATCTCATCCTGGTGTCCGTTTTTGCATTTGGTTTCAAAAAAAACATTTGGCTTCAAAAAACATTTTGGTTCCTGGGCTGGATTTTTCCTGACCGTGGAGTATAGCCTTTTCTTCTCCTGGCACCAAAAAGGCTTGATTTTTAAAAAGTTGAAGCAACACCATTTTTAGACATGGAATTTCATCCTGAAACTCATCCTGGTGTCCGTTTTTGCATTTGGTTTCAAAAAAAAAATTTGGCTTCAAAAAACATTTTGGTTCCTGGGCAGGATTTTTCCTGACCGTGGAGTAAAGCCTTTTCTTCTCCTGGCACCAAAAAGGCTTGATTTTTAAAAAGTTGAAGCAACACCATTTTTAGACATGGAATTTCATCCTTAATCTCATCCTGGTGTCCGTTTTTGCATTTGGTTTCAAAAAAAACATTTGGCTTCAAAAAACATTTTGGTTCCTGGGCAGGATTTTTCCTGACCGTGGAGTATAGCCTTTTCTTCTCCTGGCACCAAAAAGGCTTGATTTTTAAAAAGTTGAAGCAACACCATTTTTAGACATGGAATTTCATCCTGAAACTCATCCTGGTGTCCGTTTTTGCATTTGGTTTCAAAAAAAAAATTTGGCTTCAAAAAACATTTTGGTTCCTGGGCAGGATTTTTCCTGACCGTGGAGTAAAGCCTTTTCTTCTCCTGGCACCAAAAAGGCTTGATTTTTAAAAAGTTGAAGCAACACCATTTTTAGACATGGAATTTCATCCTTAATCTCATCCTGGTGTCCGTTTTTGCATTTGGTTTCAAAAAAAACATTTGGCTTCAAAAAACATTTTGGTTCCTGGGCTGGATTTTTCCTGACCGTGGAGTAAAGCCTTTTCTTCTCCTGGCACCAAAAAGGCTTGATTTTTAAAAAGTTGAAGCAACACCATTTTTAGACATGGAATTTCATCCTTAATCTCATCCTGGTGTCCGTTTTTGCATTTGGTTTCAAAAAAAAAAATTTGACTTCAAAAAACATTTTGGTTCCTGGGCAGGATTTTTCCTGACCGTGGAGTATAGCCTTTTCTTCTCCTGGAACCGAAAAGGCTTGATTTTTAAAAAGTTGAAGCAACACCATTTTTAGACATGGAATTTCATCCTTAATCTCATCCTGGTGTCCGTTTTTGCATTTGGTTTCAAAAAAAAAATTTGGCTTCAAAAAACATTTTGGTTCCTGGGCAGGATTTTTCCTGACCGTGGAGTAAAGCCTTTTCTTCTCCTGGCACCAAAAAGGCTTGATTTTTAAAAAGTTGAAGCAACACCATTTTTAGACATGGAATTTCATCCTTAATCTCATCCTGGTGTCCGTTTTTGCATTTGGTTTCAAAAAAAAAATTTGGCTTCAAAAAACATTTTGGTTCCTGGGCAGGATTTTTCCTGACCGTGGAGTATAGCCTTTTCTTCTCCTGGCACCAAAAAGGCTTGATTTTTAAAAAGTTGAAGCAACACCATTTTTAGACATGGAATTTCATCCTGAAACTCATCCTGGTGTCCGTTTTTGCATTTAGTTTCAAAAAAAAAATTTGGCTTCAAAAAACATTTTGGTTCCTGGGCAGGATTTTTCCTGACCGTGGAGTAAAGCCTTTTCTTCTCCTGGCACCAAAAAGGCTTGATTTTTAAAAAGTTGAAGCAACACCATTTTTAGACATGGAATTTCATCCTTAATCTCATCCTGGTGTCCGTTTTTGCATTTGGTTTCAAAAAAAACATTTGGCTTCAAAAAACATTTTGGTTCCTGGGCAGGATTTTTCCTGACCGTGGAGTATAGCCTTTTCTTCTCCTGGCACCAAAAAGGCTTGATTTTTAAAAAGTTGAAGCAACACCATTTATAGACATGGAATTTCATCCTGAAACTCATCCTGGTGTCCGTTTTTGCATTTGGTTTCAAAAAAAACAATTGGCTTCAAAAAACATTTTGGTTCCTGGGCAGGATTTTTCCTGACCGTGGAGTAAAGCCTTTTCTTCTCCTGGCACCAAAAAGGCTTGATTTTTAAAAAGTTGAAGCAACACCATTTTTAGACATGGAATTTCATCCTTAATCTCATCCTGGTGTCCGTTTTTGCATTTGGTTTCAAAAAAAAAATTTGGCTTCAAAAAATATTTTGGTTCCTGGGCAGGATTTTTCCTGACCGTGGAGTAAAGCCTTTTCTTCTCCTGGCACCAAAAAGGCTTGATTTTTAAAAAGTTGAAGCAACACCATTTTTAGACATGGAATTTCATCCTTAATCTTCTCCTGGTGTCCGTTTTTGCATTTGGTTTCAAAAAAAAAATTTGGCTTCAAAAAACATTTTGGTTCCTGGGCAGGATTTTTCCTGACCGTGGAGTAAAGCCTTTTCTTCTCCTGGCACCAAAAAGGCTTGATTTTTAAAAAGTTGAAGCAACACCATTTTTAGACATGGAATTTCATCCTGAAACTCATCCTGGTGTCCGTTTTTGCATTTGGTTTCAAAAAAAAAATTTGGCTTCAAAAAACATTTTGGTTCCTAGGCAGGATTTTTCCTGACCGTGGAGTAAAGCCTTTTCTTCTCCTGGCACCAAAAAGGCTTGATTTTTAAAAAGTTGAAGCAACACCATTTTTAGACATGGAATTTCATCCTTAATCTCATCCTGGTGTCCGTTTTTACATTTGGTTTCAAAAAAAACATTTGGCTTCAAAAAACATTTTGGTTCCTGGGCAGGATTTTTCCTGACCGTGGAGTAAAGCCTTTTCTTCTCCTGGCACCAAAAAGGCTTGATTTTTAAAAAGTTGAAGCAACACCATTTTTAGACATGGAATTTCATCCTTAATCTCATCCTGGTGTCCGTTTTTGCATTTGGTTTCAAAAAAAACATTTGGCTTCAAAAAACATTTTGGTTCCTGGGCAGGATTTTTCCTGACCGTGGAGTATAGCCTTTTCTTCTCCTGGCACCAAAAAGGCTTGATTTTTAAAAAGTTGAAGCAACACCATTTTTAGACATGGAATTTCATCCTTAATCTCATCCTGGTGTCCGTTTTTGCATTTGGTTTCAAAAAAAACATTTGGCTTCAAAAAACATTTTGGTTCCTGGGCAGGATTTTTCCTGACCGTGGAGTAAAGCCTTTTCTTCTCCTGGCACCAAAAAGGCTTGATTTTTAAAAAGTTGAAGCAACACCATTTTTAGACATGGAATTTCATCCTGAAACTCATCCTGGTGTCCGTTTTTGTATTTGGTTTCAAAAAAAAAATATGGCTTCAAAAAACATTTTGGTTCCTGGGCAGGATTTTTCCTGACCGTGGAGTAAAGCCTTTTCTTCTCCTGGCACCAAAAAGGCTTGATTTTTAAAAAGTTGAAGCAACACCATTTTTAGACATGGAATTTCATCCTTAATCTCATCCTGGTGTCCGTTTTTGCATTTGGTTTCAAAAAAAACATTTGGCTTCAAAAAACATTTTGGTTCCTGGGCAGGATTTTTCCTGACCGTGGAGTATAGCCTTTTCTTCTCCTGGCACCAAAAAGGCTTGATTTTTAAAAAGTTGAAGCAACACCATTTTTAGACATGGAATTTCATCCTTAATCTCATCCTGGTGTCCGTTTTTGTATTTGGTTTCAAAAAAAAAATTTGGCTTCAAAAAACATTTTGGTTCCTGGGCAGGATTTTTCCTGACCGTGGAGTAAAGCCTTTTCTTCTCCTGGCACCAAAAAGGCTTGATTTTTAAAAAGTTGAAGCAACACCATTTTTAGACATGGAATTTCATCCTTAATCTCATCCTGGTGTCCGTTTTTGCATTTGGTTTCAAAAAAAAAATTTGGCTTCAAAAAACATTTTGGTTCCTGGGCAGGATTTTTCCTGACCGTGGAGTATAGCCTTTTCTTCTCCTGGCACCAAAAAGGCTTGATTTTTAAAAAGTTGAAGCAACACCATTTTTAGACATCGAATTTCATCCTGAAACTCATCCTGGTGTCCGTTTTTGCATTTGGTTTCAAAAAAAAAATTTGGCTTCAAAAAACATTTTGGTTCCTGGGCAGGATTTTTCCTGCCCGTGGAGTAAAGCCTTTTCTTCTCCTGGCACCAAAAAGGCTTGATTTTTAAAAAGTTGAAGCAACACCATTTTTAGACATGGAATTTCATCCTTAATCTCATCCTGGTGTCCGTTTTTGTATTTGGTTTCAAAAAAAAAATTTGGCTTCAAAAAACATTTTGGTTCCTGGGCAGGATTTTTCCTGACCGTGGAGTAAAGCCTTTTCTTCTCCTGGCACCAAAAAGGCTTGATTTTTAAAAAGTTGAAGCAACACCATTTTTAGACATGGAATTTCATCCTGAAACTCATCCTGGTGTCCGTTTTTGCATTTGGTTTCAAAAAAAAAATTTGGCTTCAAAAAACATTTTGGTTCCTGGGCAGGATTTTTCCTGACCGTGGAGTAAAGCCTTTTCTTCTCCTGGCACCAAAAAGGCTTGATTTTTAAAAATTTGAAGCAACACCATTTTTAGACATGGAATTTCATCCTTAATCTCATCCTGGTGTCCGTTTTTGCATTTGGTTTCAAAAAAAAAATTTGGCTTCAAAAAACATTTTGGTTCCTAGGCAGGATTTTTCCTGACCATGGAGTAAAGCCTTTTCTTCTCCTGGCACCAAAAAGGCTTGATTTTTAAAAAGTTGAAGCAACACCATTTTTAGACATGGAATTTCATCCTTAATCTCATCCTGGTGTCCGTTTTTGCATTTGGTTTCAAAAAAAAAATTTGGCTTCAAAAAACATTTTGGTTCCTGGGCAGGATTTTTCCTGACCGTGGAGTAAAGCCTTTTCTTCTCCTGGCACCAAAAAGGCTTGATTTTTAAAAAGTTGAAGCAACACCATTTTTAGACATGGAATTTCATCCTTAATCTCATCCTGGTGTCCGTTTTTGCATTTGGTTTCAAAAAAAAAATTTGGCTTCAAAAAACATTTTGGTTCCTGGGCAGGATTTTTCCTGACCGTGGAGTTTAGCCTTTTCTTCTCCTGGCACCAAAAAGGCTTGATTTTTAAAAAGTTGAAGCAACACCATTTTTAGACATGGAATTTCATCCTGAAACTCATCCTGGTGTCCGTTTTTGCATTTGGTTTCAAAAAAAACAATTGGCTTCAAAAAACATTTTGGTTCCTGGGCAGGATTTTTCCTGACCGTGGAGTAAAGCCTTTTCTTCTCCTGGCACCAAAAAGGCTTGATTTTTAAAAAGTTGAAGCAACACCATTTTTAGACATGGAATTTCATCCTTAATCTCATCCTGGTGTCCGTTTTTGCATTTGGTTTCAAAAAAAAAATTTGGCTTCAAAAAACATTTTGGTTCCTGGGCAGGATTTTTCCTGACCGTGGAGTAAAGCCTTTTCTTCTCCTGGCACCAAAAAGGCTTGATTTTTAAACAGTTGAAGCAACACCATTTTTAGACATGGAATTTCATCCTGAAACTCATCCTGGTGTCCGTTTTTGCATTTGGTTTCAAAAAAAAAATTTGGCTTCAAAAAACATTTTGGTTCCTGGGCAGTATTTTTCCTGACCGTGGAGTAAAGCCTTTTCTTCTCCTGGCACCAAAAAGGCTTGATTTTTAAAAAGTTGAAGCAACACCATTTTTAGACATGGAATTTCATCCTTAATCTCATCCTGGTGTCCGTTTTTGCATTTGGTTTCAAAAAAAAAATTTGGCTTCAAAAAACATTTTGGTTCCTGGGCAGGATTTTTCCTGACCGTGGAGTTTAGCCTTTTCTTCTCCTGGCACCAAAAAGGCTTGATTTTTAAAAAGTTGAAGCAACACCATTTTTAGACATGGAATTTCATCCTGAAACTCATCCTGGTGTCCGTTTTTGCATTTGGTTTCAAAAAAAACAATTGGCTTCAAAAAACATTTTGGTTCCTGGGCAGGATTTTTCCTGACCGTGGAGTAAAGCCTTTTCTTCTCCTGGCACCAAAAAGGCTTGATTTTTAAAAAGTTGAAGCAACACCATTTTTAGACATGGAATTTCATCCTTAATCTCATCCTGGTGTCCGTTTTTGCATTTGGTTTCAAAAAAAAAATTTGGCTTCAAAAAACATTTTGGTTCCTGGGCAGGATTTTTCCTGACCGTGGAGTAAAGCCTTTTCTTCTCCTGGCACCAAAAAGGCTTGATTTTTAAAAAGTTGAAGCAACACCATTTTTAGACATGGAATTTCATCCTGAAACTCATCCTGGTGTCCGTTTTTGCATTTGGTTTCAAAAAAAAAATTTGGCTTCAAAAAACATTTTGGTTCCTGGGCAGGATTTTTCCTGACCGTGGAGTATAGCCTTTTCTTCTCCTGGCACCAAAAAGGCTTGATTTTTAAAAAGTTGAAGCAACACCATTTTTAGACATGGAATTTCATCCTTAATCTCATCCTGGTGTCCGTTTTTGTATTTGGTTTCAAAAAAAAAATTTGGCTTCAAAAAACATTTTGGTTCCTGGGCAGGTTTTTTCTTACCGTGGAGTAAAGCCTTTTCTTCTCCTGGCACCAAAAAGGCTTGATTTTTAAAAAGTTGAAGCAACACCATTTTTAGACATGGAATTTCATCCTTAATCTCATCCTGGTGTCCGTTTTTGCATTTGGTTTCAAAAAAAAAATTTGGCTTCAAAAAACATTTTGGTTCCTGGGCAGGATTTTTCCTGACCGTGGAGTATAGCCTTTTCTTCTCCTGGCACCAAAAAGGCTTGATTTTTAAAAAGTTGAAGCAACACCATTTTTAGACATGGAATTTCATCCTGAAACTCATCCTGGTGTCCGTTTTTGCATTTGGTTTCAAAAAAAAAATTTGGCTTCAAAAAACATTTTGGTTCCTGGGCAGGATTTTTCCTGACCGTGGAGTAAAGCCTTTTCTTCTACTGGCACCAAAAAGGCTTGATTTTTAAAAAGTTGAAGCAACACCATTTTTAGACATGGAATTTCATCCTTAATCTCATCCTGGTGTCCGTTTTTGCATTTGGTTTCAAAAAAAACATTTGGCTTCAAAAAACATTTTGGTTCCTGGGCAGGATTTTTCCTGACCGTGGAGTAAAGCCTTTTCTTCTCCTGGCACCAAAATGGCTTGATTTTTAAAAAGTTGAAGCAACACCATTTTTAGACATGGAATTTCATCCTTAATCTCATCCTGGTGTCCGTTTTTGCATTTGGTTTCAAAAAAAAAAATTTGGCTTCAAAAAACATTTTGGTTCCTGGGCAGGATTTTTCCTGACCGTGGAGTATAGCCTTTTCTTCTCCTGGCACCAAAAAGGCTTGATTTTTAAAAAGTTGAAGCAACACCATTTTTAGACATGAAATTTCATCCTTAATCTCATCCTGGTGTCCGTTTTTGCATTTGGTTTCAAAAAAAACATTTGGCTTCAAAAAACATTTTGGTTCCTGGGCAGGATTTTTCCTGACCGTGGAGTAAAGCCTTTTCTTCTCCTCGCACCAAAAAGGCTTGATTTTTAAAAAGTTGAAGCAACACCATTTTTAGACATGGAATTTCATCCTTAATCTCATCCTGGTGTCCGTTTTTGTATTTGGTTTCAAAAAAAAAATTTGGCTTCAAAAAACATTTTGGTTCCTGGGCAGGATTTTTCCTGACCGTGGAGTAAAGCCTTTTCTTCTCCTGGCACCAAAAAGGCTTGATTTTTAAAAAGTTGAAGCAACACCATTTTTAGACATGGAATTTCATCCTTAATCTCATCCTGGTGTCCGTTTTTGCATTTGGTTTCAAAAAAAAAATTTGGCTTCAAAAAACATTTTGGTTCCTGGGCAGGATTTTTCCTGACCGTGGAGTATAGCCTTTTCTTCTCCTGGCACCAAAAAGGCTTGATTTTTAAAAAGTTGAAGCAACACCATTTTTAGACATGGAATTTCATCCTGAAACTCATCCTGGTGTCCGTTTTTGCATTTAGTTTCAAAAAAAAAATTTGGCTTCAAAAAACATTTTGGTTCCTGGGCAGGATTTTTCCTGACCGTGGAGTAAAGCCTTTTCTTCTCCTGGCACCAAAAAGGCTTGATTTTTAAAAAGTTGAAGCAACACCGTTTTTAGACATGGAATTTCATCCTGAAACTCATCCTGGTGTCCGTTTTTGCATTTGGTTTCAAAAAAAAAAATTGGCTTCAAAAAACATTTTGGTTCCTGGGCAGGATTTTTCCTGACCGTGGAGTAAAGCCTTTTCTTCTCCTGGCACCAAAAAGGCTTGATTTTTAAAAAGTTGAAGCAACACCATTTTTAGACATGGAATTTCATCCTTAATCTCATCCTGGTGTCCGTTTTTGCATTTGGTTTCAAAAAAAAAATTTGGCTTCAAAAAACATTTTGGTTCCTGGGCAGGATTTTTCCTGACCGTGGAGTAAAGCCTTTTCTTCTCCTGGCACCAAAAAGGCTTGATTTTTAAAAAGTTGAAGCAACACCATTTTTAGACATGGAATTTCATCCTTAATCTCATCCTGGTGTCCGTTTTTGCATTTGGTTTCAAAAAAAAAATTTGGCTTCAAAAAACATTTTGGTTCCTGGGCAGGATTTTTCCTGACCGTGGAGTAAAGCCTTTTCTTCTCCTGGCACCAAAAAGGCTTGATTTTTAAAAAGTTGAAGCAACACCATTTTTAGACATGGAATTTCATCCTTAATCTCATCCTGGTGTCCGTTTTTGCATTTGGTTTCAAAAAAAAAATTTGGCTTCAAAAAACATTTTGGTTCCTGGGCAGGATTTTTCCTGACCGTGGAGTATAGCCTTTTCTTCTCCTGGCACCAAAAAGGCTTGATTTTTAAAAAGTTGAAGCAACACCATTTTTAGACATGGAATTTCATCCTTAATCTCATCCTGGTGTCCGTTTTTGTATTTGGTTTCAAAAAAAAAAATTGGCTTCAAAAAACATTTTGGTTCCTGGGCAGGATTTTTCCTGACCGTGGAGTATAGCCTTTTCTTCTCCTGGCACCAAAAAGGCTTGATTTTTAAAAAGTTGAAGCAACACCATTTTTAGACATGGAATTTCAACCTTAATCTCATCCTGGTGTCCGTTTTTGCATTTGGTTTCAAAAAAAACATTTGGCTTCAAAAAACATTTTGGTTCCTGGGCAGGATTTTTCCTGACCGTGGAGTAAAGCCTTTTCTTCTCCTGGCACCAAAAAGGCTTGATTTTTAAAAAGTTGAAGCAACACCATTTTTAGACATGGAATTTCATCCTTAATCTCATCCTGGTGTCCGTTTTTGTATTTGGTTTCAAAAAAAAAAATTGGCTTCAAAAAACATTTTGGTTCCTGGGCAGGATTTTTCCTGACCGTGGAGTATAGCCTTTTCTTCTCCTGGCACCAAAAAGGCTTGATTTTTAAAAAGTTGAAGCAACACCATTTTTAGACATGGAATTTCAACCTTAATCTCATCCTGGTGTCCGTTTTTGCATTTGGTTTCAAAAAAAACATTTGGCTTCAAAAAACATTTTGGTTCCTGGGCAGGATTTTTCCTGACCGTGGAGTAAAGCCTTTTCTTCTCCTGGCACCAAAAAGGCTTGATTTTTAAAAAGTTGAAGCAACACCATTTTTAGACATGGAATTTCATCCTGAAACTCATCCTGGTGTCCGTTTTTGCATTTAGTTTCAAAAAAAAAATTTGGCTTCAAAAAACATTTTGGTTCCTGGGCAGGATTTTTCCTGACCGTGGAGTAAAGCCTTTTCTTCTCCTGGCACCAAAAAGGCTTGATTTTTAAAAAGTTGAAGCAACACCGTTTTTAGACATGGAATTTCATCCTGAAACTCATCCTGGTGTCCGTTTTTGCATTTGGTTTCAAAAAAAAAAATTGGCTTCAAAAAACATTTTGGTTCCTGGGCAGGATTTTTCCTGACCGTGGAGTAAAGCCTTTTCTTCTCCTGGCACCAAAAAGGCTTGATTTTTAAAAAGTTGAAGCAACACCATTTTTAGACATGGAATTTCATCCTTAATCTCATCCTGGTGTCCGTTTTTGCATTTGGTTTCAAAAAAAAAATTTGGCTTCAAAAAACATTTTGGTTCCTGGGCAGGATTTTTCCTGACCGTGGAGTAAAGCCTTTTCTTCTCCTGGCACCAAAAAGGCTTGATTTTTAAAAAGTTGAAGCAACACCATTTTTAGACATGGAATTTCATCCTTAATCTCATCCTGGTGTCCGTTTTTGCATTTGGTTTCAAAAAAAAAATTTGGCTTCAAAAAACATTTTGGTTCCTGGGCAGGATTTTTCCTGACCGTGGAGTAAAGCCTTTTCTTCTCCTGGCACCAAAAAGGCTTGATTTTTAAAAAGTTGAAGCAACACCATTTTTAGACATGGAATTTCATCCTTAATCTCATCCTGGTGTCCGTTTTTGCATTTGGTTTCAAAAAAAAAATTTGGCTTCAAAAAACATTTTGGTTCCTGGGCAGGATTTTTCCTGACCGTGGAGTATAGCCTTTTCTTCTCCTGGCACCAAAAAGGCTTGATTTTTAAAAAGTTGAAGCAACACCATTTTTAGACATGGAATTTCATCCTTAATCTCATCCTGGTGTCCGTTTTTGTATTTGGTTTCAAAAAAAAAAATTGGCTTCAAAAAACATTTTGGTTCCTGGGCAGGATTTTTCCTGACCGTGGAGTATAGCCTTTTCTTCTCCTGGCACCAAAAAGGCTTGATTTTTAAAAAGTTGAAGCAACACCATTTTTAGACATGGAATTTCAACCTTAATCTCATCCTGGTGTCCGTTTTTGCATTTGGTTTCAAAAAAAACATTTGGCTTCAAAAAACATTTTGGTTCCTGGGCAGGATTTTTCCTGACCGTGGAGTAAAGCCTTTTCTTCTCCTGGCACCAAAAAGGCTTGATTTTTAAAAAGTTGAAGCAACACCATTTTTAGACATGGAATTTCATCCTTAATCTCATCCTGGTGTCCGTTTTTGCATTTGGTTTCAAAAAAAAAATTTGTCTTCAAAAAACATTTTGGTTCCTGGGCAGGATTTTTCCTGACCGTGGAGTATAGCCTTTTCTTCTCCTGGCACCAAAAAGGCTTGATTTTTAAAAAGTTGAAGCAACACCATTTTTAGACATGGAATTTCATCCTTAATCTCATCCTGGTGTCCGTTTTTGTATTTGGTTTCAAAAAAAAAATTTGGCTTCAAAAAACATTTTGGTTCCTGGGCAGGATTTTTCCTGACCGTGGAGTAAAGCCTTTTCTTCTCCTGGCACCAAAAAGGCTTGATTTTTAAAAAGTTGAAGCAACACCATTTTTAGACATGGAATTTCATCCTTAATCTCATCCTGGTGTCCGTTTTTGCATTTAGTTTCAAAAAAAAAATTTGGCTTCAAAAAACATTTTGGTTCCTGGGCAGGATTTTTCCTGACCGTGGAGTAAAGCCTTTTCTTCTCCTGGCACCAAAAAGGCTTGATTTTTAAAAAGTTGAAGCAACACCGTTTTTAGACATGGAATTTCATCCTGAAACTCATCCTGGTGTCCGTTTTTGCATTTGGTTTCAAAAAAAAAATTTGGCTTCAAAAAACATTTTGGTTCCTGGGCAGGATTTTTCCTGACCGTGGAGTAAAGCCTTTTCTTCTCCTGGCACCAAAAAGGCTTGATTTTTAAAAAGTTGAAGCAACACCATTTTTAGACATGGAATTTCATCCTTAATCTCATCCTGGTGTCCGTTTTTGCATTTGGTTTCAAAAAAAACATTTGGCTTCAAAAAACATTTTGGTTCCTGGGCAGGATTTTTCCTGACCGTGGAGTAAAGCCTTTTCTTCTCCTGGCACCAAAAAGGCTTGATTTTTAAAAAGTTGAAGCAACACCATTTTTAGACATGGAATTTCATCCTTAATCTCATCCTGGTGTCCGTTTTTGCATTTGGTTTCAAAAAAAAAAATTGGCTTCAAAAAACATTTTGGTTCCTGGGCAGGATTTTTCCTAACCGTGGAGTAAAGCCTTTTCTTCTCCTGGCACCAAAAAGGCTTGATTTTTAAAAAGTTGAAGCAACACCATTTTTAGACATGGAATTTCATCCTTAATCTCATCCTGGTGTCCGTTTTTGCATTTGGTTTCAAAAAAAAAATTTGGCTTCAAAAAACATTTTGGTTCCTGGGCAGGATTTTTCCTGACCGTGGAGTATAGCCTTTTCTTCTCCTGGCACCAAAAAGGCTTGATTTTTAAAAAGTTGAAGCAACACCATTTTTAGATATGGAATTTCATCCTTAATCTCATCCTGGTGTCCGTTTTTGCATTTGGTTTCAAAAAAAACATTTGGCTTCAAAAAACATTTTGGTTCCTGGGCAGGATTTTTCCTGACCGTGGAGTAAAGCCTTTTCTTCTCCTGGCACCAAAAAGGCTTGATTTTTAAAAAGTTGAAGCAACACCATTTTTAGACATGGAATTTCATCCTTAATCTCATCCTGGTGTCCGTTTTTGTATTTGGTTTCAAAAAAAAAAATTTGGCTTCAAAAAACATTTTGGTTCCTGGGCAGGATTTTTCCTGACCGTGGAGTATAGCCTTTTCTTCTCCTGGCACCAAAAAGGCTTGATTTTTAAAAAGTTGAAGAAACACCATTTTTAGACATGGAATTTCATCCTTAATCTCATCCTGGTGTCCGTTTTTGCATTTAGTTTCAAAAAAAAAATTTGGCTTCAAAAAACATTTTGGTTCCTGGGCAGGATTTTTCCTGACCGTGGAGTAAAGCCTTTTCTTCTCCTGGCACCAAAAAGGCTTGATTTTTAAAAAGTTGAAGCAACACCGTTTTTAGACATGGAATTTCATCCTGAAACTCATCCTGGTGTCCGTTTTTGCATTTGGTTTCAAAAAAAAAAATTTGGCTTCAAAAAACATTTTGGTTCCTGGGCAGGATTTTTCCTGACCGTGGAGTAAAGCCTTTTCTTCTCCTGGCACCAAAAAGGCTTGATTTTTAAAAAGTTGAAGCAACACCATTTTTAGACATGGAATTTCATCCTTAATCTCATCCTGGTGTCCGTTTTTGCATTTGGTTTCAAAAAAAACATTTGGCTTCAAAAAACATTTTGGTTCCTGGGCAGGATTTTTCCTGACCGTGGAGTAAAGCCTTTTCTTCTCCTGGCACCAAAAAGGCTTGATTTTTAAAAAGTTGAAGCAACACCATTTTTAGACATGGAATTTCATCCTTAATCTCATCCTGGTGTCCGTTTTTGCATTTGGTTTCAAAAAAAAAATTTGGCTTCAAAAAACATTTTGGTTCCTGGGCAGGATTTTTCCTGACCGTGGAGTATAGCCTTTTCTTCTCCTGGCACCAAAAAGGCTTGATTTTTAAAAAGTTGAAGCAACACCATTTTTAGACATGGAATTTCATCCTTAATCTCATCCTGGTGTCCGTTTTTGCATTTGGTTTCAAAAAAAACATTTGGCTTCAAAAAACATTTTGGTTCCTGGGCAGGATTTTTCCTGACCGTGGAGTAAAGCCTTTTCTTCTCCTGGCACCAAAAAGGCTTGATTTTTAAAAAGTTGAAGCAACACCATTTTTAGACATGGAATTTCATCCTTAATCTCATCCTGGTGTCCGTTTTTGTATTTGGTTTCAAAAAAAAAATTTGGCTTCAAAAAACATTTTGGTTCCTGGGCAGGATTTTTCCTGACCGTGGAGTATAGCCTTTTCTTCTCCTGGCACCAAAAAGGCTTGATTTTTAAAAAGTTGAAGCAACACCATTTTTAGACATGGAATTTCAACCTTAATCTCATCCTGGTGTCCGTTTTTGCATTTGGTTTCAAAAAAAACATTTGGCTTCAAAAAACATTTTGGTTCCTGGGCAGGATTTTTCCTGACCGTGGAGTAAAGCCTTTTCTTCTCCTGGCACCAAAAAGGCTTGATTTTTAAAAAGTTGAAGCAACACCATTTTTAGACATGGAATTTCATCCTTAATCTCATCCTGGTGTCCGTTTTTGCATTTGGTTTCAAAAAAAAAATTTGGCTTCAAAAAACATTTTGGTTCCTGGGCAGGATTTTTCCTGACCGTGGAGTATAGCCTTTTCTTCTCCTGGCACCAAAAAGGCTTGATTTTTAAAAAGTTGAAGCAACACCATTTTTAGACATGGAATTTCATCCTTAATCTCATCCTGGTGTCCGTTTTTGTATTTGGTTTCAAAAAAAAAATTTGGCTTCAAAAAACATTTTGGTTCCTGGGCAGGATTTTTCCTGACCGTGGAGTAAAGCCTTTTCTTCTCCTGGCACGAAAAAGGCTTGATTTTTAAAAAGTTGAAGCAACACCATTTTTAGACATGGAATTTCATCCTTAATCTCATCCTGGTGTCCGTTTTTGCATTTGGTTTCAAAAAAAAAATTTGGCTTCAAAAAACATTTTGGTTCCTGGGCAGGATTTTTCCTGACCGTGGAGTATAGCCTTTTCTTCTCCTGGCACCAAAAAGGCTTGATTTTTAAAAAGTTGAAACAACACCATTTTTAGACATGGAATTTCATCCTGAAACTCATCCTGGTGTCCGTTTTTGCATTTAGTTTCAAAAAAAAAATTTGGCTTCAAAAAACATTTTGGTTCCTGGGCAGGATTTTTCCTGACCGTGGAGTAAAGCCTTTTCTTCTCCTGGCACCAAAAAGGCTTGATTTTTAAAAAGTTGAAGCAACACCGTTTTTAGACATGGAATTTCATCCTGAAACTCATCCTGGTGTCCGTTTTTGCATTTGGTTTCAAAAAAAAAATTTGGCTTCAAAAAACATTTTGGTTCCTGGGCAGGATTTTTCCTGACCGTGGAGTAAAGCCTTTTCTTCTCCTGGCACCAAAAAGGCTTGATTTTTAAAAAGTTGAAGCAACACCATTTTTAGACATGGAATTTCATCCTTAATCTCATCCTGGTGTCCGTTTTTGCATTTGGTTTCAAAAAAAACATTTGGCTTCAAAAAACATTTTGGTTCCTGGGCAGGATTTTTCCTGACCGTGGAGTAAAGCCTTTTCTTCTCCTGGCACCAAAAAGGCTTGATTTTTAAAAAGTTGAAGCAACACCATTTTTAGACATGGAATTTCATCCTTAATCTCATCCTGGTGTCCGTTTTTGCATTTGGTTTCAAAAAAAAAATTTGGCTTCAAAAAACATTTTGGTTCCTGGGCAGGATTTTTCCTGACCGTGGAGTAAAGCATTTTCTTCTCCTGGCACCAAAAAGGCTTGATTTTTAAAAAGTTGAAGCAACACCATTTTTAGACATGGAATTTCATCCTTAATCTCATCCTGGTGTCCGTTTTTGCATTTGGTTTCAAAAAAAAAATTTGGCTTCAAAAAACATTTTGGTTCCTGGGCAGGATTTTTCCTGACCGTGGAGTATAGCCTTTTCTTCTCCTGGCACCAAAAAGGCTTGATTTTTAAAAAGTTGAAGCAACACCATTTTTAGACATGGAATTTCATCCTTAATCTCATCCTGGTGTCCGTTTTTGCATTTGGTTTCAAAAAAAACATTTGGCTTCAAAAAACATTTTGGTTCCTGGGCAGGATTTTTCCTGACCGTGGAGTAAAGCCTTTTCTTCTCCTGGCACCAAAAAGGCTTGATTTTTAAAAAGTTGAAGCAACACCATTTTTAGACATGGAATTTCATCCTTAATCTCATCCTGGTGTCCGTTTTTGTATTTGGTTTCAAAAAAAAAATTTGGCTTCAAAAAACATTTTGGTTCCTGGGCAGGATTTTTCCTGACCGTGGAGTAAAGCCTTTTCTTCTCCTGGCACCAAAAAGGCTTGATTTTTAAAAAGTTGAAGCAACACCATTTTTAGACATGGAATTTCATCCTTAATCTCATCCTGGTGTCCGTTTTTGCATTTGGTTTCAAAAAAAAAATTTGGCTTCAAAAAACATTTTGGTTCCTGGGCAGGATTTTTCCTGACCGTGGAGTAAAGCCTTTTCTTCTCCTGGCACCAAAAAGGCTTGATTTTTAAAAAGTTGAAGCAACACCATTTTTAGACATGGAATTTCATCCTTAATCTCATCCTGGTGTCCGTTTTTGCATTTGGTTTCAAAAAAAAAATTTGGCTTCAAAAAACATTTTGGTTCCTGGGCAGGATTTTTCCTGACCGTGGAGTAAAGCCTTTTCTTCTCCTGGCACCAAAAAGGCTTGATTTTTAAAAATTTGAAGCAACACCATTTTTAGACATGGAATTTCATCCTGAAACTCATCCTGGTGTCCGTTTTTGCATTTGGTTTCAAAAAAAAAATTTGGCTTCAAAAAACATTTTGGTTCCTAGGCAGGATTTTTCCTGACCGTGGAGTAAAGCCTTTTCTTCTCCTGGCACCAAAAAGGCTTGATTTTTAAAAAGTTGAAGCAACACCATTTTTAGACATGGAATTTCATCCTTAATCTCATCCTGGTGTCCGTTTTTGCATTTGGTTTCAAAAAAAACATTTGGCTTCAAAAAACATTTTGGTTCCTGGGCAGGATTTTTCCTGACCGTGGAGTAAAGCCTTTTCTTCTCCTGGCACCAAAAAGGCTTGATTTTTAAAAAGTTGAAGCAACACCATTTTTAGACATGGAATTTCATCCTTAATCTCATCGTGGTGTCCGTTTTTGTATTTGGTTTCAAAAAAAAAATTTGGCTTCAAAAAACATTTTGGTTCCTGGGCAGGATTTTTCCTGACCGTGGAGTAAAGCCTTTTCTTCTCCTGGCACCAAAAAGGCTTGATTTTTAAAAAGTTGAAGCAACACCATTTTTAGACATGGAATTTCATCCTTAATCTCATCCTGGTGTCCGTTTTTGCATTTGGTTTCAAAAAAAAATTTGGCTTCAAAAAACATTTTGGTTCCTGGGCAGGATTTTTCCTGACCGTGGCGTATAGCCTTTTCTTCTCCTGGCACCAAAAAGGCTTGATTTTTAAAAAGTTGAAGCAACACCATTTTTAGACATGGAATTTCATCCTGAAACTCATCCTGGTGTCCGTTTTTGCATTTGGTTTCAAAAAAAAAATTTGGCTTCAAAAAACATTTTGGTTCCTGGGCAGGATTTTTCCTGACCGTGGAGTAAAGCCTTTTCTTCTCCTGGCACCAAAAAGGCTTGATTTTTAAAAAGTTGAAGCAACACCATTTTTAGACATGGAATTTCATCCTTAATCTCATCCTGGTGTCCGTTTTTGCATTTGGTTTCAAAAAAGACATTTGGCTTCAAAAAACATTTTGGTTCCTGGGCAGGATTTTTCCTGACTGTGGAGTAAAGCCTTTTCTTCTCCTGGCACCAAAAAGGCTTGATTTTTAAAAAGTTGAAGCAACACCATTTTTAGACATGGAATTTCATCCTGAAACTCATCCTGGTGTCCGTTTTTGCATTTGGTTTCAAAAAAAAAATTTGGCTTCAAAAAACATTTTGGTTCCTGGGCAGGATTTTTCCTGACCGTGGAGTAAAGCCTTTTCTTCTCCTGGCACCAAAAAGGCTTGATTTTTAAAAAGTTGAAGCAACACCATTTTTAGACATGGAATTTCATCCTGAAACTCATCCTGGTGTCCGTTTTTGCATTTGGTTTCAAAAAAAACATTTGGCTTCAAAAAACATTTTGGTTCCTGGGCAGGATTTTTCCTGACCGTGGAGTAAAGCCTTTTCTTCTCCTGGCACCAAAAAGGCTTGATTTTTAAAAAGTTGAAGCAACACCATTTTTAGACATGGAATTTCATCCTTAATCTCATCCTGGTGTCCGTTTTTGCATTTGGTTTCAAAAAAAAAATTTGGCTTCAAAAAACATTTTGGTTCCTGGGCAGGATTTTTCCTGACCGTGGAGTATAGCCTTTTCTTCTCCTGGCACCAAAAAGGCTTGATTTTTAAAAAGTTGAAGCAACACCATTTTTAGACATGGAATTTCATCCTTAATCTCATCCTGGTGTCCGTTTTTGCATTTGGTTTCAAAAAAAACATTTGGCTTCAAAAAACATTTTGGTTCCTGGGCAGGATTTTTCCTGACCGTGGAGTAAAGCCTTTTCTTCTCCTGGCACCAAAAAGGCTTGATTTTTAAAAAGTTGAAGCAACACCATTTTTAGACATGGAATTTCATCCTTAATCTCATCCTGGTGTCCGTTTTTGTATTTGGTTTCAAAAAAAAAATTTGGCTTCAAAAAACATTTTGGTTCCTGGGCAGGATTTTTCCTGACCGTGGAGTAAAGCCTTTTCTTCTCCTGGCACCAAAAAGGCTTGATTTTTAAAAAGTTGAAGCAACACCATTTTTAGACATGGAATTTCATCCTTAATCTCATCCTGGTGTCCGTTTTTGCATTTGGTTTCAAAAAAAAAATTTGGCTTCAAAAAACATTTTGGTTCCTGGGCAGGATTTTTCCTGACCGTGGAGTAAAGCCTTTTCTTCTCCTGGCACCAAAAAGGCTTGATTTTTAAAAAGTTGAAGCAACACCATTTTTAGACATGGAATTTCATCCTTAATCTCATCCTGGTGTCCGTTTTTGCATTTGGTTTCAAAAAAAAAATTTGGCTTCAAAAAACATTTTGGTTCCTGGGCAGGATTTTTCCTGACCGTGGAGTAAAGCCTTTTCTTCTCCTGGCACCAAAAAGGCTTGATTTTTAAAAAGTTGAAGCAACACCATTTTTAGACATCGAATTTCATCCTGAAACTCATCCTGGTGTCCGTTTTTGCATTTGGTTTCAAAAAAAAAATTTGGCTTCAAAAAACATTTTGGTTCCTAGGCAGGATTTTTCCTGACCGTGGAGTAAAGCCTTTTCTTCTCCTGGCACCAAAAAGGCTTGATTTTTAAAAAGTTGAAGCAACACCATTTTTAGACATGGAATTTCATCCTTAATCTCATCCTGGTGTCCGTTTTTGCATTTGGTTTCAAAAAAAACATTTGGCTTCAAAAAACATTTTGGTTCCTGGGCAGGATTTTTCCTGACCGTGGAGTAAAGCCTTTTCTTCTCCTGGCACCAAAAAGGCTTGATTTTTAAAAAGTTGAAGCAACACCATTTTTAGACATGGAATTTCATCCTTAATCTCATCCTGGTGTCCGTTTTTGTATTTGGTTTCAAAAAAAAAATTTGGCTTCAAAAAACATTTTGGTTCCTGGGCAGGATTTTTCCTGACCGTGGAGTAAAGCCTTTTCTTCTCCTGGCACCAAAAAGGCTTGATTTTTAAAAAGTTGAAGCAACACCATTTTTAGACATGGAATTTCATCCTTAATCTCATCCTGGTGTCCGTTTTTGCATTTGGTTTCAAAAAAAAATTTGGCTTCAAAAAACATTTTGGTTCCTGGGCAGGATTTTTCCTGACCGTGGCGTATAGCCTTTTCTTCTCCTGGCACCAAAAAGGCTTGATTTTTAAAAAGTTGAAGCAACACCATTTTTAGACATGGAATTTCATCCTGAAACTCATCCTGGTGTCCGTTTTTGCATTTGGTTTCAAAAAAAAAATTTGGCTTCAAAAAACATTTTGGTTCCTGGGCAGGATTTTTCCTGACCGTGGAGTAAAGCCTTTTCTTCTCCTGGCACCAAAAAGGCTTGATTTTTAAAAAGTTGAAGCAACACCATTTTTAGACATGGAATTTCATCCTTAATCTCATCCTGGTGTCCGTTTTTGCATTTGGTTTCAAAAAAGACATTTGGCTTCAAAAAACATTTTGGTTCCTGGGCAGGATTTTTCCTGACCGTGGAGTAAAGCCTTTTCTTCTCCTGGCACCAAAAAGGCTTGATTTTTAAAAAGTTGAAGCAACACCATTTTTAGACATGGAATTTCATCCTGAAACTCATCCTGGTGTCCGTTTTTGCATTTGGTTTCAAAAAAAAAATTTGGCTTCAAAAAACATTTTGGTTCCTGGGCAGGATTTTTCCTGACCGTGGAGTAAAGCCTTTTCTTCTCCTGGCACCAAAAAGGCTTGATTTTTAAAAAGTTGAAGCAACACCATTTTTAGACATGGAATTTCATCCTGAAACTCATCCTGGTGTCTGTTTTTGCATTTGGTTTCAAAAAAAACATTTGGCTTCAAAAAACATTTTGGTTCCTTGGCAGGATTTTTCCTGACCGTGGAGTAAAGCCTTTTCTTCTCCTGGCACCAAAAAGGCTTGATTTTTAAAAAGTTGAAGCAACACCATTTTTAGACATGGAATTTCATCCTTAATCTCATCCTGGTGTCCGTTTTTGCATTTGGTTTCAAAAAAAAAATTTGGCTTCAAAAAACATTTTGGTTCCTGGGCAGGATTTTTCCTGACCGTGGAGTATAGCCTTTTCTTCTCCTGGCACCAAAAAGGCTTGATTTTTAAAAAGTTGAAGCAACACCATTTTTAGACATGGAATTTCATCCTTAATCTCATCCTGGTGTCCGTTTTTGCATTTGGTTTCAAAAAAAAAATTTGGCTTCAAAAAACATTTTGGTTCCTGGGCAGGATTTTTCCTGACCGTGGAGTAAAGCCTTTTCTTCTCCTGGCACCAAAAAGGCTTGATTTTTAAAAAGTTGAAGTAACACCATTTTTAGACATGGAATTTCATCCTTAATCTCATCCTGGTGTCCGTTTTTGTATTTGGTTTCAAAAAAAAAATTTGGCTTCAAAAAACATTTTGGTTCCTGGGCAGGATTTTTCCTGACCGTGGAGTAAAGCCTTTTCTTCTCCTGGCACCAAAAAGGCTTGATTTTTAAAAGTTGAAGCAACACCATTTTTAGACATGGAATTTCATCCTTAATCTCATCCTGGTGTCCGTTTTTGCATTTGGTTTCAAAAAAAAAATTTGGCTTCAAAAAACATTTTGGTTCCTGGGCAGGATTTTTCCTGACCGTGGAGTAAAGCCTTTTCTTCTCCTGGCACCAAAAAGGCTTGATTTTTAAAAAGTTGAAGCAACACCATTTTTAGACATGGAATTTCATCCTTAATCTCATCCTGGTGTCCGTTTTTGCATTTGGTTTCAAAAAAAAAATTTGGCTTCAAAAAACATTTTGGTTCCTGGGCAGGATTTTTCCTGACCGTGGAGTAAAGCCTTTTCTTCTCCTGGCACCAAAAAGGCTTGATTTTTAAAAAGTTGAAGCAACACCATTTTTAGACATGGAATTTCATCCTTAATCTCATCCTGGTGTCCGTTTTTGCATTTGGTTTCAAAAAAAAAATTTGGCTTCAAAAAACATTTTGGTTCCTGGGCAGGATTTTTCCTGACCGTGGAGTAAAGCCTTTTCTTCTCCTGGCACCAAAAAGGCTTGATTTTTAAAAAGTTGAAGCAACACCATTTTTAGACATGGAATTTCATCCTGAAACTCATCCTGGTGTCTGTTTTTGCATTTGGTTTCAAAAAAAAAATTTGGCTTCAAAAAACATTTTGGTTCCTAGGCAGGATTTTTCCTGACCGTGGAGTAAAGCCTTTTCTTCTCCTGGCACCAAAAAGGCTTGATTTTTAAAAAGTTGAAGCAACACCATTTTTAGACATGGAATTTCATCCTTAATCTCATCCTGGTGTCCGTTTTTGCATTTGGTTTCAAAAAAAACATTTGGCTTCAAAAAACATTTTGGTTCCTGGGCAGGATTTTTCCTGACCGTGGAGTAAAGCCTTTTCTTCTCCTGGCACCAAAAAGGCTTGATTTTTAAAAAGTTGAAGCAACACCATTTTTAGACATGGAATTTCATCCTTAATCTCATCCTGGTGTCCGTTTTTGTATTTGGTTTCAAAAAAAAAATTTGGCTTCAAAAAACATTTTGGTTCCTGGGCAGGATTTTTCCTGACCGTGGAGTAAAGCCTTTTCTTCTCCTGGCACCAAAAAGGCTTGATTTTTAAAAAGTTGAAGCAACACCATTTTTAGACATGGAATTTCATCCTTAATCTCATCCTGGTGTCCGTTTTTGCATTTGGTTTCAAAAAAGACATTTGGCTTCAAAAAACATTTTGGTTCCTGGGCAGGATTTTTCTTGACCGTGGAGTATAGCCTTTTCTTCTCCTGGCACCAAAAAGGCTTGATTTTTAAAAAGTTGAAGCAACACCATTTTTAGACATGGAATTTCATCCTTAATCTCATCCTGGTGTCCGTTTTTGCATTTGGTTTCAAAAAAAAAATTTGGCTTCAAAAAATATTTTGGTTCCTGGGCAGGATTTTTCCTGACCGTGGAGTAAAGCCTTTTCTTCTCCTGGCACCAAAAAGGCTTGATTTTTAAAAAGTTGAAGCAACACCATTTTTAGACATGGAATTTCATCCTTAATCTCATCCTGGTGTCCGTTTTTGCATTTGGTTTCAAAAAAAACATTTGGCTTCAAAAAACATTTTGGTTCTTGGGCAGGATTTTTCCTGACCGTGGAGTAAAGCCTTTTCTTCTCCTGGCACCAAAAAGGCTTGATTTTTAAAAAGTTGAAGCAACACCATTTTTAGACATGGAATTTCATCCTTAATCTCATCCTGGTGTCCGTTTTTGCATTTGGTTTCAAAAAAAAAATTTGGCTTCAAAAAACATTTTGGTTCCTGGGCAGGATTTTTCCTGACCGTGGAGTATAGCCTTTTCTTCTCCTGGCACCAAAAAGGCTTGATTTTTAAAAAGTTGAAGCAACACCATTTTTAGACATGGAATTTCATGTTGAAACTCATCCTGGTGTCCGTTTTTGCATTTGGTTTCAAAAAAAAAATTTGGCTTCAAAAAACATTTTGGTTCCTGGGCAGGATTTTTCCTGACCGTGGAGTAAAGCCTTTTCTTCTCCTGGCACCAAAAAGGCTTGATTTTTTAAAAGTTGAAGCAACACCATTTTTAGACATGGAATTTCATCCTTAATCTCATCCTGGTGTCCGTTTTTGCATTTGGTTTCAAAAAAAAAATTTGGCTTCAAAAAACATTTTGGTTCCTGGGCAGGATTTTTCCTGACCGTGGAGTATAGCCTTTTCTTCTCCTGGCACCAAAAAGGCTTGATTTTTAAAAAGTTGAAGCAACACCATTTTTAGACATGGAATTTCATCCTGAAACTCATCCTGGTGTCCGTTTTTGCATTTGGTTTCAAAAAAAAAATTTGGCTTCAAAAAACATTTTGGTTCCTGGGCAGGATTTTTCCTGACCGTGGAGTAAAGCCTTTTCTTCTCCTGGCACCAAAAAGGCTTGATTTTTAAAAAGTTGAAGCAACACCATTTTTAGACATGGAATTTCATCCTTAATCTCATTCTGGTGTCCGTTTTTGCATTTGGTTTCAAAAAAGACATTTGGCTTCAAAAAACATTTTGGTTCCTGGGCAGGATTTTTCCTGACCGTGGAGTATAGCCTTTTCTTCTCCTGGCACCAAAAAGGCTTGATTTTTAAAAAGTTGAAGCAACACCATTTTTAGACATGGAATTTCATCCTGAAACTCATCCTGGTGTCCGTTTTTGCATTTGGTTTCAAAAAAAAAATTTGGCTTCAAAAAACATTTTGGTTCCTGGGCAGGATTTTTCCTGACCGTGGAGTATAGCCTTTTCTTCTCCTGGCACCAAAAAGGCTTGATTTTTAAAAAGTTGAAGCAACACCATTTTTAGACATGGAATTTCATCCTGAAACTCATCCTGGTGTCCGTTTTTGCATTTGGTTTCAAAAAAAAAATTTGGCTTCAAAAAACATTTTGGTTCCTGGGCAGGATTTTTCCTGACCGTGGAGTAAAGCCTTTTCTTCTCCTGGCACCAAAAAGGCTTGATTTTTAAAAAGTTGAAGCAACACCATTTTTAGACATGGAATTTCATCCTTAATCTCATCCTGGTTTCCGTTTTTGCATTTGGTTTCAAAAAAAACATTTGGCTTCAAAAAACATTTTGGTTCCTGGGCAGGATTTTTCCTGACCGTGGAGTATAGCCTTTTCTTCTCCTGGCACCAAAAAGGCTTGATTTTTAAAAAGTTGAAGCAACACCATTTTTAGACATGGAATTTCATCCTTAATCTCATCCTGGTGTCCGTTTTTGTATTTGGTTTCAAAAAAAAAAATTGGCTTCAAAAAACATTTTGGTTCCTGGGCAGGATTTTTCCTGACCGTGGAGTAAAGCCTTTTCTTCTCCTGGCACCAAAAAGGCTTGATTTTTAAAAAGTTGAAGCAACACCATTTTTAGACATGGAATTTCATCCTTAATCTCATCCTGGTGTCCGTTTTTGCATTTGGTTTCAAAAAAAAAATTTGGCTTCAAAAAACATTTTGGTTCCTGGGCAGGATTTTTCCTGACCGTGGAGTATAGCCTTTTCTTCTCCTGGCACCAAAAAGGCTTGATTTTTAAAAAGTTGAAGCAACACCATTTTTAGACATGGAATTTCATCCTGAAATTCATCCTGGTGTCCGTTTTTGCATTTGGTTTCAAAAAAAACATTTGGCTTCAAAAAACATTTTGATTCCTGGGCAGGATTTTTCCTGACCGTGGAGTATAGCCTTTTCTTCTTCTGGCACCAAAAAGGCTTGATTTTTAAAAAGTTGAAGCAACACCATTTTTAGACATGGAATTTCATCCTTAATCTCATCCTGGTGTCCGTTTTTGCATTTGGTTTCAAAAAAAACATTTGGCTTCAAAAAACATTTTGGTTCCTGGGCAGGATTTTTCCTGACCGTGGAGTATAGCCTTTTCTTCTCCTGGCACCAAAAAGGCTTGATTTTTAAAAAGTTGAAGCAACACCATTTTTAGACATGGAATTTCATCCTTAATCTCATCCTGGTGTCCGTTTTTGCATTTGGTTTCAAAAAAAACATTTGGCTTCAAAAAACATTTTGGTTCCTGGGCAGGATTTTTCCTGACCGTGGAGTATAGCCTTTTCTTCTCCTGGCACCAAAAAGGCTTGATTTTTAAAAAGTTGAAGCAACACCATTTTTAGACATGGAATTTCATCCTGAAACTCATCCTGGTGTCCGTTTTTGCATTTGGTTTCAAAAAAAAAATTTGGCTTCAAAAAACATTTTGGTTCCTGGGCAGGATTTTTCCTGACCGTGGAGTAAAGCCTTTTCTTCTCCTGGCACCAAAAAGGCTTGATTTTTAAAAAGTTGAAGCAACACCATTTTTAGACATGGAATTTCATCCTTAATCTCATCCTGGTGTCCGTTTTTGCATTTGGTTTCAAAAAAAACATTTGGCTTCAAAAAACATTTTGGTTCCTGGGCAGGATTTTTCCTGACCGTGGAGTATAGCCTTTTCTTCTCCTGGCACCAAAAAGGCTTGATTTTTAAAAAGTTGAAGCAACACCATTTTTAGACATGGAATTTCATCCTGAAACTCATCCTGGTGTCCGTTTTTGCATTTGGTTTCAAAAAAAAAATTTGGCTTCAAAAAACATTTTGGTTCCTGGGCAGGATTTTTCCTGACCGTGGAGTAAAGCCTTTTCTTCTCCTGGCACCAAAAAGGCTTGATTTTTAAAAAGTTGAAGCAACACCATTTTTAGACATGGAATTTCATCCTTAATCTCATGCTGGTGTCCTTTTTTGCATTTGGTTTTAAAAAAAACATTTGGCTTCAAAAAACATTTTGGTTCCTGGGCAGGATTTTTCCTGACCGTGGAGTAAAGCCTTTTCTTCTCCTGGCACCAAAAAGGCTTGATTTTTAAAAAGTTGAAGCAACACCATTTTTAGACATGGAATTTCATCCTTAATCTCATCCTGGTGTCCGTTTTTGCATTTGGTTTCAAAAAAAAAATTTGGCTTCAAAAAACATTTTGGTTCCTGGGCAGGATTTTTCCTGACCGTGGAGTATAGCCTTTTCTTCTCCTGGCACCAAAAAGGCTTGATTTTTAAAAAGTTGAAGCAACACCATTTTTAGACATGGAATTTCATCCTGAAACTCATCCTGGTGTCCGTTTTTGCATTTGGTTTCAAAAAAAAAATTTGGCTTCAAAAAACATTTTGGTTCCTGGGCAGGATTTTTCCTGACCGTGGAGTAAAGCCTTTTCTTCTCCTGGCACCAAAAAAGCTTGATTTTTAAAAAGTTGAAGCAACACCATTTTTAGACATGGAATTTCATCCTTAATCTCATCCTGGTGTCCGTTTTTGCATTTGGTTTCAAAAAAAACATTTGGCTTCAAAAAACATTTTGGTTCCTGGGCAGGATTTTTCCTGACCGTGGAGTATAGCCTTTTCTTCTCCTGGCACCAAAAAGGCTTGATTTTTAAAAAGTTGAAGCAACACCATTTTTAGACATGGAATTTCATCCTGAAACTCATCCTGGTGTCCGTTTTTGCATTTGGTTTCAAAAAAAAATTTGGCTTCAAAAAACATTTTGGTTCCTGGGCAGGATTTTTCCTGACCGTGGAGTAAAGCCTTTTCTTCTCCTGGCACCAAAAAGGCTTGATTTTTAAAAAGTTGAAGCAACACCATTTTTAGACATGGAATTTCATCCTTAATCTCATCCTGGTGTCCGTTTTTGCATTTGGTTTCAAAAAAAAAATTTGGCTTCAAAAAACATTTTGGTTCCTGGGCAGGATTTTTCCTGACCGTGGAGTATAGCCTTTTCTTCTCCTGGCACCAAAAAGGCTTGATTTTTAAAAAGTTGAAGCAACACCATTTTTAGACATGGAATTTCATCCTTAATCTCATCCTGGTGTCCGTTTTTGCATTTGGTTTAAAAAAAAACATTTGGCTTCAAAAAACATTTTGGTTCCTGGGCAGGATTTTTCCTGACCGTGGAGTAAAGCCTTTTCTTCTCCTGGCACCAAAAAGGCTTGATTTTTAAAAAGTTGAAGCAACACCATTTTTAGACATGGAATTTCATCCTTAATCTCATCCTGGTGTCCGTTTTTGCATTTGGTTTCAAAAAAAAAAATTGGCTTCAAAAAACATTTTGGTTCCTGGGCAGGATTTTTCCTGACCGTGGAGTAAAGCCTTTTCTTCTCCTGGCACCAAAAAGGCTTGATTTTTAAAAAGTTGAAGCAACACCATTTTTAGACATGGAATTTCATCCTTAATCTCATCCTGGTGTCCGTTTTTGCATTTGGTTTCAAAAAAAAAATTTGGCTTCAAAAAACATTTTGGTTCCTGGGCAGGATTTTTCCTGACCGTGGAGTATAGCCTTTTCTTCTCCTGGCACCAAAAAGGCTTGATTTTTAAAAAGTTGAAGCAACACCATTTTTAGACATGGAATTTCATCCTTAATCTCATCCTGGTGTCCGTTTTTGCATTTCGTTTCAAAAAAAAAATTTGGCTTCAAAAAACATTTTGGTTCCTGGGCAGGATTTTTCCTGACCGTGGAGTATAGCCTTTTCTTCTCCTGGCACCAAAAAGGCTTGATTTTTAAAAAGTTGAAGCAACACCATTTTTAGACATGGAATTTCATCCTGAAACTCATCCTGGTGTCCGTTTTTGCATTTGGTTTCAAAAAAAAAATTTGGCTTCAAAAAACATTTTGGTTCCTGGGCAGGATTTTTCCTGACCGTGGAGTAAAGCCTTTTCTTCTCCTGGCACCAAAAAGGCTTGATTTTTAAAAAGTTGAAGCAACACCATTTTTAGACATGGAATTTCATCCTTAATCTCATCCTGGTGTCCGTTTTTGCATTTGGTTTCAAAAAAAAAATTTGGCTTCAAAAAACATTTTGGTTCCTGGGCAGGATTTTTCCTGACCGTGGAGTAAAGCCTTTTCTTCTCCTGGCACCAAAAAGGCTTGATTTTTAAAAAGTTGAAGCAACACCATTTTTAGACATGGAATTTCATCCTTAATCTCATCCTGGTGTCCGTTTTTGCATTTGGTTTCAAAAAAAAAATTTGGCTTCAAAAAACATTTTGGTTCCTGGGCAGGATTTTTCCTGACCGTGGAGTATAGCCTTTTCTTCTCCTGGCACCAAAAAGGCTTGATTTTTAAAAAGTTGAAGCAACACCATTTTTAGACATGGAATTTCATCCTTAATCTCATCCTGGTGTCCGTTTTTGCATTTGGTTTCAAAAAAAACATTTGGCTTCAAAAAACATTTTGGTTCCTGGGCAGGATTTTTCCTGACCGTGGAGTAAAGCCTTCTCTTCTCCTGGCACCAAAAAGGCTTGATTTTTAAAAAGTTGAAGCAACACCATTTTTAGACATGGAATTTCATCCTTAATCTCATCCTGGTGTCCGTTTTTGCATTTGGTTTCAAAAAAAAAATTTGGCTTCAAAAAACATTTTGGTTCCTGGGCAGGATTTTTCCTGACCGTGGAGTAAAGCCTTTTCTTCTCCTGGCACCAAAAAGGCTTGATTTTTAAAAAGTTGAAGCAACACCATTTTTAGACATGGAATTTCATCCTTAATCTCATCCTGGTGTCCGTTTTTGTATTTGGTTTCAAAAAAAAAATTTGGCTTCAAAAAACATTTTGGTTCCTGGGCAGGATTTTTCCTGACCGTGGAGTATAGCCTTTTCTTCTCCTGGCACCAAAAAGGCTTGATTTTTAAAAAGTTGAAGCAACACCATTTTTAGACATGGAATTTCATCCTGAAACTCATCCTGGTGTCCGTTTTTGCATTTGGTTTCAAAAAAAAAATTTGGCTTCAAAAAACATTTTGGTTCCTGGGCAGGATTTTTCCTGACCGTGGAGTAAAGCCTTTTCTTCTCCTGGCACCAAAAAGGCTTGATTTTTAAAAAGTTGAAGCAACACCATTTTTAGACATGGAATTTCATCCTTAATCTCATCCTGGTGTCCGTTTTTGCATTTGGTTTCAAAAAAAACATTTGGCTTCAAAAAACATTTTGGTTCCTGGGCAGGATTTTTCCTGACCGTGGAGTAAAGCCTTTTCTTCTCCTGGCACCAAAAAGGCTTGAATTTAAAAAAGTTGAAGCAACACCATTTTTAGACATGGAATTTCATCCTTAATCTCATCCTGGTGTCCGTTTTTGCATTTGGTTTCAAAAAAAACATTTGGCTTCAAAAAACATTTTGGTTCCTGGGCAGGATTTTTCCTGACCGTGGAGTAAAGCCTTTTCTTCTCCTGGCACCAAAAAGGCTTGATTTTTAAAAAGTTGAAGCAACACCATTTTTAGACATGGAATTTCATCCTTAATCTCATCCTGGTGTCCGTTTTTGCATTTGGTTTCAAAAAAAACATTTGGCTTCAAAAAACATTTTGGTTCCTGGGCAGGATTTTTCCTGACCGTGGAGTAAAGCCTTTTCTTCTCCTGGCACCAAAAAGGCTTGATTTTTAAAAAGTTGAAGCAACACCATTTTTAGACATGGAATTTCATCCTTAATCTCATCCTGGTGTCCGTTTTTGCATTTGGTTTCAAAAAAAACATTTGGCTTCAAAAAACATTTTGGTTCCTGGGCAGGATTTTTCCTGACCGTGGAGTAAAGCCTTTTCTTCTCCTGGCACCAAAAAGGCTTGATTTTTAAAAAGTTGAAGCAACACCATTTTTAGACATGGAATTTCATCCTTAATCTCATCCTGGTGTCCGTTTTTGTATTTGGTTTCAAAAAAAAAATTTGGCTTCAAAAAACATTTTGGTTCCTGGGCAGGATTTTTCCTGACCGTGGAGTATAGCCTTTTCTTCTCCTGGCACCAAAAAGGCTTGATTTTTAAAAAGTTGAAGCAACACCATTTTTAGACATGGAATTTCATCCTGAAACTCATCCTGGTGTCCGTTTTTGCATTTGGTTTCAAAAAAAAAATTTGGCTTCAAAAAACATTTTGGTTCCTGGGCAGGATTTTTCCTGACCGTGGAGTAAAGCCTTTTCTTCTCCTGGCACCAAAAAGGCTTGATTTTTAAAAAGTTGAAGCAACACCATTTTTAGACATGGAATTTCATCCTTAATCTCATCCTGGTGTCCGTTTTTGCATTTGGTTTCAAAAAAAACATTTGGCTTCAAAAAACATTTTGGTTCCTGGGCAGGATTTTTCCTGACCGTGGAGTAAAGCCTTTTCTTCTCCTGGCACCAAAAAGGCTTGAATTTAAAAAAGTTGAAGCAACACCATTTTTAGACATGGAATTTCATCCTTAATCTCATCCTGGTGTCCGTTTTTGCATTTGGTTTCAAAAAAAACATTTGGCTTCAAAAAACATTTTGGTTCCTGGGCAGGATTTTTCCTGACCGTGGAGTAAAGCCTTTTCTTCTCCTGGCACCAAAAAGGCTTGATTTTTAAAAAGTTGAAGCAACACCATTTTTAGACATGGAATTTCATCCTTAATCTCATCCTGGTGTCCGTTTTTGCATTTGGTTTCAAAAAAAACATTTGGCTTCAAAAAACATTTTGGTTCCTGGGCAGGATTTTTCCTGACCGTGGAGTAAAGCCTTTTCTTCTCCTGGCACCAAAAAGGCTTGATTTTTAAAAAGTTGAAGCAACACCATTTTTAGACATGGAATTTCATCCTTAATCTCATCCTGGTGTCCGTTTTTGCATTTGGTTTCAAAAAAAACATTTGGCTTCAAAAAACATTTTGGTTCCTGGGCAGGATTTTTCCTGACCGTGGAGTAAAGCCTTTTCTTCTCCTGGCACCAAAAAGGCTTGATTTTTAAAAAGTTGAAGCAACACCATTTTTAGACATGGAATTTCATCCTTAATCTCATCCTGGTGTCCGTTTTTGTATTTGGTTTCAAAAAAAAAATTTGGCTTCAAAAAACATTTTGGTTCCTGGGCAGGATTTTTCCTGACCGTGGAGTAAAGCCTTTTCTTCTCCTGGCACCAAAAAGGCTTGATTTTTAAAAAGTTGAAGCAACACCATTTTTAGACATGGAATTTCATCCTGAAACTCATCCTGGTGTCCGTTTTTGCATTTGGTTTCAAAAAAAAAAATTTGGCTTCAAAAAACATTTTGGTTCCTGGGCAGGATTTTTCCTGACCGTGGAGTAAAGCCTTTTCTTCTCCTGGCACCAAAAAGGCTTGATTTTTAAAAAGTTGAAGCAACACCATTTTTAGACATGGAATTTCATCCTTAATCTCATACTGGTGTCCGTTTTTGTATTTGGTTTCAAAAAAAAAATTTGGCTTCAAAAAACATTTTGGTTCCTGGGCAGGATTTTTCCTGACCGTGGAGTAAAGCCTTTTCTTCTCCTGGCACCAAAAAGGCTTGATTTTTAAAAAGTTGAAGCAACACCATTTTTAGACATGGAATTTCATCCTTAATCTCATCCTGGTGTCCGTTTTTGTATTTGGTTTAAAAAAAAAATTTGGCTTCAAAAAACATTTTGGTTCCTGGGCAGGATTTTTCCTGACCGTGGAGTAAAGCCTTTTCTTCTCCTGGCACCAAAAAGGCTTGATTTTTAAAAAGTTGAAGCAACACCATTTTTAGACATGGAATTTCATCCTTAATCTCATCCTGGTGTCCGTTTTTGCATTTGGTTTCAAAAAAAAAATTTGGCTTCAAAAAACATTTTGGTTCCTGGGCAGGATTTTTCCTGACCGTGGTGTAAAGCCTTTTCTTCTCCTGGCACCAAAAAGGCTTGATTTTTAAAAAGTTGAAGCAACACCATTTTTAGACATGGAATTTCATCCTTAATCTCATCCTGGTGTCCGTTTTTGTATTTGGTTTGAAAAAAAAAATTTGGCTTCAAAAAACATTTTGGTTCCTGGGCAGGATTTTTCCTGACCGTGGAGTAAAGCCTTTTCTTCTCCTGGCACCAAAAAGGCTTGATTTTTAAAAAGTTGAAGCAACACCATTTTTAGACATGGAATTTCATCCTGAAACTCATCCTGGTGTCCGTTTTTGCATTTGGTTTCAAAAAAAACATTTGGCTTCAAAAAACATTTTGGTTCCTGGGCAGGATTTTTCCTGACCGTGGAGTAAAGCCTTTTCTTCTCCTGGCACCAAAAAGGCTTGATTTTTAAAAAGTTGAAGCAACACCATTTTTAGACATGGAATTTCATCCTTAATCTCATCCTGGTGTCCGTTTTTGCATTTGGTTTCAAAAAAAAAATTTGGCTTCAAAAAACATTTTGGTTCCTGGGCAGGATTTTTCCTGACCGTGGAGTAAAGCCTTTTCTTCTCCTGGCACCAAAAAGGCTTGATTTTTAAAAAGTTGAAGCAACACCATTTTTAGACATGGAATTTCATCCTTAATCTCATCCTGGGGTCCGTTTTTGCATTTGGTTTCAAAAAAAACATTTGACTTCAAAAAACATTTTGGTTCCTGGGCAGGATTTTTCCTGACCGTGGAGTAAAGCCTTTTCTTCTCCTGGCACCAAAAAGGCTTGATTTTTAAAAAGTTGAAGCAACACCATTTTTAGACATGGAATTTCATCCTTAATCTCATCCTGGTGTCCGTTTTTGCATTTGGTTTCAAAAAAAAAATTTGGCTTCAAAAAACATTTTGGTTCCTGGGCAGGATTTTTCCTGACCGTGGAGTATAGCCTTTTCTTCTCCTGGCACCAAAAAGGCTTGATTTTTAAAAAGTTGAAGCAACACCATTTTTAGACATGGAATTTCATCCTTAATCTCATCCTGGTGTCCGTTTTTGCATTTGGTTTCAAAAAAAACATTTGGCTTCAAAAAACATTTTGGTTCCTGGGCAGGATTTTTCCTGACCGTGGAGTAAAGCCTTTTCTTCTCCTGGCACCAAAAAGGCTTGATTTTTAAAAAGTTGAAGCAACACCATTTTTAGACGTGGAATTTCATCCTTAATCTCATCCTGGTGTCCGTTTTTGTATTTGGTTTCAAAAAAAAAAATTGGCTTCAAAAAACATTTTGGTTCCTGGGCAGGATTTTTCCTGACCGTGGAGTAAAGCCTTTTCTTCTCCTGGCACCAAAAAGGCTTGATTTTTAAAAAGTTGAAGCAACACCATTTTTAGACATGGAATTTCATCCTTAATCTCATCCTGGTGTCCGTTTTTGCATTTGGTTTAAAAAAAAGCATTTGGCTTCAAAAAACATTTTGGTTCCTGGGCAGGATTTTTCCTGACCGTGGAGTAAAGCCTTTTCTTCTCCTGGCACCAAAAAGGCTTGATTTTTAAAAAGTTGAAGCAACACCATTTTTAGACATGGAATTTCATCCTTAATCTCATCCTGGTGTCCGTTTTTGCATTTGGTTTCAAAAAAAACATTTGGCTTCAAAAAACATTTTGGTTCCTGGGCAGGATTTTTCCTGACCGTGGAGTAAAGCCTTTTCTTCTCCTGGCACCAAAAAGGCTTGATTTTTAAAAAGTTGAAGCAACACCATTTTTAGACATGGAATTTCATCCTTAATCTCATCCTGGTGTCCGTTTTTGTATTTGGTTTCAAAAAAAAAATTTGGCTTCAAAAAACATTTTGGTTCCTGGGCAGGATTTTTCCTGACCGTGGAGTAAAGCCTTTTCTTCTCCTGGCACCAAAAAGGCTTGATTTTTAAAAAGTTGAAGCAACACCATTTTTAGACATGGAATTTCATCCTTAATCTCATCCTGGTGTCCGTTTTTGCATTTGGTTTCAAAAAAAAAATTTGGCTTCAAAAAACATTTTGGTTCCTGGGCAGGATTTTTCCTGACCGTGGAGTAAAGCCTTTTCTTCTCCTGGCACCAAAAAGGCTTGATTTTTAAAAAGTTGAAGCAACACCATTTTTAGACATGGAATTTCATCCTTAATCTCATCCTGGTGTCCGTTTTTGCATTTGGTTTCAAAAAAAACATTTGGCTTCAAAAAACATTTTGGTTCCTGGGCAGGATTTTTCCTGACCGTGGAGTAAAGCCTTTTCTTCTCCTGGCACCAAAAAGGCTTGATTTTTAAAAAGTTGAAGCAACACCATTTTTAGACATGAAATTTCATCCTTAATCTCATCCTGGTGTCCGTTTTTGCATTTGGTTTCAAAAAAAACATTTGGCTTCAAAAAACATTTTGGTTCCTGGGCAGGATTTTTCCTGACCGTGGAGTAAAGCCTTTTCTTCTCCTGGCACCAAAAAGGCTTGATTTTTAAAAAGTTGAAGCAACACCATTTTTAGACATGGAATTTCATCCTTAATCTCATCCTGGTGTCCGTTTTTGTATTTGGTTTCAAAAAAAAAATTTGGCTTCAAAAAACATTTTGGTTCCTGGGCAGGATTTTTCCTGACCGTGGAGTAAAGCCTTTTCTTCTCCTGGCACCAAAAAGGCTTGATTTTTAAAAAGTTGAAGCAACACCATTTTTAGACATTTCATCCTTAATCTCATCCTGGTGTCCGTTTTTGCATTTGGTTTCAAAAAAAACATTTGGCTTCAAAAAACATTTTGGTTCCTGGGCAGGATTTTTCCTGACCGTGGAGTATAGCCTTTTCTTCTCCTGGCACCAAAAAGGCTTGATTTTTAAAAAGTTGAAGCAACACCATTTTTAGACATGGAATTTCATCCTGAAACTCATCCTGGTGTCCGTTTTTGCATTTGGTTTCAAAAAAAAAATTTGGCTTCAAAAAACATTTTGGTTCCTGGGCAGGATTTTTCCTGACCGTGGAGTAAAGCCTTTTCTTCTCCTGGCACCAAAAAGGCTTGATTTTTAAAAAGTTGAAGCAACACCATTTTTAGACATGGAATTTCATCCTTAATCTCATCCTGGTGTCCGTTTTTGCATTTGGTTTCAAAAAAAACATTTGGCTTCAAAAAACATTTTGGTTCCTGGGCAGGATTTTTCCTGACCGTGGAGTAAAGCCTTTTCTTCTCCTGGCACCAAAAAGGCTTGATTTTTAAAAAGTTGAAGCAACACCATTTTTAGACATGGAATTTCATCCTTAATCTCATCCTGGTGTCCGTTTTTGCATTTGGTTTCAAAAAAAAAATTTGGCTTAAAAAAACATTTTGGTTCCTGGGCAGGATTTTTCCTGACCGTGGAGTATAGCCTTTTCTTCTCCTGGCACCAAAAAGGCTTGATTTTTAAAAAGTTGAAGCAACACCATTTTTAGACATGGAATTTCATCCTTAATCTCATCCTGGTGTCCGTTTTTGTATTTGGTTTCAAAAAAAAAATTTGGCTTCAAAAAACATTTTGGTTCCTGGGCAGGATTTTTCCTGACCGTGGAGTATAGCCTTTTCTTCTCCTGGCACCAAAAAGGCTTGATTTTTAAAAAGTTGAAGCAACACCATTTTTAGACATGGAATTTCATCCTGAAACTCATCCTGGTGTCCGTTTTTGCATTTGGTTTCAAAAAAAAAATTTGGCTTCAAAAAACATTTTGGTTCCTGGGCAGGATTTTTCCTGACCGTGGAGTAAAGCCTTTTCTTCTCCTGGCACCAAAAAGGCTTGATTTTTAAAAAGTTGAAGCAACACCATTTTTAGACATGGAATTTCATCCTTAATCTCATCCTGGGGTCCGTTTTTGCATTTGGTTTCAAAAAAAAAATTTGGCTTCAAAAAACATTTTGGTTCCTGGGCAGGATTTTTCCTGACCGTGGAGTAAAGCCTTTTCTTCTCCTGGCACCAAAAAGGCTTGATTTTTAAAAAGTTGAAGCAACACCATTTTTAGACATGGAATTTCATCCTTAATCTCATCCTGGTGTCCGTTTTTGCATTTGGTTTCAAAAAAAAAATTTGGCTTCAAAAAACATTTTGGTTCCTGGGCAGGATTTTTCCTGACCGTGGAGTATAGCCTTTTCTTCTCCTGGCACCAAAAAGGCTTGATTTTTAAAAAGTTGAAGCAACACCATTTTTAGACATGGAATTTCATCCTTAATCTCATCCTGGTGTCCGTTTTTGCATTTGGTTTCAAAAAAAACATTTGGCTTCAAAAAACATTTTGGTTCCTGGGCAGGATTTTTCCTGACCGTGGAGTTAAGCCTTTTCTTCTCCTGGCACCAAAAAGGCTTGATTTTTAAAAAGTTGAAGCAACACCATTTTTAGACATGGAATTTCATCCTTAATCTCATCCTGGTGTCCGTTTTTGTATTTGGTTTCAAAAAAAAAAATTGGCTTCAAAAAACATTTTGGTTCCTGGGCAGGATTTTTCCTGACCGTGGAGTAAAGCCTTTTCTTCTCCTGGCACCAAAAAGGCTTGATTTTTAAAAAGTTGAAGCAACACCATTTTTAGACATGGAATTTCATCCTTAATCTCATCCTGGTGTCCGTTTTTGCATTTGGTTTAAAAAAAAACATTTGGCTTCAAAAAACATTTTGGTTCCTGGGCAGGATTTTTCCTGACCGTGGAGTAAAGCCTTTTCTTCTCCTGGCACCAAAAAGGCTTGATTTTTAAAAAGTTGAAGCAACACCATTTTTAGACATGGAATTTCATCCTTAATCTCATCCTGGTGTCCGTTTTTGCATTTGGTTTCAAAAAAAACATTTGGCTTCAAAAAACATTTTGGTTCCTGGGCAGGATTTTTCCTGACCGTGGAGTAAAGCCTTTTCTTCTCCTGGCACCAAAAAGGCTTGATTTTTAAAAAGTTGAAGCAACACCATTTTTAGACATGGAATTTCATCCTTAATCTCATCCTGGTGTCCGTTTTTGTATTTGGTTTCAAAAAAAAAATTTGGCTTCAAAAAACATTTTGGTTCCTGGGCAGGATTTTTCCTGACCGTGGAGTAAAGCCTTTTCTTCTCCTGGCACCAAAAAGGCTTGATTTTTAAAAAGTTGAAGCAACACCATTTTTAGACATGGAATTTCATCCTTAATCTCATCCTGGTGTCCGTTTTTGCATTTGGTTTCAAAAAAAAAATTTGGCTTCAAAAAACATTTTGGTTCCTGGGCAGGATTTTTCCTGACCGTGGAGTAAAGCCTTTTCTTCTCCTGGCACCAAAAAGGCTTGATTTTTAAAAAGTTGAAGCAACACCATTTTTAGACATGGAATTTCATCCTTAATCTCATCCTGGTGTCCGTTTTTGCATTTGGTTTCAAAAAAAACATTTGGCTTCAAAAAACATTTTGGTTCCTGGGCAGGATTTTTCCTGACCGTGGAGTAAAGCCTTTTCTTCTCCTGGCACCAAAAAGGCTTGATTTTTAAAAAGTTGAAGCAACACCATTTTTAGACATGAAATTTCATCCTTAATCTCATCCTGGTGTCCGTTTTTGCATTTGGTTTCAAAAAAAACATTTGGCTTCAAAAAACATTTTGGTTCCTGGGCAGGATTTTTCCTGACCGTGGAGTAAAGCCTTTTCTTCTCCTGGCACCAAAAAGGCTTGATTTTTAAAAAGTTGAAGCAACACCATTTTTAGACATGGAATTTCATCCTTAATCTCATCCTGGTGTCCGTTTTTGTATTTGGTTTCAAAAAAAAAATTTGGCTTCAAAAAACATTTTGGTTCCTGGGCAGGATTTTTCCTGACCGTGGAGTAAAGCCTTTTCTTCTCCTGGCACCAAAAAGGCTTGATTTTTAAAAAGTTGAAGCAACACCATTTTTAGACATTTCATCCTTAATCTCATCCTGGTGTCCGTTTTTGCATTTGGTTTCAAAAAAAACATTTGGCTTCAAAAAACATTTTGGTTCCTGGGCAGGATTTTTCCTGACCGTGGAGTATAGCCTTTTCTTCTCCTGGCACCAAAAAGGCTTGATTTTTAAAAAGTTGAAGCAACACCATTTTTAGACATGGAATTTCATCCTGAAACTCATCCTGGTGTCCGTTTTTGCATTTGGTTTCAAAAAAAAAATTTGGCTTCAAAAAACATTTTGGTTCCTGGGCAGGATTTTTCCTGACCGTGGAGTAAAGCCTTTTCTTCTCCTGGCACCAAAAAGGCTTGATTTTTAAAAAGTTGAAGCAACACCATTTTTAGACATGGAATTTCATCCTTAATCTCATCCTGGTGTCCGTTTTTGCATTTGGTTTCAAAAAAAACATTTGGCTTCAAAAAACATTTTGGTTCCTGGGCAGGATTTTTCCTGACCGTGGAGTAAAGCCTTTTCTTCTCCTGGCACCAAAAAGGCTTGATTTTTAAAAAGTTGAAGCAACACCATTTTTAGACATGGAATTTCATCCTTAATCTCATCCTGGTGTCCGTTTTTGCATTTGGTTTCAAAAAAAAAATTTGGCTTAAAAAAACATTTTGGTTCCTGGGCAGGATTTTTCCTGACCGTGGAGTATAGCCTTTTCTTCTCCTGGCACCAAAAAGGCTTGATTTTTAAAAAGTTGAAGCAACACCATTTTTAGACATGGAATTTCATCCTTAATCTCATCCTGGTGTCCGTTTTTGCATTTCGTTTCAAAAAAAACATTTGGCTTCAAAAAACATTTTGGTTCCTGGGCAGGATTTTTCCTGACCGTGGAGTAAAGCCTTTTCTTCTCCTGGCACCAAAAAGGCTTGATTTTTAAAAAGTTGAAGCAACACCATTTTTAGACATGGAATTTCATCCTTAATCTCATCCTGGTGTCCGTTTTTGCATTTGGTTTCAAAAAAAAAATTTGGCTTCAAAAAACATTTTGGTTCCTGGGCAGGATTTTTCCTGACCGTGGAGTATAGCCTTTTCTTCTCCTGGCACCAAAAAGGCTTGATTTTTAAAAAGTTGAAGCAACACCATTTTTAGACATGGAATTTCATCCTGAAACTCATCCTGGTGTCCGTTTTTGCATTTGGTTTCAAAAAAAAAATTTGGCTTCAAAAAACATTTTGGTTCCTGGGCAGGATTTTTCCTGACCGTGGAGTAAAGCCTTTTCTTCTCCTGGCACCAAAAAGGCTTGATTTTTAAAAAGTTGAAGCAACACCATTTTTAGACATGGAATTTCATCCTTAATCTCATCCTGGTGTCCGTTTTTGCATTTGGTTTCAAAAAAAACATTTGGCTTCAAAAAACATTTTGGTTCCTGGGCAGGATTTTTCCTGACCGTGGAGTATAGCCTTTTCTTCTCCTGGCACCAAAAAGGCTTGATTTTTAAAAAGTTGAAGCAACACCATTTTTAGACATTTCATCCTTAATCTCATCCTGGTGTCCGTTTTTGCATTTGGTTTCAAAAAAAACATTTGGCTTCAAAAAACATTTTGGTTCCTGGGCAGGATTTTTCCTGACCGTGGAGTATAGCCTTTTCTTCTCCTGGCACCAAAAAGGCTTGATTTTTAAAAAGTTGAAGCAACACCATTTTTAGACATGGAATTTCATCCTGAAACTCATCCTGGTGTCCGTTTTTGCATTTGGTTTCAAAAAAAAAATTTGGCTTCAAAAAACATTTTGGTTCCTGGGCAGGATTTTTCCTGACCGTGGAGTAAAGCCTTTTCTTCTCCTGGCACCAAAAAGGCTTGATTTTTAAAAAGTTGAAGCAACACCATTTTTAGACATGGAATTTCATCCTTAATCTCATCCTGGTGTCCGTTTTTGCATTTGGTTTCAAAAAAAACATTTGGCTTCAAAAAACATTTTGGTTCCTGGGCAGGATTTTTCCTGACCGTGGAGTAAAGCCTTTTCTTCTCCTGGCACCAAAAAGGCTTGATTTTTAAAAAGTTGAAGCAACACCATTTTTAGACATGGAATTTCATCCTTAATCTCATCCTGGTGTCCGTTTTTGCATTTGGTTTCAAAAAAAAAATTTGGCTTCAAAAAACATTTTGGTTCCTGGGCAGGATTTTTCCTGACCGTGGAGTAAAGCCTTTTCTTCTCCTGGCACCAAAAAGGCTTGATTTTTAAAAAGTTGAAGCAACACCATTTTTAGACATGGAATTTCATCCTTAATCTCATCCTGGTGTCCGTTTTTGCATTTGGTTTCAAAAAAAACATTTGGCTTCAAAAAACATTTTGGTTCCTGGGCAGGATTTTTCCTGACCGTGGAGTAAAGCCTTTTCTTCTCCTGGCACCAAAAAGGCTTGATTTTTAAAAAGTTGAAGCAACACCATTTTTAGACATGGAATTTCATCCTTAATCTCATCCTGGTGTCCGTTTTTGCATTTGGTTTCAAAAAAAACATTTGGCTTCAAAAAACATTTTGGTTCCTGGGCAGGATTTTTCCTGACCGTGGAGTAAAGCCTTTTCTTCTCCTGGCACCAAAAAGGCTTGATTTTTAAAAAGTTGAAGCAACACCATTTTTAGACATGGAATTTCATCCTTAATCTCATCCTGGTGTCCGTTTTTGCATTTGGTTTCAAAAAAAAAATTTGGCTTAAAAAAACATTTTGGTTCCTGGGCAGGATTTTTCCTGACCGTGGAGTATAGCCTTTTCTTCTCCTGGCACCAAAAAGGCTTGATTTTTAAAAAGTTGAAGCAACACCATTTTTAGACATGGAATTTCATCCTTAATCTCATCCTGGTGTCCGTTTTTGCATTTGGTTTCAAAAAAAACATTTGGCTTCAAAAAACATTTTGGTTCCTGGGCAGGATTTTTCCTGACCGTGGAGTAAAGCCTTTTCTTCTCCTGGCACCAAAAAGGCTTGATTTTTAAAAAGTTGAAGCAACACCATTTTTAGACATGGAATTTCATCCTTAATCTCATCCTGGTGTCCGTTTTTGCATTTGGTTTCAAAAAAAACATTTGGCTTCAAAAAACATTTTGGTTCCTGGGCAGGATTTTTCCTGACCGTGGAGTAAAGCCTTTTCTTCTCCTGGCACCAAAAAGGCTTGATTTTTAAAAAGTTGAAGCAACACCATTTTTAGACATGGAATTTCATCCTTAATCTCATCCTGGTGTCCGTTTTTGCATTTGGTTTCAAAAAAAACATTTGGCTTCAAAAAACATTTTGGTTCCTGGGCAGGATTTTTCCTGACCGTGGAGTAAAGCCTTTTCTTCTCCTGGCACCAAAAAGGCTTGATTTTTAAAAAGTTGAAGCAACACCATTTTTAGACATGGAATTTCATCCTTAATCTCATCCTGGTGTCCGTTTTTGCATTTGGTTTCAAAAAAAAAATTTGGCTTAAAAAAACATTTTGGTTCCTGGGCAGGATTTTTCCTGACCGTGGAGTATAGCCTTTTCTTCTCCTGGCACCAAAAAGGCTTGATTTTTAAAAAGTTGAAGCAACACCATTTTTAGACATGGAATTTCATCCTTAATCTCATCCTGGTGTCCGTTTTTGCATTTGGTTTCAAAAAAAACATTTGGCTTCAAAAAACATTTTGGTTCCTGGGCAGGATTTTTCCTGACCGTGGAGTAAAGCCTTTTCTTCTCCTGGCACCAAAAAGGCTTGATTTTTAAAAAGTTGAAGCAACACCATTTTTAGACATGGAATTTCATCCTGAAACTCATCCTGGTGTCCGTTTTTGCATTTGGTTTCAAAAAAAAAATTTGGCTTCAAAAAACATTTTGGTTCCTGGGCAGGATTTTTCCTGACCGTGGAGTAAAGCCTTTTCTTCTCCGGGCACCAAAAAGGCTTGATTTTTAAAAAGTTGAAGCAACACCATTTTTAGACATGGAATTTCATCCTTAATCTCATCCTGGTGTCCGTTTTTGCATTTGGTTTCAAAAAAAACATTTGGCTTCAAAAAACATTTTGGTTCCTGGGCAGGATTTTTCCTGACCGTGGAGTATAGCCTTTTCTTCTCCTGGCACCAAAAAGGCTTGATTTTTAAAAAGTTGAAGCAACACCATTTTTAGACATGGAATTTCATCCTGAAACTCATCCTGGTGTCCGTTTTTGCATTTGGTTTCAAAAAAAAAATTTGGCTTCAAAAAACATTTTGGTTCCTGGGCAGGATTTTTCCTGACCGTGGAGTAAAGCCTTTTCTTCTCCTGGCACCAAAAAGGCTTGATTTTTAAAAAGTTGAAGCAACACCATTTTTAGACATGGAATTTCATCCTTAATCTCATCCTGGTGTCCGTTTTTGCATTTGGTTTCAAAAAAAACATTTGGCTTCAAAAAACATTTTGGTTCCTGGGCAGGATTTTTCCTGACCGTGGAGTAAAGCCTTTTCTTCTCCTGGCACCAAAAAGGCTTGATTTTTAAAAAGTTGAAGCAACACCATTTTTAGACATGGAATTTCATCCTGAAACTCATCCTGGTGTCCGTTTTTGCATTTGGTTTCAAAAAAAAAATTTGGCTTCAAAAAACATTTTGGTTCCTGGGCAGGATTTTTCCTGACCGTGGAGTAAAGCCTTTTCTTCTCCTGGCACCAAAAAGGCTTGATTTTTAAAAAGTTGAAGCAACACCATTTTTAGACATGGAATTTCATCCTTAATCTCATCCTGGTGTCCGTTTTTGCATTTGGTTTCAAAAAAAACATTTGGCTTCAAAAAACATTTTGGTTCCTGGGCAGGATTTTTCCTGACCGTGGAGTAAAGCCTTTTCTTCTCCTGGCACCAAAAAGGCTTGATTTTTAAAAAGTTGAAGCAACACCATTTTTAGACATGGAATTTCATCCTTAATCTCATCCTGGTGTCCGTTTTTGCATTTGGTTTCAAAAAAAAAATTTGGCTTCAAAAAACATTTTGGTTCCTGGGCAGGATTTTTCCTGACCGTGGAGTAAAGCCTTTTCTTCTCCTGGCACCAAAAAGGCTTGATTTTTAAAAAGTTGAAGCAACACCATTTTTAGACATGGAATTTCATCCTTAATCTCATCCTGGTGTCCGTTTTTGCATTTGGTTTCAAAAAAAACATTTGGCTTCAAAAAACATTTTGGTTCCTGGGCAGGATTTTTCCTGACCGTGGAGTAAAGCCTTTTCTTCTCCTGGCACCAAAAAGGCTTGATTTTTAAAAAGTTGAAGCAACACCATTTTTAGACATGGAATTTCATCCTTAATCTCATCCTGGTGTCCGTTTTTGCATTTGGTTTCAAAAAAAACATTTGGCTTCAAAAAACATTTTGGTTCCTGGGCAGGATTTTTCCTGACCGTGGAGTAAAGCCTTTTCTTCTCCTGGCACCAAAAAGGCTTGATTTTTAAAAAGTTGAAGCAACACCATTTTTAGACATGGAATTTCATCCTTAATCTCATCCTGGTGTCCGTTTTTGCATTTGGTTTCAAAAAAAAAATTTGGCTTAAAAAAACATTTTGGTTCCTGGGCAGGATTTTTCCTGACCGTGGAGTATAGCCTTTTCTTCTCCTGGCACCAAAAAGGCTTGATTTTTAAAAAGTTGAAGCAACACCATTTTTAGACATGGAATTTCATCCTTAATCTCATCCTGGTGTCCGTTTTTGCATTTGGTTTCAAAAAAAACATTTGGCTTCAAAAAACATTTTGGTTCCTGGGCAGGATTTTTCCTGACCGTGGAGTAAAGCCTTTTCTTCTCCTGGCACCAAAAAGGCTTGATTTTTAAAAAGTTGAAGCAACACCATTTTTAGACATGGAATTTCATCCTGAAACTCATCCTGGTGTCCGTTTTTGCATTTGGTTTCAAAAAAAAAATTTGGCTTCAAAAAACATTTTGGTTCCTGGGCAGGATTTTTCCTGACCGTGGAGTAAAGCCTTTTCTTCTCCGGGCACCAAAAAGGCTTGATTTTTAAAAAGTTGAAGCAACACCATTTTTAGACATGGAATTTCATCCTTAATCTCATCCTGGTGTCCGTTTTTGTATTTGGTTTCAAAAAAAAAATTTGGCTTCAAAAAACATTTTGGTTCCTGGGCAGGATTTTTCCTGACCGTGGAGTAAAGCCTTTTCTTCTCCTGGCACCAAAAAGGCTTGATTTTTAAAAAGTTGAAGCAACACCATTTTTAGACATGGAATTTCATCCTTAATCTCATCCTGGTGTCCGTTTTTGCATTTGGTTTCAAAAAAAACATTTGGCTTCAAAAAACATTTTGGTTCCTGGGCAGGATTTTTCCTGACCGTGGAGTAAAGCCTTTTCTTCTCCTGGCACCAAAAAGGCTTGATTTTTAAAAAGTTGAAGCAACACCATTTTTAGACATGGAATTTCATCCTTAATCTCATCCTGGTGTCCGTTTTTGCATTTGGTTTCAAAAAAAAAATTTGGCTTCAAAAAACATTTTGGTTCCTGGGCAGGATTTTTCCTGACCGTGGAGTAAAGCCTTTTCTTCTCCTGGCACCAAAAAGGCTTGATTTTTAAAAAGTTGAAGCAACACCATTTTTAGACATGGAATTTCATCCTTAATCTCATCCTGGTGTCCGTTTTTGCATTTGGTTTCAAAAAAAACATTTGACTTCAAAAAACATTTTGGTTCCTGGGCAGGATTTTTCCTGACCGTGGAGTAAAGCCTTTTCTTCTCCTGGCACCAAAAAGGCTTGATTTTTAAAAAGTTGAAGCAACACCATTTTTAGACATGGAATTTCATCCTTAATCTCATCCTGGTGTCCGTTTTTGTATTTGGTTTCAAAAAAAAAATTTGGCTTCAAAAAACATTTTGGTTCCTGGGCAGGATTTTTCCTGACCGTGGAGTAAAGCCTTTTCTTCTCCTGGCACCAAAAAGGCTTGATTTTTAAAAAGTTGAAGCAACACCATTTTTAGACATTTCATCCTTAATCTCATCCTGGTGTCCGCTTTTGCATTTGGTTTCAAAAAAAACATTTGGCTTCAAAAAACATTTTGGTTCCTGGGCAGGATTTTTCCTGACCGTGGAGCATAGCCTTTTCTTCTCCTGGCACCAAAAAGGCTTGATTTTTAAAAAGTTGAAGCAACACCATTTTTAGACATGGAATTTCATCCTTAATCTCATCCTGGTGTCCGTTTTTGCATTTGGTTTCAAAAAAAACATTTGGCTTCAAAAAACATTTTGGTTCCTGGGCAGGATTTTTCCTGACCGTGGAGTATAGCCTTTTCTTCTCCTGGCACCAAAAAGGCTTGATTTTTAAAAAGTTGAAGCAACACCATTTTTAGACATGGAATTTCATCCTGAAACTCATCCTGGTGTCCGTTTTTGCATTTGGTTTCAAAAAAAAAATTTGGCTTCAAAAAACATTTTGGTTCCTGGGCAGGATTTTTCCTGACCGTGGAGTAAAGCCTTTTCTTCTCCTGGCACCAAAAAGGCTTGATTTTTAAAAAGTTGAAGCAACACCATTTTTAGACATGGAATTTCATCCTTAATCTCATCCTGGTGTCCGTTTTTGCATTTGGTTTCAAAAAAAACATTTGACTTCAAAAAACATTTTGGTTCCTGGGCAGGATTTTTCCTGACCGTGGAGTAAAGCCTTTTCTTCTCCTGGCACCAAAAAGGCTTGATTTTTAAAAAGTTGAAGCAACACCATTTTTAGACATGGAATTTCATCCTTAATCTCATCCTGGTGTCCGTTTTTGTATTTGGTTTCAAAAAAAAAATTTGGCTTCAAAAAACATTTTGGTTCCTGGGCAGGATTTTTCCTGACCGTGGAGTAAAGCCTTTTCTTCTCCTGGCACCAAAAAGGCTTGATTTTTAAAAAGTTGAAGCAACACCATTTTTAGACATTTCATCCTTAATCTCATCCTGGTGTCCGCTTTTGCATTTGGTTTCAAAAAAAACATTTGGCTTCAAAAAACATTTTGGTTCCTGGGCAGGATTTTTCCTGACCGTGGAGCATAGCCTTTTCTTCTCCTGGCACCAAAAAGGCTTGATTTTTAAAAAGTTGAAGCAACACCATTTTTAGACATGGAATTTCATCCTTAATCTCATCCTGGTGTCCGTTTTTGCATTTGGTTTCAAAAAAAACATTTGGCTTCAAAAAACATTTTGGTTCCTGGGCAGGATTTTTCCTGACCGTGGAGTATAGCCTTTTCTTCTCCTGGCACCAAAAAGGCTTGATTTTTAAAAAGTTGAAGCAACACCATTTTTAGACATGGAATTTCATCCTGAAACTCATCCTGGTGTCCGTTTTTGCATTTGGTTTCAAAAAAAAAATTTGGCTTCAAAAAACATTTTGGTTCCTGGGCAGGATTTTTCCTGACCGTGGAGTAAAGCCTTTTCTTCTCCTGGCACCAAAAAGGCTTGATTTTTAAAAAGTTGAAGCAACACCATTTTTAGACATGGAATTTCATCCTTAATCTCATCCTGGGGTCCGTTTTTGCATTTGGTTTCAAAAAAAAAATTTGGCTTCAAAAAACATTTTGGTTCCTGGGCAGGATTTTTCCTGACCGTGGAGTAAAGCCTTTTCTTCTCCTGGCACCAAAAAGGCTTGATTTTTAAAAAGTTGAAGCAACACCATTTTTAGACATGGAATTTCATCCTTAATCTCATCCTGGTGTCCGTTTTTGTATTTGGTTTCAAAAAAAAAATTTGGCTTCAAAAAACATTTTGGTTCCTGGGCAGGATTTTTCCTGACCGTGGAGTAAAGCCTTTTCTTCTCCTGGCACCAAAAAGGCTTGATTTTTAAAAAGTTGAAGCAACACCATTTTTAGACATTTCATCCTTAATCTCATCCTGGTGTCCGTTTTTGCATTTGGTTTCAAAAAAAACATTTGGCTTCAAAAAACATTTTGGTTCCTGGGCAGGATTTTTCCTGACCGTGGAGCATAGCCTTTTCTTCTCCTGGCACCAAAAAGGCTTGATTTTTAAAAAGTTGAAGCAACACCATTTTTAGACATGGAATTTCATCCTTAATCTCATCCTGGTGTCCGTTTTTGCATTTGGTTTCAAAAAAAAAATTTGGCTTCAAAAAACATTTTGGTTCCTGGGCAGGATTTTTCCTGACCGTGGAGTATAGCCTTTTCTTCTCCTGGCACCAAAAAGGCTTGATTTTTAAAAAGTTGAAGCAACACCATTTTTAGACATGGAATTTCATCCTGAAACTCATCCTGGTGTCCGTTTTTGCATTTGGTTTCAAAAAAAAAATTTGGCTTCAAAAAACATTTTGGTTCCTGGGCAGGATTTTTCCTGACCGTGGAGTAAAGCCTTTTCTTCTCCTGGCACCAAAAAGGCTTGATTTTTAAAAAGTTGAAGCAACACCATTTTTAGACATGGAATTTCATCCTTAATCTCATCCTGGTGTCCGTTTTTGCATTTGGTTTCAAAAAAAACATTTGGCTTCAAAAAACATTTTGGTTCCTGGGCAGGATTTTTCCTGACCGTGGAGTATAGCCTTTTCTTCTCCTGGCACCAAAAAGGCTTGATTTTTAAAAAGTTGAAGCAACACCATTTTTAGACATGGAATTTCATCCTGAAACTCATCCTGGTGTCCGTTTTTGCATTTGGTTTCAAAAAAAACATTTGGCTTCAAAAAACATTTTGGTTCCTGGGCAGGATTTTTCCTGACCGTGGAGTAAAGCCTTTTCTTCTCCTGGCACCAAAAAGGCTTGATTTTTAAAAAGTTGAAGCAACACCATTTTTAGACATGGAATTTCATCCTTAATCTCATCCTGGTGTCCGTTTTTGTATTTGGTTCCAAAAAAAAAATTTGGCTTCAAAAAACATTTTGGTTCCTGGGCAGGATTTTTCCTGACCGTGGAGTAAAGCCTTTTCTTCTCCTGGCACCAAAAAGGCTTGATTTTTAAAAAGTTGAAGCAACACCATTTTTAGACATGGAATTTCATCCTTAATCTCATCCTGGTGTCCGTTTTTGCATTTGGTTTCAAAAAAAAAATTTGGCTTCAAAAAACATTTTGGTTCCTGGGCAGGATTTTTCCTGACCGTGGAGTAAAGCCTTTTCTTCTCCTGGCACCAAAAAGGCTTGATTTTTAAAAAGTTGAAGCAACACCAGTTTTAGACATGGAATTTCATCCTGAAACTCATCGTGGTGTCCGTTTTTGCATTTGGTTTCAAAAAAAAAATTTGGCTTCAAAAAACATTTTGGTTCCTGGGCAGGATTTTTCCTGACCGTGGAGTAAAGCCTTTTCTTCTCCTGGCACCAAAAAGGCTTGATTTTTAAAAAGTTGAAGCAACACCATTTTTAGACATGGAATTTCATCCTGAAACTCATCCTGGTGTCCGTTTTTGCATTTGGTTTCAAAAAAAAAAATTGGCTTCAAAAAACATTTTGGTTCCTGGGCAGGATTTTTCCTGACCGTGGAGTAAAGCCTTTTCTTCTCCTGGCACCAAAAAGGCTTGATTTTTAAAAAGTTGAAGCAACACCATTTTTAGACATGGAATTTCATCCTTAATCTCATCCTGGTGTCAGTTTTTGCATTTGGTTTCAAAAAAAAAATTGGCTTCAAAAAACATTTTGGTTCCTGGGCAGGATTTTTCCTGACCGTGGAGTATAGCCTTTTCTTCTCCTGGCACCAAAAAGGCTTGATTTTTAAAAATTTGAAGCAACACCATTTTTAGACATGGAATTTCATCCTGAAACTCATCCTGGTGTCCGTTTTTGCATTTGGTTTCAAAAAAAAAATTTGGCTTCAAAAAACATTTTGGTTCCTGGGCAGGATTTTTCCTGACCGTGGAGTAAAGCCTTTTCTTCTCCTGGCACCAAAAAGGCTTGATTTTTAAAAAGTTGAAGCAACACCATTTTTAGACATGGAATTTCATCCTTAATCTCATCCTGGTGTCCGTTTTTGCATTTGGTTTCAAAAAAAAAATTTGGCTTCAAAAAACATTTTGGTTCCTGGGCAGGATTTTTCCTGACCGTGGAGTAAAGCCTTTTCTTCTCCTGGCACCAAAAAGGCTTGATTTTTAAAAAGTTGAAGCAACACCAGTTTTAGACATGGAATTTCATCCTGAAACTCATCGTGGTGTCCGTTTTTGCATTTGGTTTCAAAAAAAAAATTTGGCTTCAAAAAACATTTTGGTTCCTGGGCAGGATTTTTCCTGACCGTGGAGTAAAGCCTTTTCTTCTCCTGGCACCAAAAAGGCTTGATTTTTAAAAAGTTGAAGCAACACCATTTTTAGACATGGAATTTCATCCTGAAACTCATCCTGGTGTCCGTTTTTGCATTTGGTTTCAAAAAAAAAATTTGGCTTCAAAAAACATTTTGGTTCCTGGGCAGGATTTTTCCTGACCGTGGAGTAAAGCCTTTTCTTCTCCTGGCACCAAAAAGGCTTGATTTTTAAAAAGTTGAAGCAACACCATTTTTAGACATGGAATTTCATCCTGAAACTCATCCTGGTGTCCGTTTTTGCATTTGGTTTCAAAAAAAAAAATTGGCTTCAAAAAACATTTTGGTTCCTGGGCAGGATTTTTCCTGACCGTGGAGTAAAGCCTTTTCTTCTCCTGGCACCAAAAAGGCTTGATTTTTAAAAAGTTGAAGCAACACCATTTTTAGACATGGAATTTCATCCTTAATCTCATCCTGGTGTCAGTTTTTGCATTTGGTTTCAAAAAAAAAATTGGCTTCAAAAAACATTTTGGTTCCTGGGCAGGATTTTTCCTGACCGTGGAGTATAGCCTTTTCTTCTCCTGGCACCAAAAAGGCTTGATTTTTAAAAATTTGAAGCAACACCATTTTTAGACATGGAATTTCATCCTGAAACTCATCCTGGTGTCCGTTTTTGCATTTGGTTTCAAAAAAAAAATTTGGCTTCAAAAAACATTTTGGTTCCTGGGCAGGATTTTTCCTGACCGTGGAGTAAAGCCTTTTCTTCTCCTGGCACCAAAAAGGCTTGATTTTTAAAAAGTTGAAGCAACACCATTTTTAGACATGGAATTTCATCCTTAATCTCATCCTGGTGTCCGTTTTTGCATTTGGTTTCAAAAAAAAAATTTGGCTTCAAAAAACATTTTGGTTCCTGGGCAGGATTTTTCCTGACCGTGGAGTAAAGCCTTTTCTTCTCCTGGCACCAAAAAGGCTTGATTTTTAAAAAGTTGAAGCAACACCAGTTTTAGACATGGAATTTCATCCTGAAACTCATCGTGGTGTCCGTTTTTGCATTTGGTTTCAAAAAAAAAATTTGGCTTCAAAAAACATTTTGGTTCCTGGGCAGGATTTTTCCTGACCGTGGAGTAAAGCCTTTTCTTCTCCTGGCACCAAAAAGGCTTGATTTTTAAAAAGTTGAAGCAACACCATTTTTAGACATGGAATTTCATCCTGAAACTCATCCTGGTGTCCGTTTTTGCATTTGGTTTCAAAAAAAAAAATTGGCTTCAAAAAACATTTTGGTTCCTGGGCAGGATTTTTCCTGACCGTGGAGTAAAGCCTTTTCTTCTCCTGGCACCAAAAAGGCTTGATTTTTAAAAAGTTGAAGCAACACCATTTTTAGACATGGAATTTCATCCTTAATCTCATCCTGGTGTCAGTTTTTGCATTTGGTTTCAAAAAAAAAATTGGCTTCAAAAAACATTTTGGTTCCTGGGCAGGATTTTTCCTGACCGTGGAGTATAGCCTTTTCTTCTCCTGGCACCAAAAAGGCTTGATTTTTAAAAATTTGAAGCAACACCATTTTTAGACATGGAATTTCATCCTGAAACTCATCCTGGTGTCCGTTTTTGCATTTGGTTTCAAAAAAAAAATTTGGCTTCAAAAAACATTTTGGTTCCTGGGCAGGATTTTTCCTGACCGTGGAGTAAAGCCTTTTCTTCTCCTGGCACCAAAAAGGCTTGATTTTTAAAAAGTTGAAGCAACACCATTTTTAGACATGGAATTTCATCCTTAATCTCATCCTGGTGTCCGTTTTTGCATTTGGTTTCAAAAAAAAAATTTGGCTTCAAAAAACATTTTGGTTCCTGGGCAGGATTTTTCCTGACCGTGGAGTAAAGCCTTTTCTTCTCCTGGCACCAAAAAGGCTTGATTTTTAAAAAGTTGAAGCAACACCATTTTTAGACATGGAATTTCATCCTGAAACTCATCCTGGTGTCCGTTTTTGCATTTGGTTTCAAAAAAAAAATTTGGCTTCAAAAAACATTTTGGTTCCTGGGCAGGATTTTTCCTGACCGTGGAGTAAAGCCTTTTCTTCTCCTGGCACCAAAAAGGCTTGATTTTTAAAAAGTTGAAGCAACACCATTTTTAGACATGGAATTTCATCCTTAATCTCATCCTGGTGTCCGTTTTTGCATTTGGTTTCAAAAAAAAAATTTGGCTTCAAAAAACATTTTGGTTCCTGGGCAGGATTTTTCCTGACCGTGGAGTAAAGCCTTTTCTTCTCCTGGCACCAAAAAGGCTTGATTTTTAAAAAGTTGAAGCAACACCATTTTTAGACATGGAATTTCATCCTGAAACTCATCCTGGTGTCCGTTTTTGCATTTGGTTTCAAAAAAAAAAATTGGCTTCAAAAAACATTTTGGTTCCTGGGCAGGATTTTTCCTGACCGTGGAGTAAAGCCTTTTCTTCTCCTGGCACCAAAAAGGCTTGATTTTTAAAAAGTTGAAGCAACACCATTTTTAGACATGGAATTTCATCCTAAATCTCATCCTGGTGTCCGTTTTTGCATTTGGTTTCAAAAAAAACATTTGGCTTCAAAAAACATTTTGGTTCCTGGGCAGGATTTTTCCTGACCGTGGAGTAAAGCCTTTTCTTCTCCTGGCACCAAAAAGGCTTGATTTTTAAAAAGTTGAAGCAACACCATTTTTAGACATGGAATTTCATCCTTAATCTCATCCTGGTGTCCGTTTTTGCATTTGGTTTCAAAAAAAAAAATTGGCTTCAAAAAACATTTTGGTTCCTGGGCAGGATTTTTCCTGACCGTGGAGTAAAGCCTTTTCTTCTCCTGGCACCAAAAAGGCTTGATTTTTAAAAAGTTGAAGCAACACCATTTTTAGACATGGAATTTCATCCTTAATCTCATCCTGGTGTCCGTTTTTGCATTTGGTTTCAAAAAAAAAATTTGGCTTCAAAAAACATTTTGGTTCCTGGGCAGGATTTTTCCTGACCGTGGAGTATAGCCTTTTCTTCTCCTGGCACCAAAAAGGCTTGATTTTTAAAAAGTTGAAGCAACACCATTTTTAGACATGGAATTTCATCCTTAATCTCATCCTGGTGTCCGTTTTTGCATTTGGTTTCAAAAAAAAAATTTGGCTTCAAAAAACATTTTGGTTCCTGGGCAGGATTTTTCCTGACCGTGGAGTATAGCCTTTTCTTCTCCTGGCACCAAAAGGCTTGATTTTTAAAAAGTTGAAGCAACACCATTTTTAGACATGGAATTTCATCCTGAAACTCATCCTGGTGTCCGTTTTTGCATTTGGTTTCAAAAAAAAAATTTGGCTTCAAAAAACATTTTGGTTCCTGGGCAGGATTTTTCCTGACCGTGGAGTAAAGCCTTTTCTTCTCCTGGCACCAAAAAGGCTTGATTTTTAAAAAGTTGAAGCAACACCATTTTTAGACATGGAATTTCATCCTTAATCTCATCCTGGTGTCCGTTTTTGCATTTGGTTTCAAAAAAAAAATTTGGCTTCAAAAAACATTTTGGTTCCTGGGCAGGATTTTTCCTGACCGTGGAGTATAGCCTTTTCTTCTTCTGGCACCAAAAAGGCTTGATTTTTAAAAAGTTGAAGCAACACCATTTTTAGACATGGAATTTCATCCTGAAACTCATCCTGGTGTCCGTTTTTGCATTTGGTTTCAAAAAAAAAATTTGGCTTCAAAAAACATTTTGGTTCCTGGGCAGGATTTTTCCTGACCGTGGAGTAAAGCCTTTTCTTCTCCTGGCACCAAAAAGGCTTGATTTTTAAAAAGTTGAAGCAACACCATTTTTAGACATGGAATTTCATCCTTAATCTCATCCTGGTGTCCGTTTTTGTATTTGGTTTCAAAAAAAAAATTTGGCTTCAAAAAACATTTTGGTTCCTGGGCAGGATTTTTCCTGACCGTGGAGTAAAGCCTTTTCTTCTCCTGGCACCAAAAAGGCTTGATTTTTAAAAAGTTGAAGCAACACCATTTTTAGACATGGAATTTCATCCTTAATCTCATCCTGGTGTCCGTTTTTGCATTTGATTTCAAAAAAAAAATTTGGCTTCAAAAAACATTTTGGTTCCTGGGCAGGATTTTTCCTGACCGTGGAGTATAGCCTTTTCTTCTCCTGGCACCAAAAAGGCTTGATTTTTAAAAAGTTGAAGCAACACCATTTTTAGACATGGAATTTCATCCTGAAACTCATCCTGGTGTCCGTTTTTGCATTTGGTTTCAAAAAAAAAATTTGGCTTCAAAAAACATTTTGGTTCCTGGGCAGGATTTTTCCTGACCGTGGAGTAAAGCCTTTTCTTCTCCTGGCACCAAAAAGGCTTGATTTTTAAAAAGTTGAAGCAACACCATTTTTAGACATGGAATTTCATCCTTAATCTCATCCTGGTGTCCGTTTTTGCATTTGGTTTCAAAAAAAACATTTGGCTTCAAAAAACATTTTGGTTCCTGGGCAGGATTTTTCCTGACCGTGGAGTATAGCCTTTTCTTCTCCTGGCACCAAAAAGGCTTGATTTTTAAAAAGTTGAAGCAACACCATTTTTAGACATGGAATTTCATCCTGAAACTCATCCTGGTGTCCGTTTTTGCATTTGGTTTCAAAAAAAACATTTGGCTTCAAAAAACATTTTGGTTCCTGGGCAGGATTTTTCCTGACCGTGGAGTAAAGCCTTTTCTTCTCCTGGCACCAAAAAGGCTTGATTTTTAAAAAGTTGAAGCAACACCATTTTTAGACATGGAATTTCATCCTTAATCTCATCCTGGTGTCCGTTTTTGTATTTGGTTTCAAAAAAAAAATTTGGCTTCAAAAAACATTTTGGTTCCTGGGCAGGATTTTTCCTGACCGTGGAGTAAAGCCTTTTCTTCTCCTGGCACCAAAAAGGCTTGATTTTTAAAAAGTTGAAGCAACACCATTTTTAGACATGGAATTTCATCCTTAATCTCATCCTGGTGTCCGTTTTTGCATTTGGTTTCAAAAAAAAAATTTGGCTTCAAAAAACATTTTGGTTCCTGGGCAGGATTTTTCCTGACCGTGGAGTATAGCCTTTTCTTCTCCTGGCACCAAAAAGGCTTGATTTTTAAAAAGTTGAAGCAACACCATTTTTAGACATGGAATTTCATCCTGAAACTCATCCTGGTGTCCGTTTTTGCATTTGGTTTCAAAAAAAAAATTTGGCTTCAAAAAACATTTTGGTTCCTGGGCAGGATTTTTCCTGACCGTGGAGTAAAGCCTTTTCTTCTCCTGGCACCAAAAAGGCTTGATTTTTAAAAAGTTGAAGCAACACCATTTTTAGACATGGAATTTCATCCTGAAACTCATCCTGGTGTCCGTTTTTGCATTTGGTTTCAAAAAAAACATTTGGCTTCAAAAAACATTTTGGTTCCTGGGCAGGATTTTTCCTGACCGTGGAGTATAGCCTTTTCTTCTCCTGGCACCAAAAAGGCTTGATTTTTAAAAAGTTGAAGCAACACCATTTTTAGACATGGAATTTCATCCTGAAACTCATCCTGGTGTCCGTTTTTGCATTTGGTTTCAAAAAAAACATTTGGCTTCAAAAAACATTTTGGTTCCTGGGCAGGATTTTTCCTGACCGTGGAGTAAAGCCTTTTCTTCTCCTGGCACCAAAAAGGCTTGATTTTTAAAAAGTTGAAGCAACACCATTTTTAGACATGGAATTTCATCCTTAATCTCATCCTGGTGTCCGTTTTTGTATTTGGTTTCAAAAAAAAAATTTGGCTTCAAAAAACATTTTGGTTCCTGGGCAGGATTTTTCCTGACCGTGGAGTAAAGCCTTTTCTTCTCCTGGCACCAAAAAGGCTTGATTTTTAAAAAGTTGAAGCAACACCATTTTTAGACATGGAATTTCATCCTTAATCTCATCCTGGTGTCCCTTTTTGCATTTGGTTTCAAAAAAAACATTTGGCTTCAAAAAACATTTTGGTTCCTGGGCAGGATTTTTCCTGACCGTGGAGTATAGCCTTTTCTTCTCCTGGCACCAAAAAGGCTTGATTTTTAAAAAGTTGAAGCAACACCATTTTTAGACATGGAATTTCATCCTGAAACTCATCCTGGTGTCCGTTTTTGCATTTGGTTTCAAAAAAAACATTTGGCTTCAAAAAACATTTTGGTTCCTGGGCAGGATTTTTCCTGACCGTGGAGTAAAGCCTTTTCTTCTCCTGGCACCAAAAAGGCTTGATTTTTAAAAAGTTGAAGCAACACCATTTTTAGACATGGAATTTCATCCTTAATCTCATCCTGTTGTCCGTTTTTGCATTTGGTTTCAAAAAAAACATTTGGCTTCAAAAAACATTTTGGTTCCTGGGCAGGATTTTTCCTGACCGTGGAGTATAGCCTTTTCTTCTCCTGGCACCAAAAAGGCTTGATTTTTAAAAAGTTGAAGCAACACCATTTTTAGACATGGAATTTCATCCTGAAACTCATCCTGGTGTCCGTTTTTGCATTTGGTTTCAAAAAAAACATTTGGCTTCAAAAAACATTTTGGTTCCTGGGCAGGATTTTTCCTGACCGTGGAGTAAAGCCTTTTCTTCTCCTGGCACCAAAAAGGCTTGATTTTTAAAAAGTTGAAGCAACACCATTTTTAGACATGGAATTTCATCCTTAATCTCATCCTGTTGTCCGTTTTTGCATTTGGTTTCAAAAAAAACATTTGGCTTCAAAAAACATTTTAGTTCCTGGGCAGGATTTTTCCTGACCGTGGAGTATAGCCTTTTCTTCTCCTGGCACCAAAAAGGCTTGATTTTTAAAAAGTTGAAGCAACACCATTTTTAGACATGGAATTTCATCCTTAATCTCATCCTGGTGTCCGTTTTTGCATTTGGTTTCAAAAAAAAAATTTGGCTTCAAAAAACATTTTGGTTCCTGGGCAGGATTTTTCCTGACCGTGGAGTATAGCCTTTTCTTCTCCTGGCACCAAAAAGGCTTGATTTTTAAAAAGTTGAAGCAACACCATTTTTAGACATGGAATTTCATCCTGAAACTCATCCTGGTGTCCGTTTTTGCATTTGGTTTCAAAAAAAAAATTTGGCTTCAAAAAACATTTTGGTTCCTGGGCAGGATTTTTCCTGACCGTGGAGTAAAGCCTTTTCTTCTCCTGGCACCAAAAAGGCTTGATTTTTAAAAAGTTGAAGCAACACCATTTTTAGACATGGAATTTCATCCTTAATCTCATCCTGGTGTCCGTTTTTGTATTTGGTTTCAAAAAAAAAATTTGGCTTCAAAAAACATTTTGGTTCCTGGGCAGGATTTTTCCTGACCGTGGAGTAAAGCCTTTTCTTCTCCTGGCACCAAAAAGGCTTGATTTTTAAAAAGTTGAAGCAACACCATTTTTAGACATGGAATTTCATCCTTAATCTCATCCTGGTGTCCGTTTTTGCATTTGATTTCAAAAAAAAAATTTGGCTTCAAAAAACATTTTGGTTCCTGGGCAGGATTTTTCCTGACCGTGGAGTATAGCCTTTTCTTCTCCTGGCACCAAAAAGGCTTGATTTTTAAAAAGTTGAAGCAACACCATTTTTAGACATGGAATTTCATCCTGAAACTCATCCTGGTGTCCGTTTTTGCATTTGGTTTCAAAAAAAAAATTTGGCTTCAAAAAACATTTTGGTTCCTGGGCAGGATTTTTCCTGACCGTGGAGTAAAGCCTTTTCTTCTCCTGGCACCAAAAAGGCTTGATTTTTAAAAAGTTGAAGCAACACCATTTTTAGACATGGAATTTCATCCTTAATCTCATCCTGGTGTCCGTTTTTGCATTTGGTTTCAAAAAAAACATTTGGCTTCAAAAAACATTTTGGTTCCTGGGCAGGATTTTTCCTGACCGTGGAGTATAGCCTTTTCTTCTCCTGGCACCAAAAAGGCTTGATTTTTAAAAAGTTGAAGCAACACCATTTTTAGACATGGAATTTCATCCTGAAACTCATCCTGGTGTCCGTTTTTGCATTTGGTTTCAAAAAAAACATTTGGCTTCAAAAAACATTTTGGTTCCTGGGCAGGATTTTTCCTGACCGTGGAGTAAAGCCTTTTCTTCTCCTGGCACCAAAAAGGCTTGATTTTTAAAAAGTTGAAGCAACACCATTTTTAGACATGGAATTTCATCCTTAATCTCATCCTGGTGTCCGTTTTTGTATTTGGTTTCAAAAAAAAAATTTGGCTTCAAAAAACATTTTGGTTCCTGGGCAGGATTTTTCCTGACCGTGGAGTAAAGCCTTTTCTTCTCCTGGCACCAAAAAGGCTTGATTTTTAAAAAGTTGAAGCAACACCATTTTTAGACATGGAATTTCATCCTTAATCTCATCCTGGTGTCCGTTTTTGCATTTGGTTTCAAAAAAAAAATTTGGCTTCAAAAAACATTTTGGTTCCTGGGCAGGATTTTTCCTGACCGTGGAGTATAGCCTTTTCTTCTCCTGGCACCAAAAAGGCTTGATTTTTAAAAAGTTGAAGCAACACCATTTTTAGACATGGAATTTCATCCTGAAACTCATCCTGGTGTCCGTTTTTGCATTTGGTTTCAAAAAAAAAATTTGGCTTCAAAAAACATTTTGGTTCCTGGGCAGGATTTTTCCTGACCGTGGAGTAAAGCCTTTTCTTCTCCTGGCACCAAAAAGGCTTGATTTTTAAAAAGTTGAAGCAACACCATTTTTAGACATGGAATTTCATCCTGAAACTCATCCTGGTGTCCGTTTTTGCATTTGGTTTCAAAAAAAACATTTGGCTTCAAAAAACATTTTGGTTCCTGGGCAGGATTTTTCCTGACCGTGGAGTATAGCCTTTTCTTCTCCTGGCACCAAAAAGGCTTGATTTTTAAAAAGTTGAAGCAACACCATTTTTAGACATGGAATTTCATCCTGAAACTCATCCTGGTGTCCGTTTTTGCATTTGGTTTCAAAAAAAACATTTGGCTTCAAAAAACATTTTGGTTCCTGGGCAGGATTTTTCCTGACCGTGGAGTAAAGCCTTTTCTTCTCCTGGCACCAAAAAGGCTTGATTTTTAAAAAGTTGAAGCAACACCATTTTTAGACATGGAATTTCATCCTTAATCTCATCCTGGTGTCCGTTTTTGTATTTGGTTTCAAAAAAAAAATTTGGCTTCAAAAAACATTTTGGTTCCTGGGCAGGATTTTTCCTGACCGTGGAGTAAAGCCTTTTCTTCTCCTGGCACCAAAAAGGCTTGATTTTTAAAAAGTTGAAGCAACACCATTTTTAGACATGGAATTTCATCCTTAATCTCATCCTGGTGTCCCTTTTTGCATTTGGTTTCAAAAAAAACATTTGGCTTCAAAAAACATTTTGGTTCCTGGGCAGGATTTTTCCTGACCGTGGAGTATAGCCTTTTCTTCTCCTGGCACCAAAAAGGCTTGATTTTTAAAAAGTTGAAGCAACACCATTTTTAGACATGGAATTTCATCCTGAAACTCATCCTGGTGTCCGTTTTTGCATTTGGTTTCAAAAAAAACATTTGGCTTCAAAAAACATTTTGGTTCCTGGGCAGGATTTTTCCTGACCGTGGAGTAAAGCCTTTTCTTCTCCTGGCACCAAAAAGGCTTGATTTTTAAAAAGTTGAAGCAACACCATTTTTAGACATGGAATTTCATCCTTAATCTCATCCTGTTGTCCGTTTTTGCATTTGGTTTCAAAAAAAACATTTGGCTTCAAAAAACATTTTGGTTCCTGGGCAGGATTTTTCCTGACCGTGGAGTATAGCCTTTTCTTCTCCTGGCACCAAAAAGGCTTGATTTTTAAAAAGTTGAAGCAACACCATTTTTAGACATGGAATTTCATCCTGAAACTCATCCTGGTGTCCGTTTTTGCATTTGGTTTCAAAAAAAACATTTGGCTTCAAAAAACATTTTGGTTCCTGGGCAGGATTTTTCCTGACCGTGGAGTAAAGCCTTTTCTTCTCCTGGCACCAAAAAGGCTTGATTTTTAAAAAGTTGAAGCAACACCATTTTTAGACATGGAATTTCATCCTTAATCTCATCCTGTTGTCCGTTTTTGCATTTGGTTTCAAAAAAAACATTTGGCTTCAAAAAACATTTTAGTTCCTGGGCAGGATTTTTCCTGACCGTGGAGTATAGCCTTTTCTTCTCCTGGCACCAAAAAGGCTTGATTTTTAAAAAGTTGAAGCAACACCATTTTTAGACATGGAATTTCATCCTGAAACTCATCCTGGTGTCCGTTTTTGCATTTGGTTTCAAAAAAAAAATTTGGCTTCAAAAAACATTTTGGTTCCTGGGCAGGATTTTTCCTGACCGTGGAGTAAAGCCTTTTCTTCTCCTGGCACCAAAAAGGCTTGATTTTTAAAAAGTTGAAGCAACACCATTTTTAGACATGGAATTTCATCCTGAAACTCATCCTGGTGTCCGTTTTTGCATTTGGTTTCAAAAAAAAAATTTGGCTTCAAAAAACATTTTGGTTCCTGGGCACGATTTTTCCTGACCGTGGAGTAAAGCCTTTTCTTCTCCTGGCACCAAAAAGGCTTGATTTTTAAAAAGTTGAAGCAACACCATTTTTAGACATGGAATTTCATCCTTAATCTCATCCTGGTGTCCGTTTTTGCATTTGGTTTCAAAAAAAACATTTGGCTTCAAAAAACATTTTGGTTCCTGGGCAGGATTTTTCCTGACCGTGGAGTATAGCCTTTTCTTCTCCTGGCACCAAAAAGGCTTGATTTTTAAAAAGTTGAAGCAACACCATTTTTAGACATGGAATTTCATCCTGAAACTCATCCTGGTGTCCGTTTTTGCATTTGGTTTCAAAAAAAAAATTTGGCTTCAAAAAACATTTTGGTTCCTGGGCAGGATTTTTCCTGACCGTGGAGTAAAGCCTTTTCTTCTCCTGGCACCAAAAAGGCTTGATTTTTAAAAAGTTGAAGCAACACCATTTTTAGACATAGAATTTCATCCTTAATCTCATCCTGGTGTCCGTTTTTGTATTTGGTTTCAAAAAAAAAATTTGGCTTCAAAAAACATTTTGGTTCCTGGGCAGGATTTTTCCTGACCGTGGAGTAAAGCCTTTTCTTCTCCTGGCACCAAAAAGGCTTGATTTTTAAAAAGTTGAAGCAACACCATTTTTAGACATGGAATTTCATCCTTAATCTCATCCTGGTGTCCGTTTTTGCATTTGGTTTCAAAAAAAAAATTTGGCTTCAAAAAACATTTTGGTTCCTGTGCAGGATTTTTCCTGACCGTGGAGTATAGCCTTTTCTTCTCCTGGCACCAAAAAGGCTTGATTTTTAAAAAGTTGAAGCAACACCATTTTTAGACATGGAATTTCATCCTTAATCTCATCCTGGTGTCCGTTTTTGCATTTGGTTTCAAAAAAAACATTTGGCTTCAAAAAACATTTTGGTTCCTGGGCAGGATTTTTCCTGACCGTGGAGTATAGCCTTTTCTTCTCCTGGCACCAAAAAGGCTTGATTTTTAAAAAGTTGAAGCAACACCATTTTTAGACATGGAATTTCATCCTGAAACTCATCCTGGTGTCCGTTTTTGCATTTGGTTTCAAAAAAAAAATTTGGCTTCAAAAAACATTTTGGTTCCTGGGCAGGATTTTTCCTGACCGTGGAGTAAAGCCTTTTCTTCTCCTGGCACCAAAAAGGCTTGATTTTTAAAAAGTTGAAGCAACACCATTTTTAGACATGGAATTTCATCCTTAATCTCATCCTGGTGTCCGTTTTTGCATTTGGTTTCAAAAAAAACATTTGGCTTCAAAAAACATTTTGGTTCCTGGGCAGGATTATTCCTGACCGTGGAGTAAAGCCTTTTCTTCTCCTGGCAGCAAAAAGGCTTGATTTTTAAAAAGTTGAAGCAACACCATTTTTAGACATGGAATTTCATCCTGAAACTCATCCTGGTGTTCGTTTTTGCATTTGGTTTCAAAAAAAACATTTGGCTTCAAAAAACATTTTGGTTCCTGGGCAGGATTTTTCCTGACCGTGGAGTATAGCCTTTTCTTCTCCTGGCACCAAAAAGGCTTGATTTTTAAAAAGTTGAAGCAACACCATTTTTAGACATGGAATTTCATCCTGAAACTCATCCTGGTGTCCGTTTTTGCATTTGGTTTCAAAAAAAAAATTTGGCTTCAAAAAACATTTTGGTTCCTGGGCAGGATTTTTCCTGACCGTGGAGTAAAGCCTTTTCTTCTCCTGGCACCAAAAAGGCTTGATTTTTAAAAAGTTGAAGCAACACCATTTTTAGACATGGAATTTCATCCTTAATCTCATCCTGGTGTCCGTTTTTGCATTTGGTTTCAAAAAAAAAATTTGGCTTCAAAAAACATTTTGGTTCCTGGGCAGGATTTTTCCTGACCGTGAAGTAAAGCCTTTTCTTCTCCTGGCACCAAAAAGGCTTGATTTTTAAAAAGTTGAAGCAACACCATTTTTAGACATGGAATTTCATCCTTAATCTCATCCTGGTGTCCGTTTTTGCATTTGGTTTCAAAAAAAAAATTTGGCTTCAAAAAACATTTTGGTTCCTGGGCAGGATTTTTCCTGACCGTGGAGTAAAGCCTTTTCTTCTCCTGGCACCAAAAAGGCTTGATTTTTAAAAAGTTGAAGCAACACCATTTTTAGACATGGAATTTCATCCTTAATCTCATCCTGGTGTCCGTTTTTGCATTTGGTTTCAAAAAAAAAATTTGGCTTCAAAAAACATTTTGGTTCCTGGGCAGGATTTTTCCTGACCGTGGAGTATAGCCTTTTCTTCTCCTGGCACCAAAAAGGCTTGATTTTTAAAAAGTTGAAGCAACACCATTTTTAGACATGGAATTTCATCCTTAATCTCATCCTGGTGTCCGTTTTTGCATTTGGTTTCAAAAAAAACATTTGGCTTCAAAAAACATTTTGGTTCCTGGGCAGGATTTTTCCTGACCGTGGAGTATAGCCTTTTCTTCTCCTGGCACCAAAAAGGCTTGATTTTTAAAAAGTTGAAGCAACACCATTTTTAGACATGGAATTTCATCCTGAAACTCATCCTGGTGTCCGTTTTTGCATTTGGTTTCAAAAAAAAAATTTGGCTTCAAAAAACATTTTGGTTCCTGGGCAGGATTTTTCCTGACCGTGGAGTAAAGCCTTTTCTTCTCCTGGCACCAAAAAGGCTTGATTTTTAAAAAGTTGAAGCAACACCATTTTTAGACATGGAATTTCATCCTTAATCTCATCCTGGTGTCCGTTTTTGCATTTGGTTTCAAAAAAAACATTTGGCTTCAAAAAACATTTTGGTTCCTGGGCAGGATTTTTCCTGACCGTGGAGTATAGCCTTTTCTTCTCCTGGCACCAAAAAGGCTTGATTTTTAAAAAGTTGAAGCAACACCATTTTTAGACATGGAATTTCATCCTGAAACTCATCCTGGTGTCCGTTTTTGCATTTGGTTTCAAAAAAAAAATTTGGCTTCAAAAAACATTTTGGTTCCTGGGCAGGATTTTTCCTGACCGTGGAGTAAAGCCTTTTCTTCTCCTGGCACCAAAAAGGCTTGATTTTTAAAAAGTTGAAGCAACACCATTTTTAGACATGGAATTTCATCCTTAATCTCATCCTGGTGTCCGTTTTTGCATTTGGTTTCAAAAAAAACATTTGGCTTCAAAAAACATTTTGGTTCCTGGGCAGGATTATTCCTGACCGTGGAGTAAAACCTTTTCTTCTCCTGGCACCAAAAAGGCTTGATTTTTAAAAAGTTGAAGCAACACCATTTTTAGACATGGAATTTCATCCTGAAACTCATCCTGGTGTCCGTTTTTGCATTTGGTTTCAAAAAAAACATTTGGCTTCAAAAAACATTTTGGTTCCTGGGCAGGATTTTTCCTGACCGTGGAGTAAAGCCTTTTCTTCTCCTGGCACCAAAAAGGCTTGATTTTTAAAAAGTTGAAGCAACACCATTTTTAGACATGGAATTTCATCCTTAATCTCATCCTGGTGTCCGTTTTTGCATTTGGTTTCAAAAAAAACATTTGGCTTCAAAAAACATTTTGGTTCCTGGGCAGGATTTTTCCTGACCGTGGAGTAAAGCCTTTTCTTCTCCTGGCACCAAAAAGGCTTGATTTTTAAAAAGTTGAAGCAACACCATTTTTAGACATGGAATTTCATCCTTAATCTCATCCTGGTGTCCGTTTTTGCATTTGGTTTCAAAAAAAAAAATTTGGCTTCAAAAAACATTTTGGTTCCTGGGCAGGATTTTTCCTGACCGTGGAGTATAGCCTTTTCTTCTCCTGGCACCAAAAAGGCTTGATTTTTAAAAAGTTGAAGCAACACCATTTTTAGACATGGAATTTCATCCTGAAACTCATCCTGGTGTCCGTTTTTGCATTTGGTTTCAAAAAAAAAATTTGGCTTCAAAAAACATTTTGGTTCCTGGGCAGGATTTTTCCTGACCGTGGAGTAAAGCCTTTTCTTCTCCTGGCACCAAAAAGGCTTGATTTTTAAAAAGTTGAAGCAACACCATTTTTAGACATGGAATTTCATCCTTAATCTCATCCTGGTGTCCGTTTTTGCATTTGGTTTCAAAAAAAACATTTGGCTTCAAAAAACATTTTGGTTCCTGGGCAGGATTTTTCCTGACCGTGGAGTAAAGCCTTTTCTTCTCCTGGCACCAAAAAGGCTTGATTTTTAAAAAGTTGAAGCAACACCATTTTTAGACATGGAATTTCATCCTTAATCTCATCCAGGTGTCCGTTTTTGCATTTGGTTTCAAAAAAAAAATTTGGCTTAAAAAAGCATTTTGGTTCCTGGGCAGGATTTTTCCTGACCGTGGAGTAAAGCCTTTTCTTCTCCTGGCACCAAAAAGGCTTGATTTTTAAAAAGTTGAAGCAACACCATTTTTAGACATGGAATTTCATCCTTAATCTCATCCTGGTGTCCGTTTTTGCATTTGGTTTCAAAAAAAAAATTTGGCTTCAAAAAACATTTTGGTTCCTGGGCAGGATTTTTCCTGACCGTGGAGTATAGCCTTTTCTTCTCCTGGCACCAAAAAGGCTTGATTTTTAAAAAGTTGAAGCAACACCATTTTTAGACATGGAATTTCATCCTTAATCTCATCCTGGTGTCCGTTTTTGCATTTGGTTTCAAAAAAAAAATTTGGCTTCAAAAAACATTTTGGTTCCTGGGCAGGATTTTTCCTGACCGTGGAGTATAGCCTTTTCTTCTCCTGGCACCAAAAAGGCTTGATTTTTAAAAAGTTGAAGCAACACCATTTTTAGACATGGAATTTCATCCTTAATCTCATCCTGGTGTCCGTTTTTGCATTTGGTTTCAAAAAAAACATTTGGCTTCAAAAAACATTTTGGTTCCTGGGCAGGATTTTTCCTGACCGTGGAGTAAAGCCTTTTCTTCTCCTGGCACCAAAAAGGCTTGATTTTTAAAAAGTTGAAGCAACACCATTTTTAGACATGGAATTTCATCCTGAAACTCATCCTGGTGTCCGTTTTTGCATTTGGTTTCAAAAAAAACATTTGGCTTCAAAAAACATTTTGGTTCCTGGGCAGGATTTTTCCTGACCGTGGAGTAAAGCCTTTTCTTCTCCTGGCACCAAAAAGGCTTGATTTTTAAAAAGTTGAAGCAACACCATTTTTAGACATGGAATTTCATCCTTAATCTCATCCTGGTGTCCGTTTTTGTATTTGGTTTCAAAAAAAAAATTTGGCTTCAAAAAACATTTTGGTTCCTGGGCAGGATTTTTCCTGACCGTGGAGTAAAGCCTTTTCTTCTCCTGGCACCAAAAAGGCTTGATTTTTAAAAAGTTGAAGCAACACCATTTTTAGACATGGAATTTCATCCTTAATCTCATCCTGGTGTCCGTTTTTGCATTTGGTTTCAAAAAAAACATTTGGCTTCAAAAAACATTTTGGTTCCTGGGCAGGATTTTTCCTGACCGTGGAGTATAGCCTTTTCTTCTCCTGGCACCAAAAAGGCTTGATTTTTAAAAAGTTGAAGCAACACCATTTTTAGACATGGAATTTCATCCTGAAACTCATCCTGGTGTCCGTTTTTGCATTTGGTTTCAAAAAAAAAATTTGGCTTCAAAAAACATTTTGGTTCCTGGGCAGGATTTTTCCTGACCGTGGAGTAAAGCCTTTTCTTCTCCTGGCACCAAAAAGGCTTGATTTTTAAAAAGTTGAAGCAACACCATTTTTAGACATGGAATTTCATCCTTAATCTCATCCTGGTGTCCGTTTTTGCATTTGGTTTCAAAAAAAACATTTGGCTTCAAAAAACATTTTGGTTCCTGGGCAGGATTTTTCCTGACCGTGGAGTATAGCCTTTTCTTCTCCTGGCACCAAAAAGGCTTGATTTTTAAAAAGTTGAAGCAACACCATTTTTAGACATGGAATTTCATCCTGAAACTCATCCTGGTGTCCGTTTTTGCATTTGGTTTCAAAAAAAAAATTTGGCTTCAAAAAACATTTTGGTTCCTGGGCAGGATTTTTCCTGACCGTGGAGTAAAGCCTTTTCTTCTCCTGGCACCAAAAAGGCTTGATTTTTAAAAAGTTGAAGCAACACCATTTTTAGACATGGAATTTCATCAGGAAACTCATCCTGGTGTCCGTTTTTGCATTTGGTTTCAAAAAAAAAATTTGGCTTCAAAAAACATTTTGGTTCCTGGGCAGGATTTTTCCTGACCGTGGAGTATAGCCTTTTCTTCTCCTGGCACCAAAAAGGCTTGATTTTTAAAAAGTTGAAGCAACACCATTTTTAGACATGGAATTTCATCCTTAATCTCATCCTGGTGTCCGTTTTTGCATTTGGTTTCAAAAAAAACATTTGGCTTCAAAAAACATTTTGGTTCCTGGGCAGGATTTTTCCTGACCGTGGAGTAAAGCCTTTTCTTCTCCTGGCACCAAAAAGGCTTGATTTTTAAAAAGTTGAAGCAACACCATTTTTAGACATGGAATTTCATCCTGAAACTCATCCTGGTGTCCGTTTTTGCATTTGGTTTCAAAAAAAACATTTGGCTTCAAAAAACATTTTGGTTCCTGGGCAGGATTTTTCCTGACCGTGGAGTAAAGCCTTTTCTTCTCCTGGCACCAAAAAGGCTTGATTTTTAAAAAGTTGAAGCAACACCATTTTTAGACATGGAATTTCATCCTGAAACTCATCCTGGTGTCCGTTTTTGCATTTGGTTTCAAAAAAAAAATTTGGCTTCAAAAAACATTTTGGTTCCTGGGCAGGATTTTTCCTGACCGTGGAGTAAAGCCTTTTCTTCTCCTGGCACCAAAAAGGCTTGATTTTTAAAAAGTTGAAGCAACACCATTTTTAGACATGGAATTTCATCCTTAATCTCATCCTGGTGTCCGTTTTTGCATTTGGTTTCAAAAAAAACATTTGGCTTCAAAAAACATTTTGGTTCCTGGGCAGGATTTTTCCTGACCGTGGAGTATAGCCTTTTCTTCTCCTGGCACCAAAAAGGCTTGATTTTTAAAAAGTTGAAGCAACACCATTTTTAGACATGGAATTTCATCCTGAAACTCATCCTGGTGTCCGTTTTTGCATTTGGTTTCAAAAAAAAAATTTGGCTTCAAAAAACATTTTGGTTCCTGGGCAGGATTTTTCCTGACCGTGGAGTAAAGCCTTTTCTTCTCCTGGCACCAAAAAGGCTTGATTTTTAAAAAGTTGAAGCAACACCATTTTTAGACATGGAATTTCATCCTTAATCTCATCCTGGTGTCCGTTTTTGCATTTGGTTTCAAAAAAAACATTTGGCTTCAAAAAACATTTTGGTTCCTGGGCAGGATTATTCCTGACCGTGGAGTAAAACCTTTTCTTCTCCTGGCACCAAAAAGGCTTGATTTTTAAAAAGTTGAAGCAACACCATTTTTAGACATGGAATTTCATCCTGAAACTCATCCTGGTGTCCGTTTTTGCATTTGGTTTCAAAAAAAACATTTGGCTTCAAAAAACATTTTGGTTCCTGGGCAGGATTTTTCCTGACCGTGGAGTAAAGCCTTTTCTTCTCCTGGCACCAAAAAGGCTTGATTTTTAAAAAGTTGAAGCAACACCATTTTTAGACATGGAATTTCATCCTTAATCTCATCCTGGTGTCCGTTTTTGCATTTGGTTTCAAAAAAAACATTTGGCTTCAAAAAACATTTTGGTTCCTGGGCAGGATTTTTCCTGACCGTGGAGTAAAGCCTTTTCTTCTCCTGGCACCAAAAAGGCTTGATTTTTAAAAAGTTGAAGCAACACCATTTTTAGACATGGAATTTCATCCTTAATCTCATCCTGGTGTCCGTTTTTGCATTTGGTTTCAAAAAAAAAAATTTGGCTTCAAAAAACATTTTGGTTCCTGGGCAGGATTTTTCCTGACCGTGGAGTATAGCCTTTTCTTCTCCTGGCACCAAAAAGGCTTGATTTTTAAAAAGTTGAAGCAACACCATTTTTAGACATGGAATTTCATCCTGAAACTCATCCTGGTGTCCGTTTTTGCATTTGGTTTCAAAAAAAAAATTTGGCTTCAAAAAACATTTTGGTTCCTGGGCAGGATTTTTCCTGACCGTGGAGTAAAGCCTTTTCTTCTCCTGGCACCAAAAAGGCTTGATTTTTAAAAAGTTGAAGCAACACCATTTTTAGACATGGAATTTCATCCTTAATCTCATCCTGGTGTCCGTTTTTGCATTTGGTTTCAAAAAAAACATTTGGCTTCAAAAAACATTTTGGTTCCTGGGCAGGATTTTTCCTGACCGTGGAGTAAAGCCTTTTCTTCTCCTGGCACCAAAAAGGCTTGATTTTTAAAAAGTTGAAGCAACACCATTTTTAGACATGGAATTTCATCCTTAATCTCATCCTGGTGTCCGTTTTTGCATTTGGTTTCAAAAAAAAAATTTGGCTTAAAAAAGCATTTTGGTTCCTGGGCAGGATTTTTCCTGACCGTGGAGTAAAGCCTTTTCTTCTCCTGGCACCAAAAAGGCTTGATTTTTAAAAAGTTGAAGCAACACCATTTTTAGACATGGAATTTCATCCTTAATCTCATCCTGGTGTCCGTTTTTGCATTTGGTTTCAAAAAAAAAATTTGGCTTCAAAAAACATTTTGGTTCCTGGGCAGGATTTTTCCTGACCGTGGAGTATAGCCTTTTCTTCTCCTGGCACCAAAAAGGCTTGATTTTTAAAAAGTTGAAGCAACACCATTTTTAGACATGGAATTTCATCCTTAATCTCATCCTGGTGTCCGTTTTTGCATTTGGTTTCAAAAAAAAAATTTGGCTTCAAAAAACATTTTGGTTCCTGGGCAGGATTTTTCCTGACCGTGGAGTATAGCCTTTTCTTCTCCTGGCACCAAAAAGGCTTGATTTTTAAAAAGTTGAAGCAACACCATTTTTAGACATGGAATTTCATCCTTAATCTCATCCTGGTGTCCGTTTTTGCATTTGGTTTCAAAAAAAACATTTGGCTTCAAAAAACATTTTGGTTCCTGGGCAGGATTTTTCCTGACCGTGGAGTAAAGCCTTTTCTTCTCCTGGCACCAAAAAGGCTTGATTTTTAAAAAGTTGAAGCAACACCATTTTTAGACATGGAATTTCATCCTGAAACTCATCCTGGTGTCCGTTTTTGCATTTGGTTTCAAAAAAAACATTTGGCTTCAAAAAACATTTTGGTTCCTGGGCAGGATTTTTCCTGACCGTGGAGTAAAGCCTTTTCTTCTCCTGGCACCAAAAAGGCTTGATTTTTAAAAAGTTGAAGCAACACCATTTTTAGACATGGAATTTCATCCTTAATCTCATCCTGGTGTCCGTTTTTGTATTTGGTTTCAAAAAAAAAATTTGGCTTCAAAAAACATTTTGGTTCCTGGGCAGGATTTTTCCTGACCGTGGAGTAAAGCCTTTTCTTCTCCTGGCACCAAAAAGGCTTGATTTTTAAAAAGTTGAAGCAACACCATTTTTAGACATGGAATTTCATCCTTAATCTCATCCTGGTGTCCGTTTTTGCATTTGGTTTCAAAAAAAACATTTGGCTTCAAAAAACATTTTGGTTCCTGGGCAGGATTTTTCCTGACCGTGGAGTATAGCCTTTTCTTCTCCTGGCACCAAAAAGGCTTGATTTTTAAAAAGTTGAAGCAACACCATTTTTAGACATGGAATTTCATCCTGAAACTCATCCTGGTGTCCGTTTTTGCATTTGGTTTCAAAAAAAAAATTTGGCTTCAAAAAACATTTTGGTTCCTGGGCAGGATTTTTCCTGACCGTGGAGTAAAGCCTTTTCTTCTCCTGGCACCAAAAAGGCTTGATTTTTAAAAAGTTGAAGCAACACCATTTTTAGACATGGAATTTCATCCTTAATCTCATCCTGGTGTCCGTTTTTGCATTTGGTTTCAAAAAAAACATTTGGCTTCAAAAAACATTTTGGTTCCTGGGCAGGATTTTTCCTGACCGTGGAGTATAGCCTTTTCTTCTCCTGGCACCAAAAAGGCTTGATTTTTAAAAAGTTGAAGCAACACCATTTTTAGACATGGAATTTCATCCTGAAACTCATCCTGGTGTCCGTTTTTGCATTTGGTTTCAAAAAAAAAATTTGGCTTCAAAAAACATTTTGGTTCCTGGGCAGGATTTTTCCTGACCGTGGAGTAAAGCCTTTTCTTCTCCTGGCACCAAAAAGGCTTGATTTTTAAAAAGTTGAAGCAACACCATTTTTAGACATGGAATTTCATCAGGAAACTCATCCTGGTGTCCGTTTTTGCATTTGGTTTCAAAAAAAAAATTTGGCTTCAAAAAACATTTTGGTTCCTGGGCAGGATTTTTCCTGACCGTGGAGTAAAGCCTTTTCTTCTCCTGGCACCAAAAAGGCTTGATTTTTAAAAAGTTGAAGCAACACCATTTTTAGACATGGAATTTCATCCTTAATCTCATCCTGGTGTCCGTTTTTGCATTTGGTTTCAAAAAAAAAATTTGGCTTCAAAAAACATTTTGGTTCCTGGGCAGGATTTTTCCTGACCGTGGAGTAAAGCCTTTTCTTCTCCTGGCACCAAAAAGGCTTGATTTTTAAAAAGTTGAAGCAACACCATTTTTAGACATGGAATTTCATCCTTAATCTCATCCTGGTGTCCGTTTTTGCATTTGGTTTCAAAAAAAAAAATTTGGCTTCAAAAAACATTTTGGTTCCTGGGCAGGATTTTTCCTGACCGTGGAGTATAGCCTTTTCTTCTCCTGGCACCAAAAAGGCTTGATTTTTAAAAAGTTGAAGCAACACCATTTTTAGACATGGAATTTCATCCTGAAACTCATCCTGGTGTCCGTTTTTGCATTTGGTTTCAAAAAAAAATTTGGCTTCAAAAAACATTTTGGTTCCTGGGCAGGATTTTTCCTGACCGTGGAGTAAAGCCTTTTCTTCTCCTGGCACCAAAAAGGCTTGATTTTTAAAAAGTTGAAGCAACACCATTTTTAGACATGGAATTTCATCCTTAATCTCATCCTGGTGTCCATTTTTGCATTTGGTTTCAAAAAAAACATTTGGCTTCAAAAAACATTTTGGTTCCTGGGCAGGATTTTTCCTGACCGTGGAGTATAGCCTTTTCTTCTCCTGGCACCAAAAAGGCTTGATTTTTAAAAAGTTGAAGCAACACCATTTTTAGACATGGAATTTCATCCTGAAACTCATCCTGGTGTCCGTTTTTGCATTTGGTTTCAAAAAAAAAATTTGGCTTCAAAAAACATTTTGGTTCCTGGGCAGGATTTTTCCTGACCGTGGAGTAAAGCCTTTTCTTCTCCTGGCACCAAAAAGGCTTGATTTTTAAAAAGTTGAAGCAACACCATTTTTAGACATGGAATTTCATCCTAAATCTCATCCTGGTGTCCGTTTTTGCATTTGGTTTCAAAAAAAACATTTGGCTTCAAAAAACATTTTGGTTCCTGGGCAGGATTTTTCCTGACCGTGGAGTAAAGCCTTTTCTTCTCCTGGCACCAAAAAGGCTTGATTTTTAAAAAGTTGAAGCAACACCATTTTTAGACATGGAATTTCATCCTTAATCTCATCCTGGTGTCCGTTTTTGCATTTGGTTTCAAAAAAAAAATTTGGCTTCAAAAAACATTTTGGTTCCTGGGCAGGATTTTTCCTGACCGTGGAGTAAAGCCTTTTCTTCTCCTGGCACCAAAAAGGCTTGATTTTTAAAAAGTTGAAGCAACACCATTTTTAGACATGGAATTTCATCCTTAATCTCATCCTGGTGTCCGTTTTTGCATTTGGTTTCAAAAAAAAAATTTGGCTTCAAAAAACATTTTGGTTCCTGGGCAGGATTTTTCCTGACCGTGGAGTATAGCCTTTTCTTCTCCTGGCACCAAAAAGGCTTGATTTTTAAAAAGTTGAAGCAACACCATTTTTAGACATGGAATTTCATCCTTAATCTCATCCTGGTGTCCGTTTTTGCATTTGGTTTCAAAAAAAACATTTGGCTTCAAAAAACATTTTGGTTCCTGGGCAGGATTTTTCCTGACCGTGGAGTAAAGCCTTTTCTTCTCCTGGCACCAAAAAGGCTTGATTTTTAAAAAGTTGAAGCAACACCATTTTTAGACATGGAATTTCATCCTTAATCTCATCCTGGTGTCCGTTTTTGCATTTGGTTTCAAAAAAAACATTTGGCTTCAAAAAACATTTTGGTTCCTGGGCAGGATTTTTCCTGACCGTGGAGTAAAGCCTTTTCTTCTCCTGGCACCAAAAAGGCTTGATTTTTAAAAAGTTGAAGCAACACCATTTTTAGACATGGAATTTCATCCTTAATCTCATCCTGGTGTCCGTTTTTGCATTTGGTTTCAAAAAAAAAATTTGGCTTCAAAAAACATTTTGGTTCCTGGGCAGGATTTTTCCTGACCGTGGAGTAAAGCCTTTTCTTCTCCTGGCACCAAAAAGGCTTGATTTTTAAAAAGTTGAAGCAACACCATTTTTAGACATGGAATTTCATCCTTAATCTCATCCTGGTGTCCGTTTTTGCATTTGGTTTCAAAAAAAACATTTGGCTTCAAAAAACATTTTGGTTCCTGGGCAGGATTTTTCCTGACCGTGGAGTATAGCCTTTTCTTCTCCTGGCACCAAAAAGGCTTGATTTTTAAAAAGTTGAAGCAACACCATTTTTAGACATGGAATTTCATCCTGAAACTCATCCTGGTGTCCGTTTTTGCATTTGGTTTCAAAAAAAACATTTGGCTTCAAAAAACATTTTGGTTCCTGGGCAGGATTTTTCCTGACCGTGGAGTATAGCCTTTTCTTCTCCTGGCACCAAAAAGGCTTGATTTTTAAAAAGTTGAAGCAACACCATTTTTAGACATGGAATTTCATCCTGAAACTCATCCTGGTGTCCGTTTTTGCATTTGGTTTCAAAAAAAAAATTTGGCTTCAAAAAACATTTTGGTTCCTGGGCAGGATTTTTCCTGACCGTGGAGTAAAGCCTTTTCTTCTCCTGGCACCAAAAAGGCTTGATTTTTAAAAAGTTGAAGCAACACCATTTTTAGACATGGAATTTCATCCTTAATCTCATCCTGGTGTCCGTTTTTGCATTTGGTTTCAAAAAAAACATTTGGCTTCAAAAAACATTTTGGTTCCTGGGCAGGATTATTCCTGACCGTGGAGTAAAGCCTTTTCTTCTCCTGGCACCAAAAAGGCTTGATTTTTAAAAAGTTGAAGCAACACCATTTTTAGACATGGAATTTCATCCTTAATCTCATCCTGGTGTCCGTTTTTGCATTTGGTTTCAAAAAAAAAATTTGGCTTCAAAAAACATTTTGGTTCCTGGGCAGGATTTTTCCTGACCGTGGAGTAAAGCCTTTTCTTCTCCTGGCACCAAAAAGGCTTGATTTTTAAAAAGTTGAAGCAACACCATTTTTAGACATGGAATTTCATCCTTAATCTCATCCTGGTGTCCGTTTTTGCATTTGGTTTCAAAAAAAAAATTTGGCTTCAAAAAACATTTTGGTTCCTGGGCAGGATTTTTCCTGACCGTGGAGTATAGCCTTTTCTTCTCCTGGCACCAAAAAGGCTTGATTTTTAAAAAGTTGAAGCAACACCATTTTTAGACATGGAATTTCATCCTTAATCTCATCCTGGTGTCCGTTTTTGCATTTGGTTTCAAAAAAAAAATTTGGCTTCAAAAAACATTTTGGTTCCTGGGCAGGATTTTTCCTGACCGTGGAGTATAGCCTTTTCTTCTCCTGGCACCAAAAAGGCTTGATTTTTAAAAAGTTGAAGCAACACCATTTTTAGACATGGAATTTCATCCTGAAACTCATCCTGGTGTCCGTTTTTGCATTTGGTTTCAAAAAAAAAAATTGGCTTCAAAAAACATTTTGGTTCCTGGGCAGGATTTTTCCTGACCGTGGAGTAAAGCCTTTTCTTCTCCTGGCACCAAAAAGGCTTGATTTTTAAAAAGTTGAAGCAACACCATTTTTAGACATGGAATTTCATCCTTAATCTCATCCTGGTGTCCGTTTTTGCATTTGGTTTCAAAAAAAACATTTGGCTTCAAAAAACATTTTGGTTCCTGGGCAGGATTTTTCCTGACCGTGGAGTATAGCTTTTTCTTCTCCTGGCACCAAAAAGGCTTGATTTTTAAAAAGTTGAAGCAACACCATTTTTAGACATGGAATTTCATCCTGAAACTCATCCTGGTGTCCGTTTTTGCATTTGGTTTCAAAAAAAAAATTTGGCTTCAAAAAACATTTTGGTTCCTGGGCAGGATTTTTCCTGACCGTGGAGTAAAGCCTTTTCTTCTCCTGGCACCAAAAAGGCTTGATTTTTAAAAAGTTGAAGCAACACCATTTTTAGACATGTAATTTCATCCTGAAACTCATCCTGGTGTCCGTTTTTGCATTTGGTTTCAAAAAAAAAATTTGGCTTCAAAAAACATTTTGGTTCCTGGGCAGGATTTTTCCGGACCGTGGAGTAAAGCCTTTTCTTCTCCTGGCACCAAAAAGGCTTGATTTTTAAAAAGTTGAAGCAACACCATTTTTAGACATGGAATTTCATCCTTAATCTCATCCTGGTGTCCGTTTTTGCATTTGGTTTCAAAAAAAAAAATTTGGCTTCAAAAAACATTTTGGTTCCTGGGCAGGATTTTTCCTGACCGTGGAGTATAGCCTTTTCTTCTCCTGGCACCAAAAAGGCTTGATTTTTAAAAAGTTGAAGCAACACCATTTTTAGACATGGAATTTCATCCTGAAACTCATCCTGGTGTCCGTTTTTGCATTTGGTTTCAAAAAAAAACATTTGGCTTCAAAAAACATTTTGGTTCCTGGGCAGGATTTTTCCTGACCGTGGAGTAAAGCCTTTTCTTCTCCTGGCACCAAAAAGGCTTGATTTTTAAAAATTTGAAGCCACACCATTTTTAGACATGGAATTTCATCCTTAATCTCATCCTGGTGTCCGTTTTTGCATTTGGTTTCAAAAAAAACATTTGGCTTCAAAAAACATTTTGGTTCCTGGGCAGGATTTTTCCTGACCGTGGAGTATAGCCTTTTCTTCTCCTGGCACCAAAAAGGCTTGATTTTTAAAAAGTTGAAGCAACACCATTTTTAGACATGGAATTTCATCCTGAAACTCATCCTGGTGTCCGTTTTTGCATTTGGTTTCAAAAAAAACATTTGGCTTCAAAAAACATTTTGGTTCCTGGGCAGGATTTTTCCTGACCGTGGAGTAAAGCCTTTTCTTCTCCTGGCACCAAAAAGGCTTGATTTTTAAAAAGTTGAAGCAACACCATTTTTAGACATGGAATTTCATCCTGAATCTCATCCTGGTGTCCGTTTTTGCATTTGGTTTCAAAAAAAAAATTTGGCTTCAAAAAACATTTTGGTTCCTGGGCAGGATTTTTCCTGACCGTGGAGTATAGCCTTTTCTTCTCCTGGCACCAAAAAGGCTTGATTTTTAAAAAGTTGAAGCAACACCATTTTTAGACATGGAATTTCATCCTGAAACTCATCCTGGTGTCCGTTTTTGCATTTCGTTTCAAAAAAAACATTTGGCTTCAAAAAACATTTTGGTTCCTGGGCAGGATTTTTCCTGACCGTGGAGTAAAGCCTTTTCTTCTCCTGGCACCAAAAAGGCTTGATTTTTAAAAAGTTGAAGCAACACCATTTTTAGACATGGAATTTCATCCTGAAACTCATCCTGGTGTCCGTTTTTGCATTTGGTTTCAAAAAAAAAATTTGGCTTCAAAAAACATTTTGGTTCCTGGGCAGGATTTTTCCTGACCGTGGAGTAAAGCCTTTTCTTCTCCTGGCACCAAAAAGGCTTGATTTTTAAAAATTTGAAGCCACACCATTTTTAGACATGGAATTTCATCCTTAATCTCATCCTGGTGTCCGTTTTTGCATTTGGTTTCAAAAAAAACATTTGGCTTCAAAAAACATTTTGGTTCCTGGGCAGGATTTTTCCTGACCGTGGAGTAAAGCCTTTTCTTCTCCTGGCACCAAAAAGGCTTGATTTTTAAAAAGTTGAAGCAACACCATTTTTAGACATGGAATTTCATCCTTAATCTCATCCTGGTGTCCGTTTTTGCATTTGGTTTCAAAAAAAAAATTTGGCTTCAAAAAACATTTTGGTTCCTGGGCAGGATTTTTCCTGACCGTGGAGTATAGCCTTTTCTTCTCCTGGCACCAAAAAGGCTTGATTTTTAAAAAGTTGAAGCAACACCATTTTTAGACATGGAATTTCATCCTGAAACTCATCCTGGTGTCCGTTTTTGCATTTGGTTTCAAAAAAAAAAATTTGGCTTCAAAAAACATTTTGGTTCCTGGGCAGGATTTTTCCTGACCGTGGAGTAAAGCCTTTTCTTCTCCTGGCACCAAAAAGGCTTGATTTTTAAAAAGTTGAAGCAACACCATTTTTAGACATGGAATTTCATCCTTAATCTCATCCTGGTGTCCGTTTTTGCATTTGGTTTCAAAAAAAACATTTGGCTTCAAAAAACATTTTGGTTCCTGGGCAGGATTTTTCCTGACCGTGGAGTATAGCCTTTTCTTCTCCTGGCACCAAAAAGGCTTGATTTTTAAAAAGTTGAAGCAACACCATTTTTAGACATGGAATTTCATCCTTAAACTCATCCTGGTGTCCGTTTTTGCATTTGGTTTCAAAAAAAAAATTTGGCTTCAAAAAACATTTTGGTTCCTGGGCAGGATTTTTCCTGACCATGGAGTAAAGCCTTTTCTTCTCCTGGCACCAAAAAGGCGTGATTTTTAAAAAGTTGAAGCAACACCATTTTTAGACATGGAATTTCATCCTTAATCTCATCCTGGTGTCCGTTTTTGTATTTGGTTTCAAAAAAAAAATTTGGCTTCAAAAAACATTTTGGTTCCTGGGCAGGATTTTTCCTGACCGTGGAGTAAAGCCTTTTCTTCTCCTGGCACCAAAAAGGCTTGATTTTTAAAAAGTTGAAGCAACACCATTTTTAGACATGGAATTTCATCCTTAATCTCATCCTGGTGTCCGTTTTTGCATTTGGTTTCAAAAAAAAAAATTGGCTTCAAAAAACATTTTGGTTCCTGGGCAGGATTTTTCCTGACCGTGGAGTATAGCCTTTTCTTCTCCTGGCACCAAAAAGGCTTGATTTTTAAAAAGTTGAAGCAACACCATTTTTAGACATGGAATTTCATCCTGAAACTCATCCTGGTGTCCGTTTTTGCATTTGGTTTCAAAAAAAACATTTGGCTTCAAAAAACATTTTGGTTCCTGGGCAGGATTTTTCCTGACCGTGGAGTAAAGCCTTTTCTTCTCCTGGCACCAAAAAGGCTTGATTTTTAAAAAGTTGAAGCAACACCATTTTTAGACATGGAATTTCATCCTGAAACTCATCCTGGTGTCCGTTTTTGCATTTGGTTTCAAAAAAAACATTTGGCTTCAAAAAACATTTTGGTTCCTGGGCAGGATTTTTCCTGACCGTGGAGTAAAGCCTTTTCTTCTCCTGGCACCAAAAAGGCTTGATTTTTAAAAAGTTGAAGCAACACCATTTTTAGACATGGAATTTCATCCTTAATCTCATCCTGGTGTCCGTTTTTGTATTTGGTTTCAAAAAAAAAATTTGGCTTCAAAAAACATTTTGGTTCCTGGGCAGGATTTTTCCTGACCGTGGAGTAAAGCCTTTTCTTCTCCTGGCACCAAAAAGGCTTGATTTTTAAAAAGTTGAAGCAACACCATTTTTAGACATGGAATTTCATCCTTAATCTCATCCTGGTGTCCGTTTTTGCATTTGGTTTCAAAAAAAACATTTGGCTTCAAAAAACATTTTGGTTCCTGGGCAGGATTTTTCCTGACCGTGGAGTATAGCCTTTTCTTCTCCTGGCACCAAAAAGGCTTGATTTTTAAAAAGTTGAAGCAACACCATTTTTAGACATGGAATTTCATCCTGAAACTCATCCTGGTGTCCGTTTTTGCATTTGGTTTCAAAAAAAAAATTTGGCTTCAAAAAACATTTTGGTTCCTGGGCAGGATTTTTCCTGACCGTGGAGTAAAGCCTTTTCTTCTCCTGGCACCAAAAAGGCTTGATTTTTAAAAAGTTGAAGCAACACCATTTTTAGACATGGAATTTCATCCTTAATTTCATCCTGGTGTCCGTTTTTGTATTTGGTTTCAAAAAAAAAATTTGGCTTCAAAAAACATTTTGGTTCCTGGGCAGGATTTTTCCTGACCGTGGAGTAAAGCCTTTTCTTCTCCTGGCACCAAAAAGGCTTGATTTTTAAAAAGTTGAAGCAACACCATTTTTAGACATGGAATTTCATCCTGAAACTCATCCTGGTGTCCGTTTTTGCATTTGGTTTCAAAAAAAAAATTTGGCTTCAAAAAACATTTTGGTTCCTGGGCAGGATTTTTCCTGACCGTGGAGTATAGCCTTTTCTTCTCCTGGCACCAAAAAGGCTTGATTTTTAAAAAGTTGAAGCAACACCATTTTTAGACATGGAATTTCATCCTGAAACTCATCCTGGTGTCCGTTTTTGCATTTGGTTTCAAAAAAAACATTTGGCTTCAAAAAACATTTTGGTTCCTGGGCAGGATTTTTCCTGACCGTGGAGTAAAGCCTTTTCTTCTCCTGGCACCAAAAAGGCTTGATTTTTAAAAAGTTGAAGCAACACCATTTTTAGACATGGAATTTCATCCTTAATCTCATCCTGGTGTCCGTTTTTGCATTTGGTTTCAAAAAAAAAATTTGGCTTCAAAAAACATTTTGGTTCCTGGGCAGGATTTTTCCTGACCGTGGAGTAAAGCCTTTTCTTCTCCTGGCACCAAAAAGGCTTGATTTTTAAAAAGTTGAAGCAACACCATTTTTAGACATGGAATTTCATCCTGAAACTCATCCTGGTGTCCGTTTTTGCATTTGGTTTCAAAAAAAAAATTTGGCTTCAAAAAACATTTTGGTTCCTGGGCAGGATTTTTCCTGACCGTGGAGTATAGCCTTTTCTTCTCCTGGCACCAAAAAGGCTTGATTTTTAAAAAGTTGAAGCAACACCATTTTTAGACATGGAATTTCATCCTTAATCTCATCCTGGTGTCCGTTTTTGCATTTGGTTTCAAAAAAAAAATTTGGCTTCAAAAAACATTTTGGTTCCTGGGCAGGATTTTTCCTGACCGTGGAGTATAGCCTTTTCTTCTCCTGGCACCAAAAAGGCTTGATTTTTAAAAAGTTGAAGCAACACCATTTTTAGACATGGAATTTCATCCTGAAACTCATCCTGGTGTCCGTTTTTGCATTTGGTTTCAAAAAAAAAATTTGGCTTCAAAAAACATTTTGGTTCCTGGGCAGGATTTTTCCTGACCGTGGAGTAAAGCCTTTTCTTCTCCTGGCACCAAAAAGGCTTGATTTTTAAAAAGTTGAAGCAACACCATTTTTAGACATGGAATTTCATCCTTAATCTCATCCTGGTGTCCGTTTTTGTATTTGGTTTCAAAAAAAAAATTTGGCTTCAAAAAACATTTTGGTTCCTGGGCAGGATTTTTCCTGACCGTGGAGTAAAGCCTTTTCTTCTCCTGGCACCAAAAAGGCTTGATTTTTAAAAAGTTGAAGCAACACCATTTTTAGACATGGAATTTCATCCTTAATCTCATCCTGGTGTCCGTTTTTGCATTTGGTTTCAAAAAAAAAATTTGGCTTCAAAAAACATTTTGGTTCCTGGGCAGGATTTTTCCTGACCGTGGAGTAAAGCCTTTTCTTCTCCTGGCACCAAAAAGGCTTGATTTTTAAAAAGTTGAAGCAACACCATTTTTAGACATGGAATTTCATCCTTAATCTCATCCTGGTGTCCGTTTTTGCATTTGGTTTCAAAAAAAACATTTGGCTTCAAAAAACATTTTGGTTCCTGGGCAGGATTTTTCCTGACCGTGGAGTATAGCCTTTTCTTCTCCTGGCACCAAAAAGGCTTGATTTTTAAAAAGTTGAAGCAACACCATTTTTAGACATGGAATTTCATCCTGAAACTCATCCTGGTGTCCGTTTTTGCATTTGGTTTCAAAAAAAACATTTGGCTTCAAAAAACATTTTGGTTCCTGGGCAGGATTTTTCCTGACCGTGGAGTATAGCCTTTTCTTCTCCTGGCACCAAAAAGGCTTGATTTTTAAAAAGTTGAAGCAACACCATTTTTAGACATGGAATTTCATCCTGAAACTCATCCTGCTGTCCGTTTTTGCATTTGGTTTCAAAAAAAACATTTGGCTTCAAAAAACATTTTGGTTCCTGGGCAGGATTTTTCCTGACCGTGGAGTAAAGCCTTTTCTTCTCCTGGCACCAAAAAGGCTTGATTTTTAAAAAGTTGAAGCAACACCATTTTTAGACATGGAATTTCATCCTTAATCTCATCCTGGTGTCCGTTTTTGCATTTGGTTTCAAAAAAAAAATTTGGCTTCAAAAAACATTTTGGTTCCTGGGCAGGATTTTTCCTGACCGTGGAGTAAAGCCTTTTCTTCTCCTGGCACCAAAAAGGCTTGATTTTTAAAAAGTTGAAGCAACACCATTTTTAGACATGGAATTTCATCCTTAATCTCATCCTGGTGTCCGTTTTTGCATTTGGTTTCAAAAAAAAAATTTGGCTTAAAAAAACATTTTGGTTCCTGGGCAGGATTTTTCCTGACCGTGGAGTATAGCCTTTTCTTCTCCTGGCACCAAAAAGGCTTGATTTTTAAAAAGTTGAAGCAACACCATTTTTAGACATGGAATTTCATCCTGAAACTCATCCTGGTGTCCGTTTTTGCATTTGGTTTCAAAAAAAAAATTTGGCTTCAAAAAACATTTTGGTTCCTGGGCAGGATTTTTCCTGACCGTGGAGTATAGCCTTTTCTTCTCCTGGCACCAAAAAGGCTTGATTTTTAAAAAGTTGAAGCAACACCATTTTTAGACATGGAATTTCATCCTGAAACTCATCCTGGTGTCCGTTTTTGCATTTGGTTTCAAAAAAAACATTTGGCTTCAAAAAACATTTTGGTTCCTGGGCAGGATTTTTCCTGACCGTGGAGTAAAGCCTTTTCTTCTCCTGGCACCAAAAAGGCTTGATTTTTAAAAAGTTGAAGCAACACCATTTTTAGACATGGAATTTCATCCTTAATCTCATCCTGGTGTCCGTTTTTGCATTTGGTTTCAAAAAAAAAATTTGGCTTCAAAAAACATTTTGGTTCCTGGGCAGGATTTTTCCTGACCGTGGAGTAAAGCCTTTTCTTCTCCTGGCACCAAAAAGGCTTGATTTTTAAAAAGTTGAAGCAACACCATTTTTAGACATGGAATTTCATCCTGAAACTCATCCTGGTGTCCGTTTTTGCATTTGGTTTCAAAAAAAAAATTTGGCTTCAAAAAACATTTTGGTTCCTGGGCAGGATTTTTCCTGACCGTGGAGTATAGCCTTTTCTTCTCCTGGCACCAAAAAGGCTTGATTTTTAAAAAGTTGAAGCAACACCATTTTTAGACATGGAATTTCATCCTTAATCTCATCCTGGTGTCCGTTTTTGCATTTGGTTTCAAAAAAAAAATTTGGCTTCAAAAAACATTTTGGTTCCTGGGCAGGATTTTTCCTGACCGTGGAGTATAGCCTTTTCTTCTCCTGGCACCAAAAAGGCTTGATTTTTAAAAAGTTGAAGCAACACCATTTTTAGACATGGAATTTCATCCTGAAACTCATCCTGGTGTCCGTTTTTGCATTTGGTTTCAAAAAAAAAATTTGGCTTCAAAAAACATTTTGGTTCCTGGGCAGGATTTTTCCTGACCGTGGAGTAAAGCCTTTTCTTCTCCTGGCACCAAAAAGGCTTGATTTTTAAAAAGTTGAAGCAACACCATTTTTAGACATGGAATTTCATCCTTAATCTCATCCTGGTGTCCGTTTTTGTATTTGGTTTCAAAAAAAAAATTTGGCTTCAAAAAACATTTTGGTTCCTGGGCAGGATTTTTCCTGACCGTGGAGTAAAGCCTTTTCTTCTCCTGGCACCAAAAAGGCTTGATTTTTAAAAAGTTGAAGCAACACCATTTTTAGACATGGAATTTCATCCTTAATCTCATCCTGGTGTCCGTTTTTGCATTTGGTTTCAAAAAAAAAATTTGGCTTCAAAAAACATTTTGGTTCCTGGGCAGGATTTTTCCTGACCGTGGAGTATAGCCTTTTCTTCTCCTGGCACCAAAAAGGCTTGATTTTTAAAAAGTTGAAGCAACACCATTTTTAGACATGGAATTTCATCCTTAATCTCATCCTGGTGTCCGTTTTTGCATTTGGTTTCAAAAAAAACATTTGGCTTCAAAAAACATTTTGGTTCCTGGGCAGGATTTTTCCTGACCGTGGAGTATAGCCTTTTCTTCTCCTGGCACCAAAAAGGCTTGATTTTTAAAAAGTTGAAGCAACACCATTTTTAGACATGGAATTTCATCCTGAAACTCATCCTGGTGTCCGTTTTTGCATTTGGTTTCAAAAAAAACATTTGGCTTCAAAAAACATTTTGGTTCCTGGGCAGGATTTTTCCTGACCGTGGAGTATAGCCTTTTCTTCTCCTGGCACCAAAAAGGCTTGATTTTTAAAAAGTTGAAGCAACACCATTTTTAGACATGGAATTTCATCCTGAAACTCATCCTGGTGTCCGTTTTTGCATTTGGTTTCAAAAAAAACATTTGGCTTCAAAAAACATTTTGGTTCCTGGGCAGGATTTTTCCTGACCGTGGAGTAAAGCCTTTTCTTCTCCTGGCACCAAAAAGGCTTGATTTTTAAAAAGTTGAAGCAACACCATTTTTAGACATGGAATTTCATCCTTAATCTCATCCTGGTGTCCGTTTTTGCATTTGGTTTCAAAAAAAAAATTTGGCTTCAAAAAACATTTTGGTTCCTGGGCAGGATTTTTCCTGACCGTGGAGTAAAGCCTTTTCTTCTCCTGGCACCAAAAAGGCTTGATTTTTAAAAAGTTGAAGCAACACCATTTTTAGACATGGAATTTCATCCTTAATCTCATCCTGGTGTCCGTTTTTGCATTTAGTTTAAAAAAAAAATTTGGCTTCAAAAAACATTTTGGTTCCTGGGCAGGATTTTTCCTGACCGTGGAGTAAAGCCTTTTCTTCTCCTGGCACCAAAAAGGCTTGATTTTTAAAAAGTTGAAGCAACACCATTTTTAGACATGGAATTTCATCCTGAAACTCATCCTGGTGTCCGTTTTTGCATTTGGTTTCAAAAAAAAAATTTGGCTTCAAAAAACATTTTGGTTCCTGGGCAGGATTTTTCCTGACCGTGGAGTAAAGCCTTTTCTTCTCCTGGCACCAAAAAGGCTTGATTTTTAAAAAGTTGAAGCAACACCATTTTTAGACATGGAATTTCATCCTGAAACTCATCCTGGTGTCCGTTTTTGCATTTGGTTTCAAAAAAAAAATTTGGCTTCAAAAAACATTTTGGTTCCTGGGCAGGATTTTTCCTGACCGTGGAGTATAGCCTTTTCTTCTCCTGGCACCAAAAAGGCTTGATTTTTAAAAAGTTGAAGCAACACCATTTTTAGACATGGAATTTCATCCTTAATCTCATCCTGGTGTCCGTTTTTGCATTTGGTTTCAAAAAAAAAATTTGGCTTCAAAAAACATTTTGGTTCCTGGGCAGGATTTTTCCTGACCGTGGAGTATAGCCTTTTCTTCTCCTGGCACCAAAAAGGCTTGATTTTTAAAAAGTTGAAGCAACACCATTTTTAGACATGGAATTTCATCCTGAAACTCATCCTGGTGTCCGTTTTTGCATTTGGTTTCAAAAAAAAAATTTGGCTTCAAAAAACATTTTGGTTCCTGGGCAGGATTTTTCCTGACCGTGGAGTAAAGCCTTTTCTTCTCCTGGCACCAAAAAGGCTTGATTTTTAAAAAGTTGAAGCAACACCATTTTTAGACATGGAATTTCATCCTTAATCTCATCCTGGTGTCCGTTTTTGTATTTGGTTTCAAAAAAAAAATTTGGCTTCAAAAAACATTTTGGTTCCTGGGCAGGATTTTTCCTGACCGTGGAGTAAAGCCTTTTCTTCTCCTGGCACCAAAAAGGCTTGATTTTTAAAAAGTTGAAGCAACACCATTTTTAGACATGGAATTTCATCCTGAAACTCATCCTGGTGTCCGTTTTTGCATTTGGTTTCAAAAAAAACATTTGGCTTCAAAAAACATTTTGGTTCCTGGGCAGGATTTTTCCTGACCGTGGAGTATAGCCTTTTCTTCTCCTGGCACCAAAAAGGCTTGATTTTTAAAAAGTTGAACCAACACCATTTTTAGACATGGAATTTCATCCTGAAACTCATCCTGGTGTCCGTTTTTGCATTTGGTTTCAAAAAAAACATTTGGCTTCAAAAAACATTTTGGTTCCTGGGCAGGATTTTTCCTGACCGTGGAGTAAAGCCTTTTCTTCTCCTGGCACCAAAAAGGCTTGATTTTTAAAAAGTTGAAGCAACACCATTTTTAGACATGGAATTTCATCCTTAATCTCATCCTGGTGTCCGTTTTTGCATTTGGTTTCAAAAAAAAAATTTGGCTTCAAAAAACATTTTGGTTCCTGGGCAGGATTTTTCCTGACCGTGGAGTAAAGCCTTTTCTTCTCCTGGCACCAAAAAGGCTTGATTTTTAAAAAGTTGAAGCAACACCATTTTTAGACATGGAATTTCATCCTTAATCTCATCCTGGTGTCCGTTTTTGCATTTAGTTTAAAAAAAAAATTTGGCTTCAAAAAACATTTTGGTTCCTGGGCAGGATTTTTCCTGACCGTGGAGTAAAGCCTTTTCTTCTCCTGGCACCAAAAAGGCTTGATTTTTAAAAAGTTGAAGCAACACCATTTTTAGACATGGAATTTCATCCTTAATCTCATCCTGGTGTCCGTTTTTGCATTTGGTTTCAAAAAAAAAATTTGGCTTCAAAAAACATTTTGGTTCCTGGGCAGGATTTTTCCTGACCGTGGAGTATAGCCTTTTCTTCTCCTGGCACCAAAAAGGCTTGATTTTTAAAAAGTTGAAGCAACACCATTTTTAGACATCGAATTTCATCCTGAAACTCATCCTGGTGTCCGTTTTTGCATTTGGTTTCAAAAAAAACATTTGGCTTCAAAAAACATTTTGGTTCCTGGGCAGGATTTTTCCTGACCGTGGAGTAAAGCCTTTTCTTCTCCTGGCACCAAAAAGGCTTGATTTTTAAAAAGTTGAAGCAACACCATTTTTAGACATGGAATTTCATCCTTAATCTCATCCTGGTGTCCGTTTTTGCATTTGGTTTCAAAAAAAACATTTGGCTTCAAAAAACATTTTGGTTCCTGGGCAGGATTTTTCCTGACCGTGGAGTAAAGCCTTTTCTTCTCCTGGCACCAAAAAGGCTTGATTTTTAAAAAGTTGAAGCAACACCATTTTTAGACATGGAATTTCATCCTTAATCTCATCCTGGTGTCCGTTTTTGCATTTGGTTTCAAAAAAAACATTTGGCTTCAAAAAACATTTTGGTTCCTGGGCAGGATTTTTCCTGACCGTGGAGTATAGCCTTTTCTTCTCCTGGCACCAAAAAGGCTTGATTTTTAAAAATTTGAAGCAACACCATTTTTAGACATGGAATTTCATCCTTAATCTCATCCTGGTGTCCGTTTTTGCATTTGGTTTCAAAAAAAACATTTGGCTTCAAAAAACATTTTGGTTCCTGGGCAGGATTTTTCCTGACCGTGGAGTAAAGCCTTTTCTTCTCCTGGCACCAAAAAGGCTTGATTTTTAAAAAGTTGAAGCAACACCATTTTTAGACATGGAATTTCATCCTTAATCTCATCCTGGTGTCCGTTTTTGCATTTGGTTTCAAAAAAAACATTTGGCTTCAAAAAACATTTTGGTTCCTGGGCAGGATTTTTCCTGACCGTGGAGTATAGCCTTTTCTTCTCCTGGCACCAAAAAGGCTTGATTTTTAAAAATATGAAGCAACACCATTTTTAGACATGGAATTTCATCCTGAAACTCATCCTGGTGTCCGTTTTTGCATTTGGTTTCAAAAAAAAAATTTGGCTTCAAAAAACATTTTGGTTCCTGGGCAGGATTTTTCCTGACCGTGGAGTAAAGCCTTTTCTTCTCCTGGCACCAAAAAGGCTTGATTTTTAAAAAGTTGAAGCAACACCATTTTTAGACATGGAATTTCATCCTTAATCTCATCCTGGTGTCCGTTTTTGCATTTGGTTTCAAAAAAAACATTTGGCTTCAAAAAACATTTTGGTTCCTGGGCAGGATTTTTCCTGACCGTGGAGTATAGCCTTTTCTTCTCCTGGCACCAAAAAGGCTTGATTTTTAAAAAGTTGAAGCAACACAATTTTTAGACATGGAATTTCATCCTGAAACTCATCCTGGTGTCCGTTTTTGCATTTGGTTTCAAAAAAAAAATTTGGCTTCAAAAAACATTTTGGTTCCTGGGCAGGATTTTTCCTGACCGTGGAGTAAAGCCTTTTCTTCTCCTGGCACCAAAAAGGCTTGATTTTTAAAAAGTTGAAGCAACACCATTTTTAGACATGGAATTTCATCCTTAATCTCATCCTGGTGTCCGTTTTTGCATTTGGTTTCAAAAAAAAAAATTGGCTTCAAAAAACATTTTGGTTCCTGGGCAGGATTTTTCCTGACCGTGGAGTAAAGCCTTTTCTTCTCCTGGCACCAAAAAGGCTTGATTTTTAAAAAGTTGAAGCAACACCATTTTTAGACATGGAATTTCATCCTTAATCTCATCCTGGTGTCCGTTTTTGCATTTGGTTTCAAAAAAAACATTTGGCTTCAAAAAACATTTTGGTTCCTGGGCAGGATTTTTCCTGACCGTGGAGTATAGCCTTTTCTTCTCCTGGCACCAAAAAGGCTTGATTTTTAAAAAGTTGAAGCAACACCATTTTTAGACATGGAATTTCATCCTGAAACTCATCCTGGTGTCCGTTTTTGCATTTGGTTTCAAAAAAAAAATTTGGCTTCAAAAAACATTTTGGTTCCTGGGCAGGATTTTTCCTGACCGTGGAGTAAAGCCTTTTCTTCTCCTGGCACCAAAAAGGCTTGATTTTTAAAAAGTTGAAGCAACACCATTTTTAGACATGGAATTTCATCCTTAATCTCATCCTGGTGTCCGTTTTTGTATTTGGTTTCAAAAAAAAAATTTGGCTTCAAAAAACATTTTGGTTCCTGGGCAGGATTTTTCCTGACCGTGGAGTAAAGCCTTTTCTTCTCCTGGCACCAAAAAGGCTTGATTTTTAAAAAGTTGAAGCAACACCATTTTTAGACATGGAATTTCATCCTTAATCTCATCCTGGTGTCCGTTTTTGCATTTGGTTTCAAAAAAAAAATTTGGCTTCAAAAAACATTTTGGTTCCTGGGCAGGATTTTTCCTGACCGTGGAGTAAAGCCTTTTCTTCTCCTGGCACCAAAAAGGCTTGATTTTTAAAAAGTTGAAGCAACACCATTTTTAGACATGGAATTTCATCCTTAATCTCATCCTGGTGTCCGTTTTTGCATTTGGTTTCAAAAAAAACATTTGGCTTCAAAATACATTTTGGTTCCTGGGCAGGATTTTTCCTGACCGTGGAGTATAGCCTTTTCTTCTCCTGGCACCAAAAAGGCTTGATTTTTAAAAAGTTGAAGCAACACCATTTTTAGACATGGAATTTCATCCTGAAACTCATCCTGGTGTCCGTTTTTGCATTTGGTTTCAAAAAAAACATTTGGCTTCAAAAAACATTTTGGTTCCTGGGCAGGATTTTTCCTGACCGTGGAGTATAGCCTTTTCTTCTCCTGGCACCAAAAAGGCTTGATTTTTAAAAAGTTGAAGCAACACCATTTGTAGACATGGAATTTCATCCTGAAACTCATCCTGGTGTCCGTTTTTGCATTTGGTTTCAAAAAAAACATTTGGCTTCAAAAAACATTTTGGTTCCTGGGCAGGATTTTTCCTGACCGTGGAGTAAAGCCTTTTCTTCTCCTGGCACCAAAAAGGCTTGATTTTTAAAAAGTTGAAGCAACACCATTTTTAGACATGGAATTTCATCCTTAATCTCATCCTGGTGTCCGTTTTTGCATTTGGTTTCAAAAAAAAAATTTGGCTTCAAAAAACATTTTGGTTCCTGGGCAGGATTTTTCCTGACCGTGGAGTATAGCCTTTTCTTCTCCTGGCACCAAAAAGGCTTGATTTTTAAAAAGTTGAAGCAACACCATTTTTAGACATGGAATTTCATCCTGAAACTCATCCTGGTGTCCGTTTTTGCATTTGGTTTCAAAAAAAAAATTTGGCTTCAAAAAACATTTTGGTTCCTGGGCAGGATTTTTCCTGACCGTGGAGTATAGCCTTTTCTTCTCCTGGCACCAAAAAGGCTTGATTTTTAAAAAGTTGAAGCAACACCATTTTTAGACATGGAATTTCATCCTTAATCTCATCCTGGTGTCCGTTTTTGCATTTGGTTTCAAAAAAAAAATTTGGCTTCAAAAAACATTTTGGTTCCTGGGCAGGATTTTTCCTGACCGTGGAGTAAAGCCTTTTCTTCTCCTGGCACCAAAAAGGCTTGATTTTTAAAAAGTTGAAGCAACACCATTTTTAGACATGGAATTTCATCCTTAATCTCATCCTGGTGTCCGTTTTTGTATTTGGTTTCAAAAAAAAAATTTGGCTTCAAAAAACATTTTGGTTCCTGGGCAGGATTTTTCCTGACCGTGGAGTAAAGCCTTTTCTTCTCCTGGCACCAAAAAGGCTTGATTTTTAAAAAGTTGAAGCAACACCATTTTTAGACATGGAATTTCATCCTTAATCTCATCCTGGTGTCCGTTTTTGTATTTGGTTTCAAAAAAAAAATTTGGCTTCAAAAAACATTTTGGTTCCTGGGCAGGATTTTTCCTGACCGTGGAGTAAAGCCTTTTCTTCTCCTGGCACCAAAAAGGCTTGATTTTTAAAAAGTTGAAGCAACACCATTTTTAGACATGGAATTTCATCCTTAATCTCATCCTGGTGTCCGTTTTTGCATTTGGTTTCAAAAAAAAAATTTGGCTTCAAAAAACATTTTGGTTCCTGGGCAGGATTTTTCCTGACCGTGGAGTATAGCCTTTTCTTCTCCTGGCACCAAAAAGGCTTGATTTTTAAAAAGTTGAAGCAACACCATTTTTAGACATGGAATTTCATCCTGAAACTCATCCTGGTGTCCGTTTTTGCATTTGGTTTCAAAAAAAAAATTTGGCTTCAAAAAACATTTTGGTTCCTGGGCAGGATTTTTCCTGACCGTGGAGTAAAGCCTTTTCTTCTCCTGGCACCAAAAAGGCTTGATTTTTAAAAAGTTGAAGCAACACCATTTTTAGACATGGAATTTCATCCTTAATCTCATCCTGGTGTCCGTTTTTGCATTTGGTTTCAAAAAAAACATTTGGCTTCAAAAAACATTTTGGTTCCTGGGCAGGATTTTTCCTGACCGTGGAGTATAGCCTTTTCTTCTCCTGGCACCAAAAAGGCTTGATTTTTAAAAAGTTGAAGCAACACCATTTGTAGACATGGAATTTCATCCTGAAACTCATCCTGGTGTCCGTTTTTGCATTTGGTTTCAAAAAAAACATTTGGCTTCAAAAAACATTTTGGTTCCTGGGCAGGATTTTTCCTGACCGTGGAGTATAGCCTTTTCTTCTCCTGGCACCAAAAAGGCTTGATTTTTAAAAAGTTGAAGCAACACCATTTGTAGACATGGAATTTCATCCTGAAACTCATCCTGGTGTCCGTTTTTGCATTTGGTTTCAAAAAAAACATTTGGCTTCAAAAAACATTTTGGTTCCTGGGCAGGATTTTTCCTGACCGTGGAGTAAAGCCTTTTCTTCTCCTGGCACCAAAAAGGCTTGATTTTTAAAAAGTTGAAGCAACACCATTTTTAGACATGGAATTTCATCCTTAATCTCATCCTGGTGTCCGTTTTTGCATTTGGTTTCAAAAAAAACATTTGGCTTCAAAAAACATTTTGGTTCCTGGGCAGGATTTTTCCTGACCGTGGAGTAAAGCCTTTTCTTCTCCTGGCACCAAAAAGGCTTGATTTTTAAAAAGTTGAAGCAACACCATTTGTAGACATGGAATTTCATCCTGAAACTCATCCTGGTGTCCGTTTTTGCATTTGGTTTCAAAAAAAACATTTGGCTTCAAAAAACATTTTGGTTCCTGGGCAGGATTTTTCCTGACCGTGGAGTAAAGCCTTTTCTTCTCCTGGCACCAAAAAGGCTTGATTTTTAAAAAGTTGAAGCAACACCATTTTTAGACATGGAATTTCATCCTTAATCTCATCCTGGTGTCCGTTTTTGCATTTGGTTTCAAAAAAAACATTTGGCTTCAAAAAACATTTTGGTTCCTGGGCAGGATTTTTCCTGACCGTGGAGTATAGCCTTTTCTTCTCCTGGCACCAAAAAAGCTTGATTTTTAAAAAGTTGAAGCAACACCATTTTTAGACATGGAATTTCATCCTGAAACTCATCCTGGTGTCCGTTTTTGCATTTGGTTTCAAAAAAAAAATTTGGCTTCAAAAAACATTTTGGTTCCTGGGCAGGATTTTTCCTGACCGTGGAGTATAGCCTTTTCTTCTCCTGGCACCAAAAAGGCTTGATTTTTAAAAAGTTGAAGCAACACCATTTTTAGACATGGAATTTCATCCTTAATCTCATCCTGGTGTCCGTTTTTGCATTTGGTTTCAAAAAAAAAATTTGGCTTCAAAAAACATTTTGGTTCCTGGGCAGGATTTTTCCTGACCGTGGAGTAAAGCCTTTTCTTCTCCTGGCACCAAAAAGGCTTGATTTTTAAAAAGTTGAAGCAACACCATTTTTAGACATGGAATTTCATCCTTAATCTCATCCTGGTGTCCGTTTTTGCATTTGGTTTCAAAAAAAAAATTTGGCTTCAAAAAACATTTTGGTTCCTGGGCAGGATTTTTCCTGACCGTGGAGTATAGCCTTTTCTTCTCCTGGCACCAAAAAGGCTTGATTTTTAAAAAGTTGAAGCAACACCATTTTTAGACATGGAATTTCATCCTGAAACTCATCCTGGTGTCCGTTTTTGCATTTGGTTTCAAAAAAAAAATTTGGCTTCAAAAAACATTTTGGCTCCTGGGCAGGATTTTTCCTGACCGTGGAGTAAAGCCTTTTCTTCTCCTGGCACCAAAAAGGCTTGACTTTTAAAAAGTTGAAGCAACACCATTTTTAGACATGGAATTTCATCCTTAATCTCATCCTGGTGTCCGTTTTTGTATTTGGTTTCAAAAAAAAAATTTGGCTTCAAAAAACATTTTGGTTCCTGGGCAGGATTTTTCCTGACCGTGGAGTAAAGCCTTTTCTTCTCCTGGCACCAAAAAGGCTTGATTTTTAAAAAGTTGAAGCAACACCATTTTTAGACATGGAATTTCATCCTTAATCTCATCCTGGTGTCCGTTTTTGTATTTGGTTTCAAAAAAAAAATTTGGCTTCAAAAAACATTTTGGTTCCTGGGCAGGATTTTTCCTGACCGTGGAGTAAAGCCTTTTCTTCTCCTGGCACCAAAAAGGCTTGATTTTTAAAAAGTTGAAGCAACACCATTTTTAGACATGGAATTTCATCCTTAATCTCATCCTGGTGTCCGTTTTTGCATTTGGTTTCAAAAAAAAAATTTGGCTTCAAAAAACATTTTGGTTCCTGGGCAGGATTTTTCCTGACCGTGGAGTATAGCCTTTTCTTCTCCTGGCACCAAAAAGGCTTGATTTTTAAAAAGTTGAAGCAACACCATTTTTAGACATGGAATTTCATCCTGAAACTCATCCTGGTGTCCGTTTTTGCATTTGGTTTCAAAAAAAAAATTTGGCTTCAAAAAACATTTTGGTTCCTGGGCAGGATTTTTCCTGACCGTGGAGTAAAGCCTTTTCTTCTCCTGGCACCAAAAAGGCTTGATTTTTAAAAAGTTGAAGCAACACCATTTTTAGACATGGAATTTCATCCTTAATCTCATCCTGGTGTCCGTTTTTGCATTTGGTTTCAAAAAAAACATTTGGCTTCAAAATACATTTTGGTTCCTGGGCAGGATTTTTCCTGACCGTGGAGTATAGCCTTTTCTTCTCCTGGCACCAAAAAGGCTTGATTTTTAAAAAGTTGAAGCAACACCATTTTTAGACATGGAATTTCATCCTGAAACTCATCCTGGTGTCCGTTTTTGCATTTGGTTTCAAAAAAAACATTTGGCTTCAAAAAACATTTTGGTTCCTGGGCAGGATTTTTCCTGACCGTGGAGTATAGCCTTTTCTTCTCCTGGCACCAAAAAGGCTTGATTTTTAAAAAGTTGAAGCAACACCATTTGTAGACATGGAATTTCATCCTGAAACTCATCCTGGTGTCCGTTTTTGCATTTGGTTTCAAAAAAAACATTTGGCTTCAAAAAACATTTTGGTTCCTGGGCAGGATTTTTCCTGACCGTGGAGTAAAGCCTTTTCTTCTCCTGGCACCAAAAAGGCTTGATTTTTAAAAAGTTGAAGCAACACCATTTTTAGACATGGAATTTCATCCTTAATCTCATCCTGGTGTCCGTTTTTGCATTTGGTTTCAAAAAAAACATTTGGCTTCAAAATACATTTTGGTTCCTGGGCAGGATTTTTCCTGACCGTGGAGTATAGCCTTTTCTTCTCCTGGCACCAAAAAGGCTTGATTTTTAAAAAGTTGAAGCAACACCATTTTTAGACATGGAATTTCATCCTGAAACTCATCCTGGTGTCCGTTTTTGCATTTGGTTTCAAAAAAAACATTTGGCTTCAAAAAACATTTTGGTTCCTGGGCAGGATTTTTCCTGACCGTGGAGTACAGCCTTTTCTTCTCCTGGCACCAAAAAGGCTTGATTTTTAAAAAGTTGAAGCAACACCATTTGTAGACATGGAATTTCATCCTGAAACTCATCCTGGTGTCCGTTTTTGCATTTGGTTTCAAAAAAAACATTTGGCTTCAAAAAACATTTTGGTTCCTGGGCAGGATTTTTCCTGACCGTGGAGTAAAGCCTTTTCTTCTCCTGGCACCAAAAAGGCTTGATTTTTAAAAAGTTGAAGCAACACCATTTTTAGACATGGAATTTCATCCTGAAACTCATCCTGGTGTCCGTTTTTGTATTTGGTTTCAAAAAAAAAATTTGGCTTCAAAAAACATTTTGGTTCCTGGGCAGGATTTTTCCTGACCGTGGAGTAAAGCCTTTTCTTCTCCTGGCACCAAAAAGGCTTGATTTTTAAAAAGTTGGAGCAACACCATTTTTAGACATGGAATTTCATCCTTAATCTCATCCTGGTGTCAGTTTTTGCATTTGGTTTCAAAAAAAAAATTTGGCTTCAAAAAACATTTTGGTTCCTGGGCAGGATTTTTCCTGACCGTGGAGTATAGCCTTTTCTTCTCCTGGCACCAAAAAGGCTTGATTTTTAAAAAGTTGAAGCAACACCATTTTTAGACATGGAATTTCATCAGGAAACTCATCCTGGTGTCCGTTTTTGCATTTGGTTTCAAAAAAAAAATTTGGCTTCAAAAAACATTTTGGTTCCTGGGCAGGATTTTTCCTGACCGTGGAGTAAAGCCTTTTCTTCTCCTGGCACCAAAAAGGCTTGATTTTTAAAAAGTTGAAGCAACACCATTTTTAGACATGGAATTTCATCCTTAATCTCATCCTGGTGTCCGTTTTTGCATTTGGTTTCAAAAAAAACATTTGGCTTCAAAAAACATTTTGGTTCCTGGGCAGGATTTTTCCTGACCGTGGAGTAAAGCCTTTTCTTCTCCTGGCACCAAAAAGGCTTGATTTTTAAAAAGTTGAAGCAACACCATTTTTAGACATGGAATTTCATCCTTAATCTCATCCTGGTGTCCGTTTTTGCATTTGGTTTCAAAAAAAAAATTTGGCTTCAAAAAACATTTTGGTTCCTGGGCAGGATTTTTCCTGACCGTGGAGTAAAGCCTTTTCTTCTCCTGGCACCAAAAAGGCTTGATTTTTAAAAAGTTGAAGCAACACCATTTTTAGACATGGAATTTCATCCTTAATCTCATCCTGGTGTCCGTTTTTGCATTTGGTTTAAAAAAAAAATTTGGCTTCAAAAAACATTTTGGTTCCTAGGCAGGATTTTTCCTGACCGTGGAGTAAAGCCTTTTCTTCTCCTGGCACCAAAAAGGCTTGATTTTTAAAAAGTTGAAGCAACGCCATTTTTAGACATCGAATTTCATCCTGAAACTCATCCTGGTGTCCGTTTTTGCATTTGGTTTCAAAAAAAACATTTGGCTTCAAAAAACATTTTGGTTCCTGGGCAGGATTTTTCCTGACCGTGGAGTACAGCCTTTTCTTCTCCTGGCACCAAAAAGGCTTGATTTTTAAAAAGTTGAAGCAACACCATTTGTAGACATGGAATTTCATCCTGAAACTCATCCTGGTGTCCGTTTTTGCATTTGGTTTCAAAAAAAACATTTGGCTTCAAAAAACATTTTGGTTCCTGGGCAGGATTTTTCCTGACCGTGGAGTAAAGCCTTTTCTTCTCCTGGCACCAAAAAGGCTTGATTTTTAAAAAGTTGAAGCAACACCATTTTTAGACATGGAATTTCATCCTGAAACTCATCCTGGTGTCCGTTTTTGTATTTGGTTTCAAAAAAAAAATTTGGCTTCAAAAAACATTTTGGTTCCTGGGCAGGATTTTTCCTGACCGTGGAGTAAAGCCTTTTCTTCTCCTGGCACCAAAAAGGCTTGATTTTTAAAAAGTTGGAGCAACACCATTTTTAGACATGGAATTTCATCCTTAATCTCATCCTGGTGTCAGTTTTTGCATTTGGTTTCAAAAAAAAAATTTGGCTTCAAAAAACATTTTGGTTCCTGGGCAGGATTTTTCCTGACCGTGGAGTATAGCCTTTTCTTCTCCTGGCACCAAAAAGGCTTGATTTTTAAAAAGTTGAAGCAACACCATTTTTAGACATGGAATTTCATCAGGAAACTCATCCTGGTGTCCGTTTTTGCATTTGGTTTCAAAAAAAAAATTTGGCTTCAAAAAACATTTTGGTTCCTGGGCAGGATTTTTCCTGACCGTGGAGTAAAGCCTTTTCTTCTCCTGGCACCAAAAAGGCTTGATTTTTAAAAAGTTGAAGCAACACCATTTTTAGACATGGAATTTCATCCTTAATCTCATCCTGGTGTCCGTTTTTGCATTTGGTTTCAAAAAAAACATTTGGCTTCAAAAAACATTTTGGTTCCTGGGCAGGATTTTTCCTGACCGTGGAGTAAAGCCTTTTCTTCTCCTGGCACCAAAAAGGCTTGATTTTTAAAAAGTTGAAGCAACACCATTTTTAGACATGGAATTTCATCCTTAATCTCATCCTGGTGTCCGTTTTTGCATTTGGTTTCAAAAAAAAAATTTGGCTTCAAAAAACATTTTGGTTCCTGGGCAGGATTTTTCCTGACCGTGGAGTAAAGCCTTTTCTTCTCCTGGCACCAAAAAGGCTTGATTTTTAAAAAGTTGAAGCAACACCATTTTTAGACATGGAATTTCATCCTTAATCTCATCCTGGTGTCCGTTTTTGCATTTGGTTTAAAAAAAAAATTTGGCTTCAAAAAACATTTTGGTTCCTAGGCAGGATTTTTCCTGACCGTGGAGTAAAGCCTTTTCTTCTCCTGGCACCAAAAAGGCTTGATTTTTAAAAAGTTGAAGCAACGCCATTTTTAGACATCGAATTTCATCCTGAAACTCATCCTGGTGTCCGTTTTTGCATTTGGTTTCAAAAAAAAATTTGGCTTCAAAAAACATTTTGGTTCCTGGGCAGGATTTTTCCTGACCGTGGAGTATAGCCTTTTCTTCTCCTGGCACCAAAAAGGCTTGATTTTTAAAAAGTTGAAGCAACACCATTTTTAGACATGGAATTTCATCCTTAATCTCATCCTGGTGTCCGTTTTTGCATTTGGTTTAAAAAAAAAATTTGGCTTCAAAAAACATTTTGGTTCCTGGGCAGGATTTTTCCTGACCGTGGAGTAAAGCCTTTTCTTCTCCTGGCACCAAAAAGGCTTGATTTTTAAAAAGTTGAAGCAACACCATTTTTAGACATGGAATTTCATCCTTAATCTCATCCTGGTGTCCGTTTTTGCATTTGGTTTCAAAAAAAACATTTGGCTTCAAAAAACATTTTGGTTCCTGGGCAGGATTTTTCCTGACCGTGGAGTAAAGCCTTTTCTTCTCCTGGCACCAAAAAGGCTTGATTTTTAAAAAGTTGAAGCAACACCATTTTTAGACATGGAATTTCATCCTTAATCTCATCCTGGTGTCCGTTTTTGCATTTGGTTTCAAAAAAAACATTTGGCTTCAAAAAACATTTTGGTTCCTGGGCAGGATTTTTCCTGACCGTGGAGTATAGCCTTTTCTTCTCCTGGCACCAAAAAGGCTTGATTTTTAAAAAGTTGAAGCAACACCATTTTTAGACATGGAATTTCATCAGGAAACTCATCCTGGTGTCCGTTTTTGCATTTGGTTTCAAAAAAAAAATTTGGCTTCAAAAAACATTTTGGTTCCTGGGCAGGATTTTTCCTGACCGTGGAGTAAAGCCTTTTCTTCTCCTGGCACCAAAAAGGCTTGATTTTTAAAAAGTTGAAGCAACACCATTTTTAGACATGGAATTTCATCCTTAATCTCATCCTGGTGTCCGTTTTTGCATTTGGTTTCAAAAAAAAAATTTGGCTTCAAAAAACATTTTGGTTCCTGGGCAGGATTTTTCCTGACCGTGGAGTAAAGCCTTTTCTTCTCCTGGCACCAAAAAGGCTTGATTTTTAAAAAGTTGAAGCAACACCATTTTTAGACATGGAATTTCATCCTTAATCTCATCCTGGTGTCCGTTTTTACATTTGGTTTCAAAAAAAAAATTTGGCTTCAAAAAACATTTTGGTTCCTGGGCAGGATTTTTCCTGACCGTGGAGTAAAGCCTTTTCTTCTCCTGGCACCAAAAAGGCTTGATTTTTAAAAAGTTGAAGCAACACCATTTTTAGACATGGAATTTCATCCTTAATCTCATCCTGGTGTCCGTTTTTGCATTTGGTTTCAAAAAAAACATTTGGCTTCAAAAAACATTTTGGTTCCTGGGCAGGATTTTTCCTGACCGTGGAGTAAAGCCTTTTCTTCTCCTGGCACCAAAAAGGCTTGATTTTTAAAAAGTTGAAGCAACACCATTTTTAGACATGGAATTTCATCCTTAATCTCATCCTGGTGTCCGTTTTTGCATTTGGTTTCAAAAAAAACATTTGGCTTCAAAAAACATTTTGGTTCCTGGGCAGGATTTTTCCTGACCGTGGAGTAAAGCCTTTTCTTCTCCTGGCACCAAAAAGGCTTGATTTTTAAAAAGTTGAAGCAACACCATTTTTAGACATGGAATTTCATCCTTAATCTCATCCTGGTGTCCGTTTTTGCATTTGGTTTCAAAAAAAAAAATTTGGCTTCAAAAAACATTTTGGTTCCTGGGCAGGATTTTTCCTGACCGTGGAGTAAAGCCTTTTCTTCTCCTGGCACCAAAAAGGCTTGATTTTTAAAAAGTTGAAGCAACACGATTTTTAGACATGGAATTTCATCCTTAATCTCATCCTGGTGTCCGTTTTTGCATTTGGTTTCAAAAAAAACATTTGGCTTCAAAAAACATTTTGGTTCCTGGGCAGGATTTTTCCTGACCGTGGAGTAAAGCCTTTTCTTCTCCTGGCACCAAAAAGGCTTGATTTTTAAAAAGTTGAAGCAACACCATTTTTAGACATGGAATTTCATCCTTAATCTCATCCTGGTGTCCGTTTTTGCATTTGGTTTCAAAAAAAACATTTGGCTTCAAGAAACATTTTGGTTCCTGGGCAGGATTTTCCTGACCGTGGAGTATAGCCTTTTCTTCTCCTGGCACCAAAAAGGCTTGATTTTTAAAAAGTTGAAGCAACACCATTTTTAGACATGGAATTTCATCCTGAAACTCATCCTGGTGTCCGTTTTTGCATTTGGTTTCAAAAAAAAAAATTTGGCTTCAAAAAACATTTTGGTTCCTGGGCAGGATTTTTCCTGACCGTGGAGTATAGCCTTTTCTTCTCCTGGCACCAAAAAGGCTTGATTTTAAAAAAGTTGAAGCAACACCATTTTTAGACATGGAATTTCATCCTTAATCTCATCCTGGTGTCCGTTTTTGCATTTGGTTTCAAAAAAAAAATTTGGCTTCAAAAAACATTTTGGTTCCTGGGCAGGATTTTTCCTGACCGTGGAGTAAAGCCTTTTCTTCTCCTGGCACCAAAAAGGCTTGATTTTTAAAAAGTTGAAGCAACACCATTTTTAGACATGGAATTTCATCCTTAATCTCATCCTGGTGTCAGTTTTTGCATTTGGTTTCAAAAAAAAAATTTGGCTTCAAAAAACATTTTGGTTCCTGGGCAGGATTTTTCCTGACCGTGGAGTATAGCCTTTTCTTCTCCTGGCACCAAAAAGGCTTGATTTTTAAAAAGTTGAAGCAACACCATTTTTAGACATGGAATTTCATCCTTAATCTCATCCTGGTGTCCGTTTTTGCATTTGGTTTCAAAAAAAAAATTTGGCTTCAAAAAACATTTTGGTTCCTGGGCAGGATTTTTCCTGACCGTGGAGTAAAGCCTTTTCTTCTCCTGGCACCAAAAAGGCTTGATTTTTAAAAAGTTGAAGCAACACCATTTTTAGACATGGAATTTCATCCTTAATCTCATCCTGGTGTCCGTTTTTGCATTTGGTTTCAAAAAAAACATTTGGCTTCAAAAAACATTTTGGTTCCTGGGCAGGATTTTTCCTGACCGTGGAGTAAAGCATTTTCTTCTCCTGGCACCAAAAAGGCTTGATTTTTAAAAAGTTGAAGCAACACCATTTTTAGACATGGAATTTCATCCTTAATCTCATCCTGGTGTCCGTTTTTGTATTTGGTTTCAAAAAAAAAATTTGGCTTCAAAAAACATTTTGGTTCCTGGGCAGGATTTTTCCTGACCGTGGAGTAAAGCCTTTTCTTCTCCTGGCACCAAAAAGGCTTGATTTTTAAAAAGTTGAAGCAACACCATTTTTAGACATGGAATTTCATCCTTAATCTCATCCTGGTGTCCGTTTTTGCATTTGGTTTCAAAAAAAAAATTTGGCTTCAAAAAACATTTTGGTTCCTGGGCAGGATTTTTCCTGACCGTGGAGTATAGCCTTTTCTTCTCCTGGCACCAAAAAGGCTTGATTTTTAAAAAGTTGAAGCAACACCATTTTTAGACATGGAATTTCATCCTGAAACTCATCCTGGTGTCCGTTTTTGCATTTGGTTTCAAAAAAAACATTTGGCTTCAAAAAACATTTTGGTTCCTGGGCAGGATTTTTCCTGACCGTGGAGTATAGCCTTTTCTTCTCCTGGCACCAAAAAGGCTTGATTTTTAAAAAGTTGAAGCAACACCATTTTTAGACATGGAATTTCATCCTTAATCTCATCCTGGTGTCCGTTTTTGCATTTGGTTTCAAAAAAAAAATTTGGCTTCAAAAAACATTTTGGTTCCTGGGCAGGATTTTTCCTGACCGTGGAGTATAGCCTTTTCTTCTCCTGGCACCAAAAAGGCTTGATTTTTAAAAAGTTGAAGCAACACCATTTTTAGACATGGAATTTCATCCTGAAACTCATCCTGGTGTCCGTTTTTGCATTTGGTTTCAAAAAAAACATTTGGCTTCAAAAAACATTTTGGTTCCTGGGCAGGATTTTTCCTGACCGTGGAGTATAGCCTTTTCTTCTCCTGGCACCAAAAAGGCTTGATTTTTAAAAAGTTGAAGCAACACCATTTTTAGACATGGAATTTCATCCTTAATCTCATCCTGGTGTCCGTTTTTGCATTTGGTTTCAAAAAAAAAATTTGGCTTCAAAAAACATTTTGGTTCCTGGGCAGGATTTTTCCTGACCCTGCAGTATAGCCTTTTCTTCTCCTGGCACCAAAAAGGCTTGATTTTTAAAAAGTTGAAGCAACACCATTTTTAGACATGGAATTTCATCAGGAAACTCATCCTGGTGTCCGTTTTTGTATTTGGTTTCAAAAAAAAATTTGGCTTCAAAAAACATTTTGGTTCCTGGGCAGGATTTTTCCTGACCGTGGAGTAAAGCCTTTTCTTCTCCTGGCACCAAAAAGGCTTGATTTTTAAAAAGTTGAAGCAACACCATTTTTAGACATGGAATTTCATCCTTAATCTCATCCTGGTGTCCGTTTTTGCATTTGGTTTCAAAAAAAAAATTTGGCTTCAAAAAACATTTTGGTTCCTGGGCAGGATTTTTCCTGACCGTGGAGTATAGCCTTTTCTTCTCCTGGCACCAAAAAGGCTTGATTTTTAAAAAGTTGAAGCAACACCATTTTTAGACATGGAATTTCATCCTGAAACTCATCCTGGTGTCCGTTTTTGCATTTGGTTTCAAAAAAAACATTTCGCTTCAAAAAACATTTTGGTTCCTGGGCAGGATTTTTCCTGACCGTGGAGTATAGCCTTTTCTTCTCCTGGCACCAAAAAGGCTTGATTTTTCAAAAGTTGAAGCAACACCATTTTTAGACATGGAATTTCATCCTTAATCTCATCCTGGTGTCCGTTTTTGCATTTGGTTTCAAAAAAAAAAATTTGGCTTCAAAAAACATTTTGGTTCCTGGGCAGGATTTTTCCTGACCGTGGAGTAAAGCCTTTTCTTCTCCTGGCACCAAAAAGGCTTGATTTTTAAAAAGTTGAAGCAACACCATTTTTAGACATGGAATTTCATCCTTAATCTCATCCTGGTGTCCGTTTTTGCATTTGGTTTCAAAAAAAACATTTGGCTTCAAAAAACATTTTGGTTCCTGGGCAGGATTTTTCCTGACCGTGGAGTAAAGCCTTTTCTTCTCCTGGCACCAAAAAGGCTTGATTTTTAAAAAGTTGAAGCAACACCATTTTTAGACATGGAATTTCATCCTTAATCTCATCCTGGTGTCCGTTTTTGCATTTGGTTTCAAAAAAAACATTTGGCTTCAAAAAACATTTTGGTTCCTGGGCAGGATTTTTCCTGACCGTGGAGTATAGCCTTTTCTTCTCCTGGCACCAAAAAGGCTTGATTTTTAAAAAGTTGAAGCAACACCATTTTTAGACATGGAATTTCATCCTGAAACTCATCCTGGTGTCCGTTTTTGCATTTGGTTTCAAAAAAAACATTTCGCTTCAAAAAACATTTTGGTTCCTGGGCAGGATTTTTCCTGACCGTGGAGTATAGCCTTTTCTTCTCCTGGCACCAAAAAGGCTTGATTTTTAAAAAGTTGAAGCAACACCATTTTTAGACATGGAATTTCATCCTTAATCTCATCCTGGTGTCCGTTTTTGCATTTGGTTTCAAAAAAAAAAATTTGGCTTCAAAAAACATTTTGGTTCCTGGGCAGGATTTTTCCTGACCGTGGAGTAAAGCCTTTTCTTCTCCTGGCACCAAAAAGGCTTGATTTTTAAAAAGTTGAAGCAACACCATTTTTAGACATGGAATTTCATCCTTAATCTCATCCTGGTGTCCGTTTTTGCATTTGGTTTCAAAAAAAACATTTGGCTTCAAAAAACATTTTGGTTCCTGGGCAGGATTTTTCCTGACCGTGGAGTAAAGCCTTTTCTTCTCCTGGCACCAAAAAGGCTTGATTTTTAAAAAGTTGAAGCAACACCATTTTTAGACATGGAATTTCATCCTTAATCTCATCCTGGTGTCCGTTTTTGCATTTGGTTTCAAAAAAAACATTTGGCTTCAAAAAACATTTTGGTTCCTGGGCAGGATTTTCCTGACCGTGGAGTATAGCCTTTTCTTCTCCTGGCACCAAAAAGGCTTGATTTTTAAAAAGTTGAAGCAACACCATTTTTAGACATGGAATTTCATCCTGAAACTCATCCTGGTGTCCGTTTTTGCATTTGGTTTCAAAAAAAAAAATTTGGCTTCAAAAAACATTTTGGTTCCTGGGCAGGATTTTTCCTGACCGTGGAGTAAAGCCTTTTCTTCTCCTGGCACCATAAAGGCTTGATTTTAAAAAAGTTGAAGCAACACCATTTTTAGACATGGAATTTCATCCTTAATCTCATCCTGGTGTCCGTTTTTGCATTTGGTTTCAAAAAAACCATTTGGCTTCAAAAAACATTTTGGTTCCTGGGCAGGATTTTTCCTGACCGTGGAGTATAGCCTTTTCTTCTCCTGGCACCAAAAAGGCTTGATTTTTAAAAAGTTGAAGCAACACCATTTTTAGACATGGAATTTCATCCTGAAACTCATCCTGGTGTCCGTTTTTGCATTTGGTTTCAAAAAAAAAATTTGGCTTCAAAAAACATTTTGGTTCCTGGGCAGGATTTTTCCTGACCGTGGAGTATAGCCTTTTCTTCTCCTGGCACCAAAAAGGCTTGATTTTTAAAAAGTTGAAGCAACACCATTTTTAGACATGGAATTTCATCCTGAAACTCATCCTGGTGTCCGTTTTTGCATTTGGTTTCAAAAAAAACATTTGGCTTCAAAAAACATTTTGGTTCCTGGGCAGGATTTTTCCTGACCGTGGAGTATAGCCTTTTCTTCTCCTGGCACCAAAAAGGCTTGATTTTTAAAAAGTTGAAGCAACACCATTTTTAGACATGGAATTTCATCCTTAATCTCATCCTGGTGTCCGTTTTTGCATTTGGTTTCAAAAAAAAAATTTGGCTTCAAAAAACATTTTGGTTCCTGGGCAGGATTTTTCCTGACCCTGCAGTATAGCCTTTTCTTCTCCTGGCACCAAAAAGGCTTGATTTTTAAAAAGTTGAAGCAACACCATTTTTAGACATGGAATTTCATCAGGAAACTCATCCTGGTGTCCGTTTTTGTATTTGGTTTCAAAAAAAAATTTGGCTTCAAAAAACATTTTGGTTCCTGGGCAGGATTTTTCCTGACCGTGGAGTAAAGCCTTTTCTTCTCCTGGCACCAAAAAGGCTTGATTTTTAAAAAGTTGAAGCAACACCATTTTTAGACATGGAATTTCATCCTTAATCTCATCCTGGTGTCCGTTTTTGCATTTGGTTTCAAAAAAAACATTTCGCTTCAAAAAACATTTTGGTTCCTGGGCAGGATTTTTCCTGACCGTGGAGTATAGCCTTTTCTTCTCCTGGCACCAAAAAGGCTTGATTTTTCAAAAGTTGAAGCAACACCATTTTTAGACATGGAATTTCATCCTTAATCTCATCCTGGTGTCCGTTTTTGCATTTGGTTTCAAAAAAAAAAATTTGGCTTCAAAAAACATTTTGGTTCCTGGGCAGGATTTTTCCTGACCGTGGAGTAAAGCCTTTTCTTCTCCTGGCACCAAAAAGGCTTGATTTTTAAAAAGTTGAAGCAACACCATTTTTAGACATGGAATTTCATCCTTAATCTCATCCTGGTGTCCGTTTTTGCATTTGGTTTCAAAAAAAACATTTGGCTTCAAAAAACATTTTGGTTCCTGGGCAGGATTTTTCCTGACCGTGGAGTAAAGCCTTTTCTTCTCCTGGCACCAAAAAGGCTTGATTTTTAAAAAGTTGAAGCAACACCATTTTTAGACATGGAATTTCATCCTTAATCTCATCCTGGTGTCCGTTTTTGCATTTGGTTTCAAAAAAAACATTTGGCTTCAAAAAACATTTTGGTTCCTGGGCAGGATTTTTCCTGACCGTGGAGTATAGCCTTTTCTTCTCCTGGCACCAAAAAGGCTTGATTTTTAAAAAGTTGAAGCAACACCATTTTTAGACATGGAATTTCATCCTGAAACTCATCCTGGTGTCCGTTTTTGCATTTGGTTTCAAAAAAAACATTTCGCTTCAAAAAACATTTTGGTTCCTGGGCAGGATTTTTCCTGACCGTGGAGTATAGCCTTTTCTTCTCCTGGCACCAAAAAGGCTTGATTTTTAAAAAGTTGAAGCAACACCATTTTTAGACATGGAATTTCATCCTTAATCTCATCCTGGTGTCCGTTTTTGCATTTGGTTTCAAAAAAAAAAATTTGGCTTCAAAAAACATTTTGGTTCCTGGGCAGGATTTTTCCTGACCGTGGAGTAAAGCCTTTTCTTCTCCTGGCACCAAAAAGGCTTGATTTTTAAAAAGTTGAAGCAACACCATTTTTAGACATGGAATTTCATCCCTAATCTCATCCTGGTGTCCGTTTTTGCATTTGGTTTCAAAAAAAACATTTGGCTTCAAAAAACATTTTGGTTCCTGGGCAGGATTTTTCCTGACCGTGGAGTAAAGCCTTTTCTTCTCCTGGCACCAAAAAGGCTTGATTTTTAAAAAGTTGAAGCAACACCATTTTTAGACATGGAATTTCATCCTTAATCTCATCCTGGTGTCCGTTTTTGCATTTGGTTTCAAAAAAAACATTTGGCTTCAAAAAACATTTTGGTTCCTGGGCAGGATTTTCCTGACCGTGGAGTATAGCCTTTTCTTCTCCTGGCACCAAAAAGGCTTGATTTTTAAAAAGTTGAAGCAACACCATTTTTAGACATGGAATTTCATCCTGAAACTCATCCTGGTGTCCGTTTTTGCATTTGGTTTCAAAAAAAAAAATTTGGCTTCAAAAAACATTTTGGTTCCTGGGCAGGATTTTTCCTGACCGTGGAGTAAAGCCTTTTCTTCTCCTGGCACCATAAAGGCTTGATTTTAAAAAAGTTGAAGCAACACCATTTTTAGACATGGAATTTCATCCTTAATCTCATCCTGGTGTCCGTTTTTGCATTTGGTTTCAAAAAAACCATTTGGCTTCAAAAAACATTTTGGTTCCTGGGCAGGATTTTTCCTGACCGTGGAGTATAGCCTTTTCTTCTCCTGGCACCAAAAAGGCTTGATTTTTAAAAAGTTGAAGCAACACCATTTTTAGACATGGAATTTCATCCTGAAACTCATCCTGGTGTCCGTTTTTGCATTTGGTTTCAAAAAAAAAATTTGGCTTCAAAAAACATTTTGGTTCCTGGGCAGGATTTTTCCTGACTGTGGAGTAAAGCCTTTTCTTCTCCTGGCACCAAAAAGGCTTGATTTTTAAAAAGTTGAAGCAACACCATTTTTAGACATGGAATTTCATCCTTAATCTCATCCTGGTGTCCGTTTTTGCATTTGGTTTCAAAAAAAACATTTGGCTTCAAAAAACATTTTGGTTCCTGGGCAGGATTTTTCCTGACCGTGGAGTAAAGCCTTTTCTTCTCCTGGCACCAAAAAGGCTTGATTTTTAAAAAGTTGAAGCAACACCATTTTTAGACATAGAATTTCATCCTTAATCTCATCCTGGTGTCCGTTTTTGCATTTGGTTTCAAAAAAAAAAATTTGGCTTCAAAAAACATTTTGGTTCCTGGGCAGGATTTTTCCTGACCGTGGAGTATAGCCTTTTCTTCTCCTGGCACCAAAAAGGCTTGATTTTTAAAAAGTTGAAGCAACACCATTTTTAGACATGGAATTTCATCCTTAATCTCATCCTGGTGTCCGTTTTTGCATTTGGTTTCAAAAAAAAAATTTGGCTTCAAAAAACATTTTGGTTCCTGGGCAGGATTTTTCCTGACCGTGGAGTAAAGCCTTTTCTTCTCCTGGCACCAAAAAGGCTTGATTTTTAAAAAGTTGAAGCAACACCATTTTTAGACATGGAATTTCATCCTTAATCTCATCCTGGTGTCCGTTTTTGCATTTGGTTTCAAAAAAAACATTTGGCTTCAAAAAACATTTTGGTTCCTGGGCAGGATTTTTCCTGACCGTGGAGTATAGCCTTTTCTTCTCCTGGCACCAAAAAGGCTTGATTTTTAAAAATTTGAAGCAACACCATTTTTAGACATGGAATTTCATCCTGAAACTCATCCTGGTGTCCGTTTTTGCATTTGGTTTCAAAAAAAAAATTTGGCTTCAAAAAACATTTAGGTTCCTGGGCAGGATTTTTCCTGACCGTGGAGTAAAGCCTTTTCTTCTCCTGGCACCAAAAAGGCTTGATTTTTAAAAAGTTGAAGCAACACCATTTTTAGACATGGAATTTCATCCTTAATCTCATCCTGGTGTCAGTTTTTGCATTTGGTTTCAAAAAAAACATTTGGCTTCAAAAAACATTTTGGTTCCTGGGCAGGATTTTTCCTGACCGTGGAGTATAGCCTTTTCTTCTCCTGGCACCAAAAAGGCTTGATTTTTAAAAAGTTGAAGCAACACCATTTTTAGACATGGAATTTCATCCTGAAACTCATCCTGGTGTCCGTTTTTGCATTTGGTTTCAAAAAAAACATTTGGCTTCAAAAAACATTTTGGTTCCTGGGCAGGATTTTTCCTGACCGTGGAGTATAGCCTTTTCTTCTCCTGGCACCAAAAAGGCTTGATTTTTAAAAAGTTGAAGCAACACCATTTTTAGACATGGAATTTCATCCTTAATCTCATCCTGGTGTCCGTTTTTGCATTTGGTTTCAAAAAAAAAATTTGGCTTCAAAAAACATTTTGGTTCCTGGGCAGGATTTTTCCTGACCGTGGAGTAAAGCCTTTTCTTCTCCTGGCACCAAAAAGGCTTGATTTTTAAAAAGTTGAAGCAACACCATTTTTAGACATGGAATTTCATCCTTAATCTCATCCTGGTGTCCGTTTTTGCATTTGGTTTCAAAAAAAACATTTGGCTTCAAAAAACATTTTGGTTCCTGGGCAGGATTTTTCCTGACCGTGGAGTATAGCCTTTTCTTCTCCTGGCACCAAAAAGGCTTGATTTTTAAAAATTTGAAGCAACACCATTTTTAGACATGGAATTTCATCCTGAAACTCATCCTGGTGTCTGTTTTTGCATTTGGTTTCAAAAAAAAAATTTGGCTTCAAAAAACATTTAGGTTCCTGGGCAGGATTTTTCCTGACCGTGGAGTAAAGCCTTTTCTTCTCCTGGCACCAAAAAGGCTTGATTTTTAAAAAGTTGAAGCAACACCATTTTTAGACATGGAATTTCATCCTTAATCTCATCCTGGTGTCAGTTTTTGCATTTGGTTTCAAAAAAAACATTTGGCTTCAAAAAACATTTTGGTTCCTGGGCAGGATTTTTCCTGACCGTGGAGTATAGCCTTTTCTTCTCCTGGCACCAAAAAGGCTTGATTTTTAAAAAGTTGAAGCAACACCATTTTTAGACATGGAATTTCATCCTGAAACTCATCCTGGTGTCCGTTTTTGCATTTGGTTTCAAAAAAAACATTTGGCTTCAAAAAACATTTTGGTTCCTGGGCAGGATTTTTCCTGACCGTGGAGTATAGCCTTTTCTTCTCCTGGCACCAAAAAGGCTTGATTTTTAAAAAGTTGAAGCAACACCATTTTTAGACATGGAATTTCATCCTTAATCTCATCCTGGTGTCCGTTTTTGCATTTGGTTTCAAAAAAAAAATTTGGCTTCAAAAAACATTTTGGTTCCTGGGCAGGATTTTTCCTGACCGTGGAGTAAAGCCTTTTCTTCTCCTGGCACCAAAAAGGCTTGATTTTTAAAAAGTTGAAGCAACACCATTTTTAGACATGGAATTTCATCCTTAATCTCATCCTGGTGTCCGTTTTTGCATTTGGTTTCAAAAAAAACATTTGGCTTCAAAAAACATTTTGGTTCCTGGGCAGGATTTTTCCTGACCGTGGAGTAAAGCATTTTCTTCTCCTGGCACCAAAAAGGCTTGATTTTTAAAAAGTTGAAGCAACACCATTTTTAGACATGGAATTTCATCCTTAATCTCATCCTGGTGTCCGTTTTTGTATTTGGTTTCAAAAAAAAAATTTGGCTTCAAAAAACATTTTGGTTCCTGGGCAGGATTTTTCCTGACCGTGGAGTAAAGCCTTTTCTTCTCCTGGCACCAAAAAGGCTTGATTTTTAAAAAGTTGAAGCAACACCATTTTTAGACATGGAATTTCATCCTTAATCTCATCCTGGTGTCCGTTTTTGCATTTGGTTTCAAAAAAAAAATTTGGCTTCAAAAAACATTTTGGTTCCTGGGCAGGATTTTTCCTGACCGTGGAGTATAGCCTTTTCTTCTCCTGGCACCAAAAAGGCTTGATTTTTAAAAAGTTGAAGCAACACCATTTTTAGACATGGAATTTCATCCTGAAACTCATCCTGGTGTCCGTTTTTGCATTTGGTTTCAAAAAAAACATTTGGCTTCAAAAAACATTTTGGTTCCTGGGCAGGATTTTTCCTGACCGTGGAGTATAGCCTTTTCTTCTCCTGGCACCAAAAAGGCTTGATTTTTAAAAAGTTGAAGCAACACCATTTTTAGACATGGAATTTCATCCTTAATCTCATCCTGGTGTCCGTTTTTGCATTTGGTTTCAAAAAAAAAATTTGGCTTCAAAAAACATTTTGGTTCCTGGGCAGGATTTTTCCTGACCGTGGAGTAAAGCCTTTTCTTCTCCTGGCACCAAAAAGGCTTGATTTTTAAAAAGTTGAAGCAACACCATTTTTAGACATGGAATTTCATCCTTAATCTCACCCTGGTGTCCGTTTTTGCATTTGGTTTCAAAAAAAACATTTGGCTTCAAAAAACATTTTGGTTCCTGGGCAGGATTTTTCCTGACCGTGGAGTATAGCCTTTTCTTCTCCTGGCACCAAAAAGGCTTGATTTTTAAAAAGTTGAAGCAACACCATTTTTAGACATGGAATTTCATCCTGAAACTCATCCTGGTGTCCGTTTTTGCATTTGGTTTCAAAAAAAACATTTGGCTTCAAAAAACATTTTGGTTCCTGGGCAGGATTTTTCCTGACCGTGGAGTATAGCCTTTTCTTCTCCTGGCACCAAAAAGGCTTGATTTTTAAAAAGTTGAAGCAACACCATTTTTAGACATGGAATTTCATCAGGAAACTCATCCTGGTGTCCGTTTTTGTATTTGGTTTCAAAAAAAAATTTGGCTTCAAAAAACATTTTGGTTCCTGGGCAGGATTTTTCCTGACCGTGGAGTAAAGCCTTTTCTTCTCCTGGCACCAAAAAGGCTTGATTTTTAAAAAGTTGAAGCAACACCATTTTTAGACATGGAATTTCATCCTTAATCTCATCCTGGTGTCCGTTTTTGCATTTGGTTTCAAAAAAAAAATTTGGCTTCAAAAAACATTTTGGTTCCTGGGCAGGATTTTTCCTGACCGTGGAGTATAGCCTTTTCTTCTCCTGGCACCAAAAAGGCTTGATTTTTAAAAAGTTGAAGCAACACCATTTTTAGACATGGAATTTCATCCTGAAACTCATCCTGGTGTCCGTTTTTGCATTTGGTTTCAAAAAAAACATTTGGCTTCAAAAAACATTTTGGTTCCTGGGCAGGATTTTTCCTGACCGTGGAGTATATAGCCTTTTCTTGTCCTGGCACCAAAAAGGCTTGATTTTTAAAAAGTTGAAGCAACACCATTTTTAGACATGGAATTTCATCCTTAATCTCATCCTGGTGTCCGTTTTTGCATTTGGTTTCAAAAAAAAAATTTGGCTTCAAAAAACATTTTGGTTCCTGGGCAGGATTTTTCCTGACAGTGGAGTAAAGCCTTTTCTTCTCCTGGCACCAAAAAGGCTTGATTTTTAAAAAGTTGAAGCAACACCATTTTTAGACATGGAATTTCATCCTTAATCTCATCCTGGTGTCCGTTTTTGCATTTGGTTTCAAAAAAAACATTTGGCTTCAAAAAACATTTTGGTTCCTGGGCAGGATTTTTCCTGACCGTGGAGTATAGCCTTTTCTTCTCCTGGCACCAAAAAGGCTTGATTTTTAAAAATTTGAAGCAACACCATTTTTAGACATGGAATTTCATCCTGAAACTCATCCTGGTGTCCGTTTTTGCATTTGGTTTCAAAAAAAAAATTTGGCTTCAAAAAACATTTAGGTTCCTGGGCAGGATTTTTCCTGACCGTGGAGTAAAGCCTTTTCTTCTCCTGGCACCAAAAAGGCTTGATTTTTAAAAAGTTGAAGCAACACCATTTTTAGACATGGAATTTCATCCTTAATCTCATCCTGGTGTCAGTTTTTGCATTTGGTTTCAAAAAAAAACATTTGGCTTCAAAAAACATTTTGGTTCCTGGGCAGGATTTTTCCTGACCGTGGAGTATAGCCTTTTCTTCTCCTGGCACCAAAAAGGCTTGATTTTTAAAAAGTTGAAGCAACACCATTTTTAGACATGGAATTTCATCCTGAAACTCATCCTGGTGTCCGTTTTTGCATTTGGTTTCAAAAAAAACATTTGGCTTCAAAAAACATTTTGGTTCCTGGGCAGGATTTTTCCTGACCGTGGAGTATAGCCTTTTCTTCTCCTGGCACCAAAAAGGCTTGATTTTTAAAAAGTTGAAGCAACACCATTTTTAGACATGGAATTTCATCCTTAATCTCATCCTGGTGTCCGTTTTTGCATTTGGTTTCAAAAAAAAAATTTGGCTTCAAAAAACATTTTGGTTCCTGGGCAGGATTTTTCCTGACCGTGGAGTAAAGCCTTTTCTTCTCCTGGCACCAAAAAGGCTTGATTTTTAAAAAGTTGAAGCAACACCATTTTTAGACATGGAATTTCATCCTTAATCTCATCCTGGTGTCCGTTTTTGCATTTGGTTTCAAAAAAAACATTTGGCTTCAAAAAACATTTTGGTTCCTGGGCAGGATTTTTCCTGACCGTGGAGTATAGCCTTTTCTTCTCCTGGCACCAAAAAGGCTTGATTTTTAAAAATTTGAAGCAACACCATTTTTAGACATGGAATTTCATCCTGAAACTCATCCTGGTGTCTGTTTTTGCATTTGGTTTCAAAAAAAAAATTTGGCTTCAAAAAACATTTAGGTTCCTGGGCAGGATTTTTCCTGACCGTGGAGTAAAGCCTTTTCTTCTCCTGGCACCAAAAAGGCTTGATTTTTAAAAAGTTGAAGCAACACCATTTTTAGACATGGAATTTCATCCTGAAACTCATCCTGGTGTCCGTTTTTGCATTTGGTTTCAAAAAAAACATTTGGCTTCAAAAAACATTTTGGTTCCTGGGCAGGATTTTTCCTGACCGTGGAGTATAGCCTTTTCTTCTCCTGGCACCAAAAAGGCTTGATTTTTAAAAAGTTGAAGCAACACCATTTTTAGACATGGAATTTCATCCTTAATCTCATCCTGGTGTCCGTTTTTGCATTTGGTTTCAAAAAAAAAATTTGGCTTCAAAAAACATTTTGGTTCCTGGGCAGGATTTTTCCTGACCGTGGAGTAAAGCCTTTTCTTCTCCTGGCACCAAAAAGGCTTGATTTTTAAAAAGTTGAAGCAACACCATTTTTAGACATGGAATTTCATCCTTAATCTCATCCTGGTGTCCGTTTTTGCATTTGGTTTCAAAAAAAACATTTGGCTTCAAAAAACATTTTGGTTCCTGGGCAGGATTTTTCCTGACCGTGGAGTAAAGCCTTTTCTTCTCCTGGCACCAAAAAGGCTTGATTTTTAAAAAGTTGAAGCAACACCATTTTTAGACATGGAATTTCATCCTTAATCTCATCCTGGTGTCCGTTTTTGCATTTGGTTTCAAAAAAAAAATTTGGCTTCAAAAAACATTTTGGTTCCTGGGCAGGATTTTTCCTGACTGTGGAGTAAAGCCTTTTCTTCTCCTGGCACCAAAAAGGCTTGATTTTTAAAAAGTTGAAGCAACACCATTTTTAGACATGGAATTTCATCCGGAAACTCATCCTGGTGTCCGTTTTTGCATTTGGTTTCAAAAAAAACATTTGGCTTCAAAAAACATTTTGGTTCCTGGGCAGGATTTTTCCTGACCGTGGAGTAAAGCCTTTTCTTCTCCTGGCACCAAAAAGGCTTGATTTTTAAAAAGTTGAAGCAACACCATTTTTAGACATGGAATTTCATCCTTAATCTCATCCTGGTGTCCGTTTTTGCATTTGGTTTCAAAAAAAAAATTTGGCTTCAAAAAACATTTTGGTTCCTGGGCAGGATTTTTCCTGACCGTGGAGTATAGCCTTTTCTTCTCCTGGCACCAAAAAGGCTTGATTTTTAAAAAGTTGAAGCAACACCATTTTTAGACATGGAATTTCATCAGGAAACTCATCCTGGTGTCCGTTTTTGTATTTGGTTTCAAAAAAAAATTTGGCTTCAAAAAACATTTTGGTTCCTGGGCAGGATTTTTCCTGACCGTGGAGTAAAGCCTTTTCTTCTCCTGGCACCAAAAAGGCTTGATTTTTAAAAAGTTGAAGCAACACCATTTTTAGACATGGAATTTCATCCTTAATCTCATCCTGGTGTCCGTTTTTGCATTTGGTTTCAAAAAAAAAATTTGGCTTCAAAAAACATTTTGGTTCCTGGGCAGGATTTTTCCTGACCGTGGAGTATAGCCTTTTCTTCTCCTGGCACCAAAAAGGCTTGATTTTTAAAAAGTTGAAGCAACACCATTTTTAGACATGGAATTTCATCCTGAAACTCATCCTGGTGTCCGTTTTTGCATTTGGTTTCAAAAAAAACATTTCGCTTCAAAAAACATTTTGGTTCCTGGGCAGGATTTTTCCTGACCGTGGAGTATAGCCTTTTCTTCTCCTGGCACCAAAAAGGCTTGATTTTTAAAAAGTTGAAGCAACACCATTTTTAGACATGGAATTTCATCCTTAATCTCATCCTGGTGTCCGTTTTTGCATTTGGTTTCAAAAAAAAAATTTGGCTTCAAAAAACATTTTGGTTCCTGGGCAGGATTTTTCCTGACTGTGGAGTAAAGCCTTTTCTTCTCCTGGCACCAAAAAGGCTTGATTTTTAAAAAGTTGAAGCAACACCATTTTTAGACATGGAATTTCATCCTTAATCTCATCCTGGTGTCCGTTTTTGCATTTGGTTTCAAAAAAAACATTTGGCTTCAAAAAACATTTTGGTTCCTGGGCAGGATTTTTCCTGACCGTGGAGTAAAGCCTTTTCTTCTCCTGGCACCAAAAAGGCTTGATTTTTAAAAAGTTGAAGCAACACCATTTTTAGACATGGAATTTCATCCTTAATCTCATCCTGGTGTCCGTTTTTGCATTTGGTTTCAAAAAAAACATTTGGCTTCAAAAAACATTTTGGTTCCTGGGCAGGATTTTCCTGACCGTGGAGTATAGCCTTTTCTTCTCCTGGCACCAAAAAGGCTTGATTTTTAAAAAGTTGAAGCAACACCATTTTTAGACATGGAATTTCATCCTGAAACTCATCCTGGTGTCCGTTTTTGCATTTGGTTTCAAAAAAAAAAATTTGGCTTCAAAAAACATTTTGGTTCCTGGGCAGGATTTTTCCTGACCGTGGAGTAAAGCCTTTTCTTCTCCTGGCACCAAAAAGGCTTGATTTTAAAAAAGTTGAAGCAACACCATTTTTAGACATGGAATTTCATCCTTAATCTCATCCTGGTGTCCGTTTTTGCATTTGGTTTCAAAAAAAACATTTGGCTTCAAAAAACATTTTGGTTCCTGGGCAGGATTTTTCCTGACCGTGGAGTATAGCCTTTTCTTCTCCTGGCACCAAAAAGGCTTGATTTTTAAAAAGTTGAAGCAACACCATTTTTAGACATGGAATTTCATCCTTAATCTCATCCTGGTGTCCGTTTTTGCATTTGGTTTCAAAAAAAACATTTGGCTTCAAAAAACATTTTGGTTCCTGGGCAGGATTTTTCCTGACCGTGGAGTAAAGCCTTTTCTTCTCCTGGCACCAAAAAGGCTTGATTTTTAAAAAGTTGAAGCAACACCATTTTTAGACATGGAATTTCATCCTTAATCTCATCCTGGTGTCCGTTTTTGCATTTGGTTTCAAAAAAAACATTTGGCTTCAAAAAACATTTTGGTTCCTGGGCAGGATTTTTCCTGACCGTGGAGTAAAGCCTTTTCTTCTCCTGGCACCAAAAAGGCTTGATTTTTAAAAAGTTGAAGCAACACCATTTTTAGACATGGAATTTCATCCTTAATCTCATCCTGGTGTCAGTTTTTGCATTTGGTTTCAAAAAAAAAATTTGGCTTCAAAAAACATTTTGGTTCCTGGGCAGGATTTTTCCTGACCGTGGAGTATAGCCTTTTCTTCTCCTGGCACCAAAAAGGCTTGATTTTTAAAAAGTTGAAGCAACACCATTTTTAGACATGGAATTTCATCCTGAAACTCATCCTGGTGTCCGTTTTTGCATTTGGTTTCAAAAAAAAAATTTGGCTTCAAAAAACCTTTTGGTTCCTGGGCAGGATTTTTCCTGACCGTGGAGTAAAGCCTTTTCTTCTCCTGGCACCAAAAAGGCTTGATTTTTAAAAAGTTGAAGCAACACCATTTTTAGACATGGAATTTCATCCTGAAACTCATCCTGGTGTCCGTTTTTGCATTTGGTTTCAAAAAAAACATTTGGCTTCAAAAAACATTTTGGTTCCTGGGCAGGATTTTTCCTGACCGTGGAGTATAGCCTTTTCTTCTCCTGGCACCAAAAAGGCTTGATTTTTAAAAATTTGAAGCAACACCATTTTTAGACATGGAATTTCATCCTGAAACTCATCCTGGTGTCCGTTTTTGCATTTGGTTTCAAAAAAAAAATTTGGCTTCAAAAAACATTTAGGTTCCTGGGCAGGATTTTTCCTGACCGTGGAGTAAAGCCTTTTCTTCTCCTGGCACCAAAAAGGCTTGATTTTTAAAAAGTTGAAGCAACACCATTTTTAGACATGGAATTTCATCCTTAATCTCATCCTGGTGTCAGTTTTTGCATTTGGTTTCAAAAAAAAAATTTGGCTTCAAAAAACATTTTGGTTCCTGGGCAGGATTTTTCCTGACCGTGGAGTATAGCCTTTTCTTCTCCTGGCACCAAAAAGGCTTGATTTTTAAAAAGTTGAAGCAACACCATTTTTAGACATGGAATTTCATCCTTAATCTCTTCCTGGTGTCCGTTTTTGCATTTGGTTTCAAAAAAAAAATTTGGCTTCAAAAAACCTTTTGGTTCCTGGGCAGGATTTTTCCTGACCGTGGAGTAAAGCCTTTTCTTCTCCTGGCACCAAAAAGGCTTGATTTTTAAAAAGTTGAAGCAACACCATTTTTAGACATGGAATTTCATCCTTAATCTCATCCTGGTGTCCGTTTTTGCATTTGGTTTCAAAAAAAACATTTGGCTTCAAAAAACATTTTGGTTCCTGGGCAGGATTTTCCTGACCGTGGAGTATAGCCTTTTCTTCTCCTGGCACCAAAAAGGCTTGATTTTTAAAAAGTTGAAGCAACACCATTTTTAGACATGGAATTTCATCCTGAAACTCATCCTGGTGTCCGTTTTTGCATTTGGTTTCAAAAAAAAAAATTTGGCTTCAAAAAACATTTTGGTTCCTGGGCAGGATTTTTCCTGACCGTGGAGTAAAGCCTTTTCTTCTCCTGGCACCAAAAAGGCTTGATTTTAAAAAAGTTGAAGCAACACCATTTTTAGACATGGAATTTCATCCTTAATCTCATCCTGGTGTCCGTTTTTGCATTTGGTTTCAAAAAAAACATTTGGCTTCAAAAAACATTTTGGTTCCTGGGCAGGATTTTTCCTGACCGTGGAGTATAGCCTTTTCTTCTCCTGGCACCAAAAAGGCTTGATTTTTAAAAAGTTGAAGCAACACCATTTTTAGACATGGAATTTCATCCTGAAACTCATCCTGGTGTCCGTTTTTGCATTTGGTTTCAAAAAAAAAATTTGGCTTCAAAAAACATTTTGGTTCCTGGGCAGGATTTTTCCTGACCGTGGAGTAAAGCCTTTTCTTCTCCTGGCACCAAAAAGGCTTGATTTTTAAAAAGTTGAAGCAACACCATTTTTAGACATGGAATTTCATCCTTAATCTCATCCTGGTGTCCGTTTTTGCATTTGGTTTCAAAAAAAACATTTGGCTTCAAAAAACATTTTGGTTCCTGGGCAGGATTTTTCCTGACCGTGGAGTATAGCCTTTTCTTCTCCTGGCACCAAAAAGGCTTGATTTTTAAAAAGTTGAAGCAACACCATTTTTAGACATGGAATTTCATCCTGAAACTCATCCTGGTGTCCGTTTTTGCATTTGGTTTCAAAAAAAAAAATTTGGCTTCAAAAAACATTTTGGTTCCTGGGCAGGATTTTTCCTGACCGTGGAGTAAAGCCTTTTCTTCTCCTGGCACCAAAAAGGCTTGATTTTTAAAAAGTTGAAGCAACACCATTTTTAGACATGGAATTTCATCCTTAATCTCATCCTGGTGTCCGTTTTTGCATTTGGTTTCAAAAAAAAAATTTGGCTTCAAAAAACATTTTGGTTCCTGGGCAGGATTTTTCCTGACCGTGGAGTAAAGCCTTTTCTTCTCCTGGCACCAAAAAGGCTTGATTTTTAAAAAGTTGAAGCAACACCATTTTTAGACATGGAATTTCATCCTTAATCTCATCCTGGTGTCCGTTTTTGCATTTGGTTTCAAAAAAAAAATTTGGCTTCAAAAAACATTTTGGTTCCTGGGCAGGATTTTTCCTGACCGTGGAGTAAAGCCTTTTCTTCTCCTGGCACCAAAAAGGCTTGATTTTTAAAAAGTTGAAGCAACACCATTTTTAGACATGGAATTTCATCCTTAATCTCATCCTGGTGTCCGTTTTTGCATTTGGTTTCAAAAAAAAAATTTGGCTTCAAAAAACATTTTGGTTCCTGGGCAGGATTTTTCCTGACCGTGGAGTATAGCCTTTTCTTCTCCTGGCACCAAAAAGGCTTGATTTTTAAAAAGTTGAAGCAACACCAGTTTTAGACATGGAATTTCATCCTGAAACTCATCCTGGTGTCCGTTTTTGCATTTGGTTTCAAAAAAAACATTTGGCTTCAAAAAACATTTTGGTTCCTGGGCAGGATTTTTCCTGACCGTGGAGTATAGCCTTTTCTTCTCCTGGCACCAAAAAGGCTTGATTTTTAAAAAGTTGAAGCAACACCATTTTTAGACATGGAATTTCATCCTTAATCTCATCCTGGTGTCCGTTTTTGCATTTGGTTTCAAAAAAAAAATTTGGCTTCAAAAAACCTTTTGGTTCCTGGGCAGGATTTTTCCTGACCGTGGAGTAAAGCCTTTTCTTCTCCTGGCACCAAAAAGGCTTGATTTTTAAAAAGTTGAAGCAACACCATTTTTAGACATGGAATTTCATCCTTAATCTCATCCTGGTGTCCGTTTTTGCATTTGGTTTCAAAAAAAAAATTTGGCTTCAAAAAACCTTTTGGTTCCTGGGCAGGATTTTTCCTGACCGTGGAGTAAAGCCTTTTCTTCTCCTGGCACCAAAAAGGCTTGATTTTTAAAAAGTTGAAGCAACACCATTTTTAGACATGGAATTTCATCCTTAATCTCATCCTGGTGTCCGTTTTTGCATTTGGTTTCAAAAAAAACATTTGGCTTCAAAAAACATTTTGGTTCCTGGGCAGGATTTTCCTGACCGTGGAATATAGCCTTTTCTTCTCCTGGCACCAAAAAGGCTTGATTTTTAAAAAGTTGAAGCAATACCATTTTTAGACATGGAATTTCATCCTGAAACTCATCCTGGTGTCCGTTTTTCCATTTGGTTTCAAAAAAAAAAATTTGGCTTCAAAAAACATTTTGGTTCCTGGGCAGGATTTTTCCTGACCGTGGAGTAAAGCCTTTTCTTCTCCTGGCACCAAAAAGGCTTGATTTTAAAAAAGTTGAAGCAACACCATTTTTAGACCTGGAATTTCATCCTTAATCTCATCCTGGTGTCCGTTTTTGCATTTGGTTTCAAAAAAAACATTTGGCTTCAAAAAACATTTTGGTTCCTGGGCAGGATTTTTCCTGACCGTGGAGTAAAGCCTTTTCTTCTCCTGGCACCAAAAAGGCTTGATTTTTAAAAAGTTGAAGCAACACCATTTTTAGACATGGAATTTCATCCTGAAACTCATCCTGGTGTCCGTTTTTGCATTTGGTTTCAAAAAAAAAATTTGGCTTCAAAAAACATTTTGGTTCCTGGGCAGGATTTTTCCTGACCGTGGAGTAAAGCCTTTTCTTCTCCTGGCACCAAAAAGGCTTGATTTTTAAAAAGTTGAAGCAACACCATTTTTAGACATGGAATTTCATCCTTAATCTCATCCTGGTGTCCGTTTTTGCATTTGGTTTCAAAAAAAAAAATTTGGCTTCAAAAAACATTTTGGTTCCTGGGCAGGATTTTTCCTGACCGTGGAGTATAGCCTTTTCTTCTCCTGGCACCAAAAAGGCTTGATTTTTAAAAAGTTGAAGCAACACCATTTTTAGACATGGAATTTCATCCTGAAACTCATCCTGGTGTCCGTTTTTGCATTTGGTTTCAAAAAAAACATTTGGCTTCAAAAAACATTTTGGTTCCTGGGCAGGATTTTTCCTGACCGTGGAGTATAGCCTTTTCTTCTCCTGGCACCAAAAAGGCTTGATTTTTAAAAAGTTGAAGCAACACCATTTTTAGACATGGAATTTCATCCTTAATCTCATCCTGGTGTCCGTTTTTGCATTTGGTTTCAAAAAAAAAAATTTGGCTTCAAAAAACATTTTGGTTCCTGGGCAGGATTTTTCCTGACCGTGGAGTAAAGCCTTTTCTTCTCCTGGCACCAAAAAGGCTTGATTTTTAAAAAGTTGAAGCAACACCATTTTTAGACATGGAATTTCATCCTTAATCTCATCCTGGTGTCCGTTTTTGCATTTGGTTTCAAAAAAAAAAATTTGGCTTCAAAAAACATTTTGGTTCCTGGGCAGGATTTTTCCTGACCGTGGAGTATAGCCTTTTCTTCTCCTGGCACCAAAAAGGCTTGATTTTTAAAAAGTTGAAGCAACACCATTTTTAGACATGGAATTTCATCCTGAAACTCATCCTGGTGTCCGTTTTTGCATTTGGTTTCAAAAAAAACATTTGGCTTCAAAAAACATTTTGGTTCCTGGGCAGGATTTTTCCTGACCGTGGAGTAAAGCCTTTTCTTCTCCTGGCACCAAAAAGGCTTGATTTTTAAAAAGTTGAAGCAACACCATTTTTAGACATGGAATTTCATCCTTAATCTCATCCTGGTGTCCGTTTTTGCATTTGGTTTCAAAAAAAAAACATTTGGCTTCAAAAAACATTTTGGTTCCTGGGCAGGATTTTTCCTGACCGTGGAGTATAGCCTTTTCTTCTCCTGGCACCAAAAAGGCTTGATTTTTAAAAAGTTGAAGCAACACCATTTTTAGACATGGAATTTCATCCTTAATCTCATCCTGGTGTCCGTTTTTGCATTTGGTTTCAAAAAAAAACATTTGGCTTCAAAAAACATTTTGGTTCCTGGGCAGGATTTTTCCTGACCGTGGAGTATAGCCTTTTCTTCTCCTGGCACCAAAAAGGCTTGATTTTTAAAAAGTTGAAGCAACACCATTTTTAGACATGGAATTTCATCCTTAATCTCATCCTGGTGTCCGTTTTTGCATTTGGTTTCAAAAAAAAAATTTGGCTTCAAAAAACATTTTGGTTCCTGGGCAGGATTTTTCCTGACCGTGGAGTATAGCCTTTTCTTCTCCTGGCACCAAAAAGGCTTGATTTTTAAAAAGTTGAAGCAACACCATTTTTAGACATGGAATTTCATCCTGAAACTCATCCTGGTGTCCGTTTTTGCATTTGGTTTCAAAAAAAAAATTTGGCTTCAAAAAACATTTTGGTTCCTGGGCAGGATTTTTCCTGACCGTGGAGTAAAGCCTTTTCTTCTCCTGGCACCAAAAAGGCTTGATTTTTAAAAAGTTGAAGCAACACCATTTTTAGACATGGAATTTCATCCTTAATCTCATCCTGGTGTCCGTTTTTGCATTTGGTTTCAAAAAAAACATTTGGCTTCAAAAAACATTTTGGTTCCTGGTCAGGATTTTTCCTGACCGTGGAGTATAGCCTTTTCTTCTCCTGGCACCAAAAAGGCTTGATTTTTAAAAAGTTGAAGCAACACCATTTTTAGACATGGAATTTCATCCTGAAACTCATCCTGGTGTCCGTTTTTGCACTTGGTTTCAAAAAAAACATTTGGCTTCAAAAAACATTTTGGTTCCTGGCCAGGATTTTTCCTGACCGTGGAGTAAAGCCTTTTCTTCTCCTGGCACCAAAAAGGCTTGATTTTTAAAAAGTTGAAGCAACACCATTTTTAGACATGGAATTTCATCCTTAATCTCATCCTGGTGTCCGTTTTTGCATTTGGTTTCAAAAAAAACATTTGGCTTCAAAAAACATTTTGGTTCCTGGGCAGGATTTTTCCTGACCGTGGAGTATAGCCTTTTCTTCTCCTGGCACCAAAAAGGCTTGATTTTTAAAAAGTTGAAGCAACACCATTTTTAGACATGGAATTTCATCCTGAAACTCATCCTGGTGTCCGTTTTTGCATTTGGTTTCAAAAAAAAAATTTGGCTTCAAAAAACATTTTGGTTCCTGGGCAGGATTTTTCCTGACCGTGGAGTAAAGCCTTTTCTTCTCCTGGCACCAAAAAGGCTTGATTTTTAAAAAGTTGAAGCAACACCATTTTTAGACATGGAATTTCATCCTTAATCTCATCCTGGTGTCCGTTTTTGCATTTGGTTTCAAAAAAAACATTTGGCTTCAAAAAACATTTTGGTTCCTGGGCAGGATTTTTCCTGACCGTGGAGTATAGCCTTTTCTTCTCCTGGCACCAAAAAGGCTTGATTTTTAAAAAGTTGAAGCAACACCATTTTTAGACATGGAATTTCATCCTGAAACTCATCCTGGTGTCCGTTTTTGCATTTGGTTTCAAAAAAAAAATTTGGCTTCAAAAAACATTTTGGTTCCTGGGCAGGATTTTTCCTGACCGTGGAGTAAAGCCTTTTCTTCTCCTGGCACCAAAAAGGCTTGATTTTTAAAAAGTTGAAGCAACACCATTTTTAGACATGGAATTTCATCCTTAATCTCATCCTGGTGTCCGTTTTTGCATTTGGTTTCAAAAAAAAAATTTGGCTTCAAAAAACATTTTGGTTCCTGGGCAGGATTTTTCCTGACCGTGGAGTAAAGCCTTTTCTTCTCCTGGCACCAAAAAGGCTTGATTTTTAAAAAGTTGAAGCAACACCATTTTTAGACATGGAATTTCATCCTTAATCTCATCCTGGTGTCCGTTTTTGCATTTGGTTTCAAAAAAAAAATTTGGCTTCAAAAAACATTTTGGTTCCTGGGCAGGATTTTTCCTGACCGTGGAGTAAAGCCTTTTCTTCTCCTGGCACCAAAAAGGCTTGATTTTTAAAAAGTTGAAGCAACACCATTTTTAGACATGGAATTTCATCCTTAATCTCATCCTGGTGTCCGTTTTTGCATTTGGTTTCAAAAAAAAACATTTGGCTTCAAAAAACATTTTGGTTCCTGGGCAGGATTTTTCCTGACCGTGGAGTATAGCCTTTTCTTCTCCTGGCACCAAAAAGGCTTGATTTTTAAAAAGTTGAAGCAACACCATTTTTAGACATGGAATTTCATCCTTAATCTCATCCTGGTGTCCGTTTTTGCATTTGGTTTCAAAAAAAAAATTTGGCTTCAAAAAACATTTTGGTTCCTGGGCAGGATTTTTCCTGACCGTGGAGTATAGCCTTTTCTTCTCCTGGCACCAAAAAGGCTTGATTTTTAAAAAGTTGAAGCAACACCATTTTTAGACATGGAATTTCATCCTGAAACTCATCCTGGTGTCCGTTTTTGCATTTGGTTTCAAAAAAAAAATTTGGCTTCAAAAAACATTTTGGTTCCTGGCCAGGATTTTTCCTGACCGTGGAGTAAAGCCTTTTCTTCTCCTGGCACCAAAAAGGCTTGATTTTTAAAAAGTTGAAGCAACACCATTTTTCGACATGGAATTTCATCCTTAATCTCATCCTGGTGTCCGTTTTTGCATTTGGTTTCAAAAAAAACATTTGGCTTCAAAAAACATTTTGGTTCCTGGTCAGGATTTTTCCTGACCGTGGAGTATAGCCTTTTCTTCTCCTGGCACCAAAAAGGCTTGATTTTTAAAAAGTTGAAGCAACACCATTTTTAGACATGGAATTTCATCCTGAAACTCATCCTGGTGTCCGTTTTTGCATTTGGTTTCAAAAAAAACATTTGGCTTCAAAAAACATTTTGGTTCCTGGGCAGGATTTTTCCTGACCGTGGAGTAAAGCCTTTTCTTCTCCTGGCACCAAAAAGGCTTGATTTTTAAAAAGTTGAAGCAACACCATTTTTAGACATGGAATTTCATCCTGAAACTCATCCTGGTGTCCGTTTTTGCATTTGGTTTCAAAAAAAAAATTTGGCTTCAAAAAACATTTTGGTTCCTGGGCAGGATTTTTCCTGACCGTGGAGTATAGCCTTTTCTTCTCCTGGCACCAAAAAGGCTTGATTTTTAAAAAGTTGAAGCAACACCATTTTTAGACATGGAATTTCATCCTTAATCTCATCCTGGTGTCCGTTTTTGCATTTGGTTTCAAAAAAAACATTTGGCTTCAAAAAACATTTTGGTTCCTGGGCAGGATTTTTCCTGACCGTGGAGTAAAGCCTTTTCTTCTCCTGGCACCAAAAAGGCTTGATTTTTAAAAAGTTGAAGCAACACCATTTTTAGACATGGAATTTCATCCTGAAACTCATCCTGGTGTCCGTTTTTGCATTTGGTTTCAAAAAAAAAATTTGGCTTCAAAAAACATTTTGGTTCCTGGGCAGGATTTTTCCTGACCGTGGAGTATAGCCTTTTCTTCTCCTGGCACCAAAAAGGCTTGATTTTTAAAAAGTTGAAGCAACACCATTTTTAGACATGGAATTTCATCCTGAAACTCATCCTGGTGTCCGTTTTTGCATTTGGTTTCAAAAAAAACATTTGGCTTCAAAAAACATTTTGGTTCCTGGGCAGGATTTTTCCTGACCGTGGAGTAAAGCCTTTTCTTCTCCTGGCACCAAAAAGGCTTGATTTTTAAAAAGTTGAAGCAACACCATTTTTAGACATGGAATTTCATCCTTAATCTCATCCTGGTGTCCGTTTTTGCATTTGGTTTCAAAAAAAACATTTGGCTTCAAAAAACATTTTGGTTCCTGGGCAGGATTTTTCCTGACCGTGGAGTAAAGCCTTTTCTTCTCCTGGCACCAAAAAGGCTTGATTTTTAAAAAGTTGAAGCAACACCATTTTTAGACATGGAATTTCATCCTTAATCTCATCCTGGTGTCCGTTTTTGCATTTGGTTTCAAAAAAAAAATTTGGCTTCAAAAAACATTTTGGTTCCTGGGCAGGATTTTTCCTGACCGTGGAGTATAGCCTTTTCTTCTCCTGGCACCAAAAAGGCTTGATTTTTAAAAAGTTGAAGCAACACCATTTTTAGACATGGAATTTCATCCTTAATCTCATCCTGGTGTCCGTTTTTGCATTTGGTTTCAAAAAAAACATTTGGCTTCAAAAAACATTTTGGTTCCTGGGCAGGATTTTTCCTGACCGTGGAGTAAAGCCTTTTCTTCTCCTGGCACCAAAAAGGCTTGATTTTTAAAAAGTTGAAGCAACACCATTTTTAGACATGGAATTTCATCCTGAAACTCATCCTGGTGGCCGTTTTTGCATTTGGTTTCAAAAAAAAAATTTGGCTTCAAAAAACATTTTGGTTCCTGGGCAGGATTTTTCCTGACCGTGGAGTATAGCCTTTTCTTCTCCTGGCACCAAAAAGGCTTGATTTTTAAAAAGTTGAAGCAACACCATTTTTAGACATGGAATTTCATCCTGAAACTCATCCTGGTGTCCGTTTTTGCATTTGGTTTCAAAAAAAAATTTGGCTTCAAAAAACATTTTGGTTCCTGGGCAGGATTTTTCCTGACCGTGGAGTATAGCCTTTTCTTCTCCTGGCACCAAAAAGGCTTGATTTTTAAAAAGTTGAAGCAACACCATTTTTAGACATGGAATTTCATCCTTAATCTCATCCTGGTGTCCGTTTTTGCATTTGGTTTCAAAAAAAAAATTTGGCTTCAAAAAACATTTTGGTTCCTGGGCAGGATTTTTCCTGACCGTGGAGTAAAGCCTTTTCTTCTCCTGGCACCAAAAAGGCTTGATTTTTAAAAAGTTGAAGCAACACCATTTTTAGACATGGAATTTCATCCTTAATCTCATCCTGGTGTCCGTTTTTGCATTTGGTTTCAAAAAAAAAAATTTGGCTTCAAAAAACATTTTGGTTCCTGGGCAGGATTTTTCCTGACCGTGGAGTATAGCCTTTTCTTCTCCTGGCACCAAAAAGGCTTGATTTTTAAAAAGTTGAAGCAACACCATTTTTAGACATGGAATTTCATCCTGAAACTCATCCTGGTGTCCGTTTTTGCATTTGGTTTCAAAAAAAACATTTGGCTTCAAAAAACATTTTGGTTCCTGGGCAGGATTTTTCCTGACCGTGGAGTAAAGCCTTTTCTTCTCCTGGCACCAAAAAGGCTTGATTTTTAAAAAGTTGAAGCAACACCATTTTTAGACATGGAATTTCATCCTGAAACTCATCCTGGTGTCCGTTTTTGCATTTGGTTTCAAAAAAAAAACATTTGGCTTCAAAAAACATTTTGGTTCCTGGGCAGGATTTTTCCTGACCGTGGAGTATAGCCTTTTCTTCTCCTGGCACCAAAAAGGCTTGATTTTTAAAAAGTTGAAGCAACACCATTTTTAGACATGGAATTTCATCCTTAATCTCATCCTGGTGTCCGTTTTTGCATTTGGTTTCAAAAAAAAAATTTGGCTTCAAAAAACATTTTGGTTCCTGGGCAGGATTTTTCCTGACCGTGGAGTATAGCCTTTTCTTCTCCTGGCACCAAAAAGGCTTGATTTTTAAAAAGTTGAAGCAACACCATTTTTAGACATGGAATTTCATCCTGAAACTCATCCTGGTGTCCGTTTTTGCATTTGGTTTCAAAAAAAACATTTGGCTTCAAAAAACATTTTGGTTCCTGGGCAGGATTTTTCCTGACCGTGGAGTAAAGCCTTTTCTTCTCCTGGCACCAAAAAGGCTTGATTTTTAAAAAGTTGAAGCAACACCATTTTTAGACATGGAATTTCATCCTTAATCTCATCCTGGTGTCCGTTTTTGCATTTGGTTTCAAAAAAAACATTTGGCTTCAAAAAACATTTTGGTTCCTGGGCAGGATTTTTCCTGACCGTGGAGTAAAGCCTTTTCTTCTCCTGGCACCAAAAAGGCTTGATTTTTAAAAAGTTGAAGCAACACCATTTTTAGACATGGAATTTCATCCTTAATCTCATCCTGGTGTCCGTTTTTGCATTTGGTTTCAAAAAAAAAATTTGGCTTCAAAAAACATTTTGGTTCCTGGGCAGGATTTTTCCTGACCGTGGAGTATAGCCTTTTCTTCTCCTGGCACCAAAAAGGCTTGATTTTTAAAAAGTTGAAGCAACACCATTTTTAGACATGGAATTTCATCCTTAATCTCATCCTGGTGTCCGTTTTTGCATTTGGTTTCAAAAAAAACATTTGGCTTCAAAAAACATTTTGGTTCCTGGGCAGGATTTTTCCTGACCGTGGAGTAAAGCCTTTTCTTCTCCTGGCACCAAAAAGGCTTGATTTTTAAAAAGTTGAAGCAACACCATTTTTAGACATGGAATTTCATCCTGAAACTCATCCTGGTGGCCGTTTTTGCATTTGGTTTCAAAAAAAAAATTTGGCTTCAAAAAACATTTTGGTTCCTGGGCAGGATTTTTCCTGACCGTGGAGTATAGCCTTTTCTTCTCCTGGCACCAAAAAGGCTTGATTTTTAAAAAGTTGAAGCAACACCATTTTTAGACATGGAATTTCATCCTGAAACTCATCCTGGTGTCCGTTTTTGCATTTGGTTTCAAAAAAAAATTTGGCTTCAAAAAACATTTTGGTTCCTGGGCAGGATTTTTCCTGACCGTGGAGTATAGCCTTTTCTTCTCCTGGCACCAAAAAGGCTTGATTTTTAAAAAGTTGAAGCAACACCATTTTTAGACATGGAATTTCATCCTTAATCTCATCCTGGTGTCCGTTTTTGCATTTGGTTTCAAAAAAAAAATTTGGCTTCAAAAAACATTTTGGTTCCTGGGCAGGATTTTTCCTGACCGTGGAGTAAAGCCTTTTCTTCTCCTGGCACCAAAAAGGCTTGATTTTTAAAAAGTTGAAGCAACACCATTTTTAGACATGGAATTTCATCCTTAATCTCATCCTGGTGTCCGTTTTTGCATTTGGTTTCAAAAAAAAAAATTTGGCTTCAAAAAACATTTTGGTTCCTGGGCAGGATTTTTCCTGACCGTGGAGTATAGCCTTTTCTTCTCCTGGCACCAAAAAGGCTTGATTTTTAAAAAGTTGAAGCAACACCATTTTTAGACATGGAATTTCATCCTGAAACTCATCCTGGTGTCCGTTTTTGCATTTGGTTTCAAAAAAAACATTTGGCTTCAAAAAACATTTTGGTTCCTGGGCAGGATTTTTCCTGACCGTGGAGTAAAGCCTTTTCTTCTCCTGGCACCAAAAAGGCTTGATTTTTAAAAAGTTGAAGCAACACCATTTTTAGACATGGAATTTCATCCTGAAACTCATCCTGGTGTCCGTTTTTGCATTTGGTTTCAAAAAAAAAACATTTGGCTTCAAAAAACATTTTGGTTCCTGGGCAGGATTTTTCCTGACCGTGGAGTATAGCCTTTTCTTCTCCTGGCACCAAAAAGGCTTGATTTTTAAAAAGTTGAAGCAACACCATTTTTAGACATGGAATTTCATCCTTAATCTCATCCTGGTGTCCGTTTTTGCATTTGGTTTCAAAAAAAAAATTTGGCTTCAAAAAACATTTTGGTTCCTGGGCAGGATTTTTCCTGACCGTGGAGTATAGCCTTTTCTTCTCCTGGCACCAAAAAGGCTTGATTTTTAAAAAGTTGAAGCAACACCATTTTTAGACATGGAATTTCATCCTGAAACTCATCCTGGTGTCCGTTTTTGCATTTGGTTTCAAAAAAAAAATTTGGCTTCAAAAAACATTTTGGTTCCTGGCCAGGATTTTTCCTGACCGTGGAGTAAAGCCTTTTCTTCTCCTGGCACCAAAAAGGCTTGATTTTTAAAAAGTTGAAGCAACACCATTTTTAGACATGGAATTTCATCCTTAATCTCATCCTGGTGTCCGTTTTTGCATTTGGTTTCAAAAAAAAAATTTGGCTTCAAAAAACATTTTGGTTCCTGGGCAGGATTTTTCCTGACCGTGGAGTAAAGCCTTTTCTTCTCCTGGCACCAAAAAGGCTTGATTTTTAAAAAGTTGAAGCAACACCATTTTTAGACATGGAATTTCATCCTTAATCTCATCCTGGTGTCCGTTTTTGCATTTGGTTTCAAAAAAAACATTTGGCTTCAAAAAACATTTTGGTTCCTGGGCAGGATTTTTCCTGACCGTGGAGTATAGCCTTTTCTTCTCCTGGCACCAAAAAGGCTTGATTTTTAAAAAGTTGAAGCAACACCATTTTTAGACATGGAATTTCATCCTGAAACTCATCCTGGTGTCCGTTTTTGCATTTGGTTTCAAAAAAAAAATTTGGCTTCAAAAAACATTTTGGTTCCTGGGCAGGATTTTTCCTGACCGTGGAGTAAAGCCTTTTCTTCTCCTGGCACCAAAAAGGCTTGATTTTTAAAAAGTTGAAGCAACACCATTTTTAGACATGGAATTTCATCCTGAAACTCATCCTGGTGTCCGTTTTTGCATTTGGTTTCAAAAAAAAAATTTGGCTTCAAAAAACATTTTGGTTCCTGGCCAGGATTTTTCCTGACCGTGGAGTAAAGCCTTTTCTTCTCCTGGCACCAAAAAGGCTTGATTTTTAAAAAGTTGAAGCAACACCATTTTTAGACATGGAATTTCATCCTTAATCTCATCCTGGTGTCCGTTTTTGCATTTGGTTTCAAAAAAAAAATTTGGCTTCAAAAAACATTTTGGTTCCTGGGCAGGATTTTTCCTGACCGTGGAGTAAAGCCTTTTCTTCTCCTGGCACCAAAAAGGCTTGATTTTTAAAAAGTTGAAGCAACACCATTTTTAGACATGGAATTTCATCCTTAATCTCATCCTGGTGTCCGTTTTTGCATTTGGTTTCAAAAAAAACATTTGGCTTCAAAAAACATTTTGGTTCCTGGGCAGGATTTTTCCTGACCGTGGAGTATAGCCTTTTCTTCTCCTGGCACCAAAAAGGCTTGATTTTTAAAAAGTTGAAGCAACACCATTTTTAGACATGGAATTTCATCCTGAAACTCATCCTGGTGTCCGTTTTTGCATTTGGTTTCAAAAAAAAAATTTGGCTTCAAAAAACATTTTGGTTCCTGGGCAGGATTTTTCCTGACCGTGGAGTAAAGCCTTTTCTTCTCCTGGCACCAAAAAGGCTTGATTTTTAAAAAGTTGAAGCAACACCATTTTTAGACATGGAATTTCATCCTTAATCTCATCCTGGTGTCCGTTTTTGCATTTGGTTTCAAAAAAAACATTTGGCTTCAAAAAACATTTTGGTTCCTGGGCAGGATTTTTCCTGACCGTGGAGTAAAGCCTTTTCTTCTCCTGGCACCAAAAAGGCTTGATTTTTAAAAAGTTGAAGCAACACCATTTTTAGACATGGAATTTCATCCTGAAACTCATCCTTGTGTCCGTTTTTGCATTTGGTTTCAAAAAAAAAATTTGGCTTCAAAAAACATTTTGGTTCCTGGGCAGGATTTTTCCTGACCGTGGAGTAAAGCCTTTTCTTCTCGTGGCACCAAAAAGGCTTGATTTTTAAAAAGTTGAAGCAACACCATTTTTAGACATGGAATTTCATCCTTAATCTCATCCTGGTGTCCGTTTTTGCATTTGCTTTCAAAAAAAACATTTGGCTTCAAAAAACATTTTGGTTCCTGGGCAGGATTTTTCCTGACCGTGGAGTATAGCCTTTTCTTCTCCTGGCACCAAAAAGGCTTGATTTTTAAAAAGTTGAAGCAACACCATTTTTAGACATGGAATTTCATCCTTAATCTCATCCTGGTGTCCGTTTTTGCATTTGGTTTCAAAAAAAAAAATTGGCTTCAAAAAACATTTTGGTTCCTGGGCAGGATTTTTCCTGACCGTGGAGTATAGCCTTTTCTTCTCCTGGCACCAAAAAGGCTTGATTTTTAAAAGTTGAAGCAACACCATTTTTAGACATGGAATTTCATCCTTAATCTCATCCTGGTGTCCGTTTTTGCATTTGGTTTCAAAAAAAAAATTTGGCTTCAAAAAACATTTTGGTTCCTGGGCAGGATTTTTCCTGACCGTGGAGTAAAGCCTTTTCTTCTCCTGGCACCAAAAAGGCTTGATTTTTAAAAAGTTGAAGCAACACAATTTTTAGACATGGAATTTCATCCTTAATCTCATCCTGGTGTCCGTTTTTGCATTTGGTTTCAAAAAAAACATTTGGCTTCAAAAAACATTTTGGTTCCTGGGCAGGATTTTTCCTGACCGTGGAGTAAAGCCTTTTCTTCTCCTGGCACCAAAAAGGCTTGATTTTTAAAAAGTTGAAGCAACACCATTTTTAGACATGGAATTTCATCCTGAAACTCATCCTGGTGTCCGTTTTTGCATTTGGTTTCAAAAAAAAAATTTGGCTTCAAAAAACATTTTGGTTCCTGGGCAGGATTTTTCCTGACCGTGGAGTAAAGCCTTTTCTTCTCCTGGCACCAAAAAGGCTTGATTTTTAAAAAGTTGAAGCAACACCATTTTTAGACATGGAATTTCATCCTGAAACTCATCCTGGTGTCCGTTTTTGCATTTGGTTTCAAAAAAAAAAATTTGGCTTCAAAAAACATTTTGGTTCCTGGGCAGGATTTTTCCTGACCGTGGAGTATAGCCTTTTCTTCTCCTGGCACCAAAAAGGCTTGATTTTTAAAAAGTTGAAGCAACACCATTTTTAGACATGGAATTTCATCCTGAAACTCATCCTGGTGTCCGTTTTTGCATTTGGTTTCAAAAAAAAAATTTGGCTTCAAAAAACATTTTGGTTCCTGGGCAGGATTTTTCCTGACCGTGGAGTAAAGCCTTTTCTTCTCGTGGCACCAAAAAGGCTTGATTTTTAAAAAGTTGAAGCAACACCATTTTTAGACATGGAATTTCATCCTTAATCTCATCCTGGTGTCCGTTTTTGCATTTGCTTTCAAAAAAAACATTTGGCTTCAAAAAACATTTTGGTTCCTGGGCAGGATTTTTCCTGACCGTGGAGTATAGCCTTTTCTTCTCCTGGCACCAAAAAGGCTTGATTTTTAAAAAGTTGAAGCAACACCATTTTTAGACATGGAATTTCATCCTTAATCTCATCCTGGTGTCCGTTTTTGCATTTGGTTTCAAAAAAAAAAATTGGCTTCAAAAAACATTTTGGTTCCTGGGCAGGATTTTTCCTGACCGTGGAGTATAGCCTTTTCTTCTCCTGGCACCAAAAAGGCTTGATTTTTAAAAGTTGAAGCAACACCATTTTTAGACATGGAATTTCATCCTTAATCTCATCCTGGTGTCCGTTTTTGCATTTGGTTTCAAAAAAAAAATTTGGCTTCAAAAAACATTTTGGTTCCTGGGCAGGATTTTTCCTGACCGTGGAGTAAAGCCTTTTCTTCTCCTGGCACCAAAAAGGCTTGATTTTTAAAAAGTTGAAGCAACACCATTTTTAGACATGGAATTTCATCCTGAAACTCATCCTGGTGTCCGTTTTTGCATTTGGTTTCAAAAAAAAAATTTGGCTTCAAAAAACATTTTGGTTCCTGGGCAGGATTTTTCCTGACCGTGGAGTAAAGCCTTTTCTTCTCCTGGCACCAAAAAGGCTTGATTTTTAAAAAGTTGAAGCAACACCATTTTTAGACATGGAATTTCATCCTTAATCTCATCCTGGTGTCCGTTTTTGCATTTGGTTTCAAAAAAAACATTTGGCTTCAAAAAACATTTTGGTTCCTGGGCAGGATTTTTCCTGACCGTGGAGTAAAGCCTTTTCTTCTCCTGGCACCAAAAAGGCTTGATTTTTAAAAAGTTGAAGCAACACCATTTTTAGACATGGAATTTCATCCTGAAACTCATCCTGGTGTCCGTTTTTGCATTTGGTTTCAAAAAAAAAATTTGGCTTCAAAAAACATTTTGGTTCCTGGGCAGGATTTTTCCTGACCGTGGAGTAAAGCCTTTTCTTCTCCTGGCACCAAAAAGGCTTGATTTTTAAAAAGTTGAAGCAACACCATTTTTAGACATGGAATTTCATCCTGAAACTCATCCTGGTGTCCGTTTTTGCATTTGGTTTCAAAAAAAAAAATTTGGCTTCAAAAAACATTTTGGTTCCTGGGCAGGATTTTTCCTGACCGTGGAGTATAGCCTTTTCTTCTCCTGGCACCAAAAAGGCTTGATTTTTAAAAAGTTGAAGCAACACCATTTTTAGACATGGAATTTCATCCTGAAACTCATCCTGGTGTCCGTTTTTGCATTTGGTTTCAAAAAAAAAATTTGGCTTCAAAAAACATTTTGGTTCCTGGGCAGGATTTTTCCTGACCGTGGAGTAAAGCCTTTTCTTCTCCTGGCACCAAAAAGGCTTGATTTTTAAAAAGTTGAAGCAACACCATTTTTAGACATGGAATTTCATCCTTAATCTCATCCTGGTGTCCGTTTTTGCATTTGGTTTCAAAAAAAAAACATTTGGCTTCAAAAAACATTTTGGTTCCTGGGCAGGATTTTTCCTGACCGTGGAGTATAGCCTTTTCTTCTCCTGGCACCAAAAAGGTTTGATTTTTAAAAAGTTGAAGCAACACCATTTTTAGACATGGAATTTCATCCTTAATCTCATCCTGGTGTCCGTTTTTGCATTTGGTTTCAAAAAAAACATTTGGCTTCAAAAAACATTTTGGTTCCTGGGCAGGATTTTTCCTGACCGTGGAGTATAGCCTTTTCTTCTCCTGGCACCAAAAAGGCTTGATTTTTAAAAAGTTGAAGCAACACCATTTTTAGACATGGAATTTCATCCTGAAACTCATCCTGGTGTCCGTTTTTGCATTTGGTTTCAAAAAAAAAATTTGGCTTCAAAAAACATTTTGGTTCCTGGCCAGGATTTTTCCTGACCGTGGAGTAAAGCCTTTTCTTCTCCTGGCACCAAAAAGGCTTGATTTTTAAAAAGTTGAAGCAACACCATTTTTAGACATGGAATTTCATCCTTAATCTCATCCTGGTGTCCGTTTTTGCATTTGGTTTCAAAAAAAAAATTTGGCTTCAAAAAACATTTTGGTTCCTGGGCAGGATTTTTCCTGACCGTGGAGTAAAGCCTTTTCTTCTCCTGGCACCAAAAAGGCTTGATTTTTAAAAAGTTGAAGCAACACCATTTTTAGACATGGAATTTCATCCTTAATCTCATCCTGGTGTCCGTTTTTGCATTTGGTTTCAAAAAAAACATTTGGCTTCAAAAAACATTTTGGTTCCTGGGCAGGATTTTTCCTGACCGTGGAGTAAAGCCTTTTCTTCTCCTGGCAACAAAAAGGCTTGATTTTTAAAAAGTTGAAGCAACACCATTTTTAGACATGGAATTTCATCCTGAAACTCATCCTGGTGTCCGTTTTTGCATTTGGTTTCAAAAAAAAAATTTGGCTTCAAAAAACATTTTGGTTCCTGGGCAGGATTTTTCCTGACCGTGGAGTAAAGCCTTTTCTTCTCCTGGCACCAAAAAGGCTTGATTTTTAAAAAGTTGAAGCAACACCATTTTTAGACATGGAATTTCATCCTTAATCTCATCCTGGTGTCCGTTTTTGCATTTGGTTTCAAAAAAAAAATTTGGCTTCAAAAAACATTTTGGTTCCTGGGCAGGATTTTTCCTGACCGTGGAGTATAGCCTTTTCTTCTCCTGGCACCAAAAAGGCTTGATTTTTAAAAAGTTGAAGCAACACCATTTTTAGACATGGAATTTCATCCTGAAACTCATCCTGGTGTCCGTTTTTGCATTTGGTTTCAAAAAAAAAATTTGGCTTCAAAAAACATTTTGGTTCCTGGGCAGGATTTTTCCTGACCGTGGAGTAAAGCCTTTTCTTCTCCTGGCACCAAAAAGGCTTGATTTTTAAAAAGTTGAAGCAACACCATTTTTAGACATGGAATTTCATCCTTAATCTCATCCTGGTGTCCGTTTTTGCATTTGGTTTCAAAAAAAACATTTGGCTTCAAAAAACATTTTGGTTCCTGGGCAGGATTTTTCCTGACCGTGGAGTAAAGCCTTTTCTTCTCCTGGCACCAAAAAGGCTTGATTTTTAAAAAGTTGAAGCAACACCATTTTTAGACATGGAATTTCATCCTGAAACTCATCCTGGTGTCCGTTTTTGCATTTGGTTTCAAAAAAAAAATTTGGCTTCAAAAAACATTTTGGTTCCTGGGCAGGATTTTTCCTGACCGTGGAGTAAAGCCTTTTCTTCTCCTGGCACCAAAAAGGCTTGATTTTTAAAAAGTTGAAGCAACACCATTTTTAGACATGGAATTTCATCCTTAATCTCATCCTGGTGTCCGTTTTTGCATTTGGTTTCAAAAAAAAAATTTGGCTTCAAAAAACATTTTGGTTCCTGGGCAGGATTTTTCCTGACCGTGGAGTAAAGCCTTTTCTTCTCCTGGCACCAAAAAGGCTTGATTTTTAAAAAGTTGAAGCAACACCATTTTTAGACATGGAATTTCATCCTGAAACTCATCCTGGTGTCCGTTTTTGCATTTGGTTTCAAAAAAAAATTTGGCTTCAAAAAACATTTTGGTTCCTGGGCAGGATTTTTCCTGACCGTGGAGTAAAGCCTTTTCTTCTCCTGGCACCAAAAAGGCTTGATTTTTAAAAAGTTGAAGCAACACCATTTTTAGACATGGAATTTCATCCTTAATCTCATCCTGGTGTCAGTTTTTGCATTTGGTTTCAAAAAAAAAAAATTGGCTTCAAAAAACATTTTGGTTCCTGGGCAGGATTTTTCCTGACCGTGGAGTAAAGCCTTTTCTTCTCCTGGCACCAAAAAGGCTTGATTTTTAAAAAGTTGAAGCAACACCATTTTTAGACATGGAATTTCATCCTTAATCTCATCCTGGTGTCCGTTTTTGCATTTGGCTTCAAAAAAAAAATTTGGCTTCAAAAAACATTTTGGTTCCTGGGCAGGATTTTTCCTGACCGTGGAGTAAAGCCTTTTCTTCTCCTGGCACCAAAAAGGCTTGATTTTTAAAAAGTTGAAGCAACACCATTTTTAGACATGGAATTTCATCCTTAATCTCATCCTGGTGTCCGTTTTTGCATTTGGTTTCAAAAAAAAAATTTGGCTTCAAAAAACATTTTGGTTCCTGGGCAGGATTTTTCCTGACCGTGGAGTAAAGCCTTTTCTTCTCCTGGCACCAAAAAGGCTTGATTTTTAAAAAGTTGAAGCAACACCATTTTTAGACATGGAATTTCATCCTTAATCTCATCCTGGTGTCCGTTTTTGCATTTGGTTTCAAAAAAAACATTTGGCTTCAAAAAACATTTTGGTTCCTGGGCAGGATTTTTCCTGACTGTGGAGTAAAGCCTTTTCTTCTCCTGGCACCAAAAAGGCTTGATTTTTAAAAAGTTGAAGCAACACCATTTTTAGACATGGAATTTCATCCTTAATCTCATCCTGGTGTCCGTTTTTGCATTTGGTTTCAAAAAAAAAAATTTGGCTTCAAAAAACATTTTGGTTCCTGGGCAGGATTTTTCCTGACCGTGGAGTATAGCCTTTTCTTCTCCTGGCACCAAAAAGGCTTGATTTTTAAAAAGTTGAAGCAACACCATTTTTAGACATGGAATTTCATCCTGAAACTCATCCTGGTGTCCGTTTTTGCATTTGGTTTCAAAAAAAAAATTTGGCTTCAAAAAACATTTTGGTTCCTGGGCAGGATTTTTCCTGACCGTGGAGTAAAGCCTTTTCTTCTCCTGGCACCAAAAAGGCTTGATTTTTAAAAAGTTGAAGCAACACCATTTTTAGACATGGAATTTCATCCTTAATCTCATCCTGGTGTCCGTTTTTGCATTTGGTTTCAAAAAAAAAAACATTTGGCTTCAAAAAACATTTTGGTTCCTGGGCAGGATTTTTCCTGACCGTGGAGTATAGCCTTTTCTTCTCCTGGCACCAAAAAGGCTTGATTTTTAAAAAGTTGAAGCAACACCATTTTTAGACATGGAATTTCATCCTTAATCTCATCCTGGTGTCCGTTTTTGCATTTGGTTTCAAAAAAAACATTTGGCTTCAAAAAACATTTTGGTTCCTGGGCAGGATTTTTCCTGACCGTGGAGTATAGCCTTTTCTTCTCCTGGCACCAAAAAGGCTTGATTTTTAAAAAGTTGAAGCAACACCATTTTTAGACATGGAATTTCATCCTGAAACTCATCCTGGTGTCCGTTTTTGCATTTGGTTTCAAAAAAAAAATTTGGCTTCAAAAAACATTTTGGTTCCTGGCCAGGATTTTTCCTGACCGTGGAGTAAAGCCTTTTCTTCTCCTGGCACCAAAAAGGCTTGATTTTTAAAAAGTTGAAGCAACACCATTTTTAGACATGGAATTTCATCCTTAATCTCATCCTGGTGTCCGTTTTTGCATTTGGTTTCAAAAAAAAAATTTGGCTTCAAAAAACATTTTGGTTCCTGGGCAGGATTTTTCCTGACCGTGGAGTAAAGCCTTTTCTTCTCCTGGCACCAAAAAGGCTTGATTTTTAAAAAGTTGAAGCAACACCATTTTTAGACATGGAATTTCATCCTTAATCTCATCCTGGTGTCCGTTTTTGCATTTGGTTTCAAAAAAAACATTTGGCTTCAAAAAACATTTTGGTTCCTGGGCAGGATTTTTCCTGACCGTGGAGTAAAGCCTTTTCTTCTCCTGGCACCAAAAAGGCTTGATTTTTAAAAAGTTGAAGCAACACCATTTTTAGACATGGAATTTCATCCTGAAACTCATCCTGGTGTACGTTTTTGCATTTGGTTTCAAAAAAAAAATTTGGCTTCAAAAAACATTTTGGTTCCTGGGCAGGATTTTTCCTGACCGTGGAGTAAAGCCTTTTCTTCTCCTGGCATCAAAAAGGCTTGATTTTTAAAAAGTTGAAGCAAGACCATTTTTAGACATGGAATTTCATCCTTAATCTCATCCTGGTGTCCGTTTTTGCATTTGGTTTCAAAAAAAAAATTTGGCTTCAAAAAACATTTTGGTTCCTGGGCAGGATTTTTCCTGACCGTGGAGTAAAGCCTTTTCTTCTCCTGGCACCAAAAAGGCTTGATTTTTAAAAAGTTGAAGCAACACCATTTTTAGACATGGAATTTCATCCTGAAACTCATCCTGGTGTCCGTTTTTGCATTTGGTTTCAAAAAAAAAATTTGGCTTCAAAAAACATTTTGGTTCCTGGGCAGGATTTTTCCTGACCGTGGAGTAAAGCCTTTTCTTCTCCTGGCACCAAAAAGGCTTGATTTTTAAAAAGTTGAAGCAACACCATTTTTAGACATGGAATTTCATCCTTAATCTCATCCTGGTGTCCGTTTTTGCATTTGGTTTCAAAAAAAAAATTTGGCTTCAAAAAACATTTTGGTTCCTGGGCAGGATTTTTCCTGACCGTGGAGTATAGCCTTTTCTTCTCCTGGCACCAAAAAGGCTTGATTTTTAAAAAGTTGAAGCAACACCATTTTTAGACATGGAATTTCATCCTGAAACTCATCCTGGTGTCCGTTTTTGCATTTGGTTTCAAAAAAAAAATTTGGCTTCAAAAAACATTTTGGTTCCTGGGCAGGATTTTTCCTGACCGTGGAGTAAAGCCTTTTCTTCTCCTGGCACCAAAAAGGCTTGATTTTTAAAAAGTTGAAGCAACACCATTTTTAGACATGGAATTTCATCCTTAATCTAATCCTGGTGTCCGTTTTTGCATTTGGTTTCAAAAAAAACATTTGGCTTCAAAAAACATTTTGGTTCCTGGGCAGGATTTTTCCTGACCGTGGAGTAAAGCCTTTTCTTCTCCTGGCACCAAAAAGGCTTGATTTTTAAAAAGTTGAAGCAACACCATTTTTAGACATGGAATTTCATCCTGAAAATCATCCTGGTGTCCGTTTTTGCATTTGGTTTCAAAAAAAAAATTTGGCTTCAAAAAACATTTTGGTTCCTGGGCAGGATTTTTCCTGACCGTGGAGTAAAGCCTTTTCTTCTCCTGGCACCAAAAAGGCTTGATTTTTAAAAAGTTGAAGCAACACCATTTTTAGACATGGAATTTCATCCTTAATCTCATCCTGGTGTCCGTTTTTGCATTTGCTTTCAAAAAAAACATTTGGCTTCAAAAAACATTTTGGTTCCTGGGCAGGATTTTTCCTGACCGTGGAGTATAGCCTTTTCTTCTCCTGGCACCAAAAAGGCTTGATTTTTAAAAAGTTGAAGCAACACCATTTTTAGACATGGAATTTCATCCTTAATCTCATCCTGGTGTCCGTTTTTGCATTTGGTTTCAAAAAAAACATTTGGCTTCAAAAAACATTTTGGTTCCTGGGCAGGATTTTTCCTGACCGTGGAGTAAAGCCTTTTCTTCTCCTGGCACCAAAAAGGCTTGATTTTTAAAAAGTTGAAGCAACACCATTTTTAGACATGGAATTTCATCCTGAAACTCATCCTGGTGTCCGTTTTTGCATTTGGTTTCAAAAAAAAAATTTGGCTTCAAAAAACATTTTGGTTCCTGGGCAGGATTTTTCCTGACCGTGGAGTAAAGCCTTTTCTTCTCCTGGCACCAAAAAGGCTTGATTTTTAAAAAGTTGAAGCAACACCATTTTTAGACATGGAATTTCATCCTTAATCTCATCCTGGTGTCCGTTTTTGCATTTGCTTTCAAAAAAAACATTTGGCTTCAAAAAACATTTTGGTTCCTGGGCAGGATTTTTCCTGACCGTGGAGTATAGCCTTTTCTTCTCCTGGCACCAAAAAGGCTTGATTTTTAAAAAGTTGAAGCAACACCATTTTTAGACATGGAATTTCATCCTTAATCTCATCCTGGTGTCCGTTTTTGCATTTGGTTTCAAAAAAAAAATTTGGCTTCAAAAAACATTTTGGTTCCTGGGCAGGATTTTTCCTGACCGTGGAGTAAAGCCTTTTCTTCTCCTGGCACCAAAAAGGCTTGATTTTTAAAAAGTTGAAGCAACACCATTTTTAGACATGGAATTTCATCCTTAATCTCATCCTGGTGTCAGTTTTTGCATTTGGTTTCAAAAAAAAAATTTGGCTTCAAAAAACATTTTGGTTCCTGGGCAGGATTTTTCCTGACCGTGGAGTAAAGCCTTTTCTTCTCCTGGCACCAAAAAGGCTTGATTTTTAAAAAGTTGAAGCAACACCATTTTTAGACATGGAATTTCATCCTTAATCTCATCCTGGTGTCCGTTTTTGCATTTGGCTTCAAAAAAAAAATTTGGCTTCAAAAAACATTTTGGTTCCTGGGCAGGATTTTTCCTGACCGTGGAGTAAAGCCTTTTCTTCTCCTGGCACCAAAAAGGCTTGATTTTTAAAAAGTTGAAGCAACACCATTTTTAGACATGGAATTTCATCCTTAATCTCATCCTGGTGTCCGTTTTTGCATTTGGTTTCAAAAAAAAAAACATTTGGCTTCAAAAAACATTTTGGTTCCTGGGCAGGATTTTTCCTGACCGTGGAGTATAGCCTTTTCTTCTCCTGGCACCAAAAAGGCTTGATTTTTAAAAAGTTGAAGCAACACCATTTTTAGACATGGAATTTCATCCTTAATCTCATCCTGGTGTCCGTTTTTGCATTTGGTTTCAAAAAAAACATTTGGCTTCAAAAAACATTTTGGTTCCTGGGCAGGATTTTTCCTGACCGTGGAGTATAGCCTTTTCTTCTCCTGGCACCAAAAAGGCTTGATTTTTAAAAAGTTGAAGCAACACCATTTTTAGACATGGAATTTCATCCTGAAACTCATCCTGGTGTCCGTTTTTGCATTTGGTTTCAAAAAAAAAATTTGGCTTCAAAAAACATTATGGTTCCTGGCCAGGATTTTTCCTGACCGTGGAGTAAAGCCTTTTCTTCTCCTGGCACCAAAAAGGCTTGATTTTTAAAAAGTTGAAGCAACACCATTTTTAGACATGGAATTTCATCCTTAATCTCATCCTGGTGTCCGTTTTTGCATTTGGTTTCAAAAAAAAAATTTGGCTTCAAAAAACATTTTGGTTCCTGGGCAGGATTTTTCCTGACCGTGGAGTAAAGCCTTTTCTTCTCCTGGCACCAAAAAGGCTTGATTTTTAAAAAGTTGAAGCAACACCATTTTTAGACATGGAATTTCATCCTTAATCTCATCCTGGTGTCCGTTTTTGCATTTGGTTTCAAAAAAAACATTTGGCTTCAAAAAACATTTTGGTTCCTGGGCAGGATTTTTCCTGACCGTGGAGTATAGCCTTTTCTTCTCCTGGCACCAAAAAGGCTTGATTTTTAAAAAGTTGAAGCAACACCATTTTTAGACATGGAATTTCATCCTGAAACTCATCCTGGTGTCCGTTTTTGCATTTGGTTTCAAAAAAAAAATTTGGCTTCAAAAAACATTTTGGTTCCTGGGCAGGATTTTTCCTGACCGTGGAGTAAAGCCTTTTCTTCTCCTGGCACCAAAAAGGCTTGATTTTTAAAAAGTTGAAGCAACACCATTTTTAGACATGGAATTTCATCCTTAATCTCATCCTGGTGTCCGTTTTTGCATTTGGTTTCAAAAAAAACATTTGGCTTCAAAAAACATTTTGGTTCCTGGGCAGGATTTTTCCTGACCGTGGAGTAAAGCCTTTTCTTCTCCTGGCACCAAAAAGGCTTGATTTTTAAAAAGTTGAAGCAACACCATTTTTAGACATGGAATTTCATCCTGAAACTCATCCTGGTGTCCGTTTTTGCATTTGGTTTCAAAAAAAAAATTTGGCTTCAAAAAACATTTTGGTTCCTGGGCAGGATTTTTCCTGACCGTGGAGTAAAGCCTTTTCTTCTCCTGGCACCAAAAAGGCTTGATTTTTAAAAAGTTGAAGCAACACCATTTTTAGACATGGAATTTCATCCTTAATCTCATCCTGGTGTCCGTTTTTGCATTTGGTTTCAAAAAAAACATTTGGCTTCAAAAAACATTTTGGTTCCTGGGCAGGATTTTTCCTGACCGTGGAGTAAAGCCTTTTCTTCTCCTGGCACCAAAAAGGCTTGATTTTTAAAAAGTTGAAGCAACACCATTTTTAGACATGGAATTTCATCCTGAAACTCATCCTGGTGTCCGTTTTTGCATTTGGTTTCAAAAAAAAAATTTGGCTTCAAAAAACATTTTGGTTCCTGGGCAGGATTTTTCCTGACCGTGGAGTAAAGCCTTTTCTTCTCCTGGCACCAAAAAGGCTTGATTTTTAAAAAGTTGAAGCAACACCATTTTTAGACATGGAATTTCATCCTTAATCTCATCCTGGTGTCCGTTTTTGCATTTGGTTTCAAAAAAAAAATTTGGCTTCAAAAAACATTTTGGTTCCTGGGCAGGATTTTTCCTGACCGTGGAGTATAGCCTTTTCTTCTCCTGGCACCAAAAAGGCTTGATTTTTAAAAAGTTGAAGCAACACCATTTTTAGACATGGAATTTCATCCTGAAACTCATCCTGGTGTCCGTTTTTGCATTTGGTTTCAAAAAAAAAATTTGGCTTCAAAAAACATTTTGGTTCCTGGGCAGGATTTTTCCTGACCGTGGAGTAAAGCCTTTTCTTCTCCTGGCACCAAAAAGGCTTGATTTTTAAAAAGTTGAAGCAACACCATTTTTAGACATGGAATTTCATCCTGAAACTCATCCTGGTGTCCGTTTTTGCATTTGGTTTCAAAAAAAAAATTTGGCTTCAAAAAACATTTTGGTTCCTGGGCAGGATTTTTCCTGACCGTGGAGTAAAGCCTTTTCTTCTCCTGGCACCAAAAAGGCTTGATTTTTAAAAAGTTGAAGCAACACCATTTTTAGACATGGAATTTCATCCTTAATCTCATCCTGGTGTCCGTTTTTGCATTTGGTTTCAAAAAAAAAATTTGGCTTCAAAAAACATTTTGGTTCCTGGGCAGGATTTTTCCTGACCGTGGAGTATAGCCTTTTCTTCTCCTGGCACCAAAAAGGCTTGATTTTTAAAAAGTTGAAGCAACACCATTTTTAGACATGGAATTTCATCCTGAAACTCATCCTGGTGTCCGTTTTTGCATTTGGTTTCAAAAAAAAAATTTGGCTTCAAAAAACATTTTGGTTCCTGGGCAGGATTTTTCCTGACCGTGGAGTAAAGCCTTTTCTTCTCCTGGCACCAAAAAGGCTTGATTTTTAAAAAGTTGAAGCAACACCATTTTTAGACATGGAATTTCATCCTTAATCTCATCCTGGTGTCCGTTTTTGCATTTGGTTTCAAAAAAAACATTTGGCTTCAAAAAACATTTTGGTTCCTGGGCAGGATTTTTCCTGACCGTGGAGTAAAGCCTTTTCTTCTCCTGGCACCAAAAAGGCTTGATTTTTAAAAAGTTGAAGCAACACCATTTTTAGACATGGAATTTCATCCTGAAACTCATCCTGGTGTCCGTTTTTGCATTTGGTTTCAAAAAAAAAATTTGGCTTCAAAAAACATTTTGGTTCCTGGGCAGGATTTTTCCTGACCGTGGAGTAAAGCCTTTTCTTCTCCTGGCACCAAAAAGGCTTGATTTTTAAAAAGTTGAAGCAACACCATTTTTAGACATGGAATTTCATCCTTAATCTCATCCTGGTGTCCGTTTTTGCATTTGCTTTCAAAAAAAACATTTGGCTTCAAAAAACATTTTGGTTCCTGGGCAGGATTTTTCCTGACCGTGGAGTATAGCCTTTTCTTCTCCTGGCACCAAAAAGGCTTGATTTTTAAAAAGTTGAAGCAACACCATTTTTAGACATGGAATTTCATCCTTAATCTCATCCTGGTGTCCGTTTTTGCATTTGGTTTCAAAAAAAAAATTTGGCTTCAAAAAACATTTTGGTTCCTGGGCAGGATTTTTCCTGACCGTGGAGTAAAGCCTTTTCTTCTCCTGGCACCAAAAAGGCTTGATTTTTAAAAAGTTGAAGCAACACCATTTTTAGACATGGAATTTCATCCTTAATCTCATCCTGGTGTCCGTTTTTGCATTTGGTTTCAAAAAAAACATTTGGCTTCAAAAAACATTTTGGTTCCTGGGCAGGATTTTTCCTGACCGTGGAGTATAGCCTTTTCTTCTCCTGGCACCAAAAAGGCTTGATTTTTAAAAAGTTGAAGCAACACCATTTTTAGACATGGAATTTCATCCTGAAACTCATCCTGGTGTCCGTTTTTGCATTTGGTTTCAAAAAAAACATTTGGCTTCAAAAAACATTTTGGTTCCTGGGCAGGATTTTTCCTGACCGTGGAGTATAGCCTTTTCTTCTCCTGGCACCAAAAAGGCTTGATTTTTAAAAAGTTGAAGCAACACCATTTTTAGACATGGAATTTCATCCTTAATCTCATCCTGGTGTCCGTTTTTGCATTTGGTTTCAAAAAAAACATTTGGCTTCAAAAAACATTTTGGTTCCTGGGCAGGATTTTTCCTGACCGTGGAGTATAGCCTTTTCTTCTCCTGGCACCAAAAAGGCTTGATTTTTAAAAAGTTGAAGCAACACCATTTTTAGACATGGAATATCATCCTGAAACTCATCCTGGTGTCCGTTTTTGCATTTGGTTTCAAAAAAAACATTTGGCTTCAAAAAACATTTTTGTTCCTGGGCAGGATTTTTCCTGACCGTGGAGTAAAGCCTTTTCTTCTCCTGGCACCAAAAAGGCTTGATTTTTAAAAAGTTGAAGCAACACCATTTTTAGACATGGAATTTCATCCTGAAACTCATCCTGGTGTCCGTTTTTGCATTTGGTTTCAAAAAAAAAATTTGGCTTCAAAAAACATTTTGGTTCCTGGGCAGGATTTTTCCTGACCGTGGAGTAAAGCCTTTTCTTCTCCTGGCACCAAAAAGGCTTGATTTTTAAAAAGTTGAAGCAACACCATTTTTAGACATGGAATTTCATCCTTAATCTCATCCTGGTGTCCGTTTTTGCATTTGGCTTCAAAAAAAACATTTGGCTTCAAAAAACATTTTGGTTCCTGGGCAGGATTTTTCCTGACCGTGGAGTAAAGCCTTTTCTTCTCCTGGCACCAAAAAGGCTTGATTTTTAAAAAGTTGAAGCAACACCATTTTTAGACATGGAATTTCATCCTTAATCTCATCCTGGTGTCCGTTTTTGCATTTGGTTTCAAAAAAAAAATTTGGCTTCAAAAAACATTTTGGTTCCTGGGCAGGATTTTTCCTGACCGTGGAGTAAAGCCTTTTCTTCTCCTGGCACCAAAAAGGCTTGATTTTTAAAAAGTTGAAGCAACACCATTTTTAGACATGGAATTTCATCCTTAATCTCATCCTGGTGTCCGTTTTTGCATTTGGTTTCAAAAAAAAAATTTGGCTTCAAAAAACATTTCGGTTCCTGGGCAGGATTTTTCCTGACCGTGGAGTAAAGCCTTTTCTTCTCCTGGCACCAAAAAGGCTTGATTTTTAAAAAGTTGAAGCAACACCATTTTTAGACATGGAATTTAATCCTTAATCTCATCCTGGTGTCCGTTTTTGCATTTGGTTTCAAAAAAAACATTTGGCTTTAAAAAACATTTTGGTTCCTGGGCAGGATTTTTCCTGACCGTGGAGTATAGCCTTTTCTTCTCCTGGCACCAAAAAGGCTTGATTTTTAAAAAGTTGAAGCAACACCATTTTTAGACATGGAATTTCATCCTGAAACTCATCCTGGTGTCCGTTTTTGCATTTGGTTTCAAAAAAAACATTTGGCTTCAAAAAACATTTTGGTTCCTGGGCAGGATTTTTCCTGACCGTGGAGTAAAGCCTTTTCTTCTCCTGGCACCAAAAAGGCTTGATTTTTAAAAAGTTGAAGCAACACCATTTTTAGACATGGAATTTCATCCTGAAACTCATCCTGGTGTCCGTTTTTGCATTTGGTTTCAAAAAAAAAATTTGGCTTCAAAAAACATTTTGGTTCCTGGGCAGGATTTTTCCTGACCGTGGAGTAAAGCCTTTTCTTCTCCTGGCACCAAAAAGGCTTGATTTTTAAAAAGTTGAAGCAACACCATTTTTAGACATGGAATTTCATCCTTAATCTCATCCTGGTGTCCGTTTTTGCATTTGGCTTCAAAAAAAACATTTGGCTTCAAAAAACATTTTGGTTCCTGGGCAGGATTTTTCCTGACCGTGGAGTAAAGCCTTTTCTTCTCCTGGCACCAAAAAGGCTTGATTTTTAAAAAGTTGAAGCAACACCATTTTTAGACATGGAATTTCATCCTTAATCTCATCCTGGTGTCCGTTTTTGCATTTGGCTTCAAAAAAAACATTTGGCTTCAAAAAACATTTTGGTTCCTGGGCAGGATTTTTCCTGACCGTGGAGTAAAGCCTTTTCTTCTCCTGGCACCAAAAAGGCTTGATTTTTAAAAAGTTGAAGCAACACCATTTTTAGACATGGAATTTCATCCTGAAACTCATCCTGGTGTCCGTTTTTGCATTTGGTTTCAAAAAAAACATTTGGCTTCAAAAAACATTTTGGTTCCTGGGCAGGATTTTTCCTGACCGTGGAGTAAAGCCTTTTCTTCTCCTGGCACCAAAAAGGCTTGATTTTTAAAAAGTTGAAGCAACACCATTTTTAGACATGGAATTTCATCCTGAAACTCATCCTGGTGTCCGTTTTTGCATTTGGTTTCAAAAAAAAAATTTGGCTTCAAAAAACATTTTGGTTCCTGGGCAGGATTTTTCCTGACCGTGGAGTAAAGCCTTTTCTTCTCCTGGCACCAAAAAGGCTTGATTTTTAAAAAGTTGAAGCAACACCATTTTTAGACATGGAATTTCATCCTTAATCTCATCCTGGTGTCCGTTTTTGCATTTGGCTTCAAAAAAAACATTTGGCTTCAAAAAACATTTTGGTTCCTGGGCAGGATTTTTCCTGACCGTGGAGTAAAGCCTTTTCTTCTCCTGGCACCAAAAAGGCTTGATTTTTAAAAAGTTGAAGCAACACCATTTTTAGACATGGAATTTCATCCTTAATCTCATCCTGGTGTCCGTTTTTGCATTTGGCTTCAAAAAAAACATTTGGCTTCAAAAAACATTTTGGTTCCTGGGCAGGATTTTTCCTGACCGTGGAGTAAAGCCTTTTCTTCTCCTGGCACCAAAAAGGCTTGATTTTTAAAAAGTTGAAGCAACACCATTTTTAGACATGGAATTTCATCCTTAATCTCATCCTGGTGTCCGTTTTTGCATTTGGTTTCAAAAAAAAAATTTGGCTTCAAAAAACATTTTGGTTCCTGGGCAGGATTTTTCCTGACCGTGGAGTAAAGCCTTTTCTTCTCCTGGCACCAAAAAGGCTTGATTTTTAAAAAGTTGAAGCAACACCATTTTTAGACATGGAATTTCATCCTTAATCTCATCCTGGTGTCCGTTTTTGCATTTGGTTTCAAAAAAAAAATTTGGCTTCAAAAAACATTTTGGTTCCTGGGCAGGATTTTTCCTGACCGTGGAGTAAAGCCTTTTCTTCTCCTGGCACCAAAAAGGCTTGATTTTTAAAAAGTTGAAGCAACACCATTTTTAGACATGGAATTTCATCCTTAATCTCATCCTGGTGTCCGTTTTTGCATTTGGTTTCAAAAAAAACATTTGGCTTCAAAAAACATTTTGGTTCCTGGGCAGGATTTTTCCTGACCGTGGAGTATAGCCTTTTCTTCTCCTGGCACCAAAAAGGCTTGATTTTTAAAAAGTTGAAGCAACACCATTTTTAGACATGGAATTTCATCCTGAAACTCATCCTGGTGTCCGTTTTTGCATTTGGTTTCAAAAAAAACATTTGGCTTCAAAAAACATTTTGGTTCCTGGGCAGGATTTTTCCTGACCGTGGAGTAAAGCCTTTTCTTCTCCTGGCACCAAAAAGGCTTGATTTTTAAAAAGTTGAAGCAACACCATTTTTAGACATGGAATTTCATCCTGAAACTCATCCTGGTGTCCGTTTTTGCATTTGGTTTCAAAAAAAAAATTTGGCTTCAAAAAACATTTTGGTTCCTAGGCAGGATTTTTCCTGACCGTGGAGTAAAGCCTTTTCTTCTCCTGGCACCAAAAAGGCTTGATTTTTAAAAAGTTGAAGCAACACCATTTTTAGACATGGAATTTCATCCTTAATCTCATCCTGGTGTCCGTTTTTGCATTTGGCTTCAAAAAAAACATTTGGCTTCAAAAAACATTTTGGTTCCTGGGCAGGATTTTTCCTGACCGTGGAGTAAAGCCTTTTCTTCTCCTGGCACCAAAAAGGCTTGATTTTTAAAAAGTTGAAGCAACACCATTTTTAGACATGGAATTTCATCCTTAATCTCATCCTGGTGTCCGTTTTTGCATTTGGTTTCAAAAAAAAAATTTGGCTTCAAAAAACATTTTGGTTCCTGGGCAGGATTTTTCCTGACCGTGGAGTAAAGCCTTTTCTTCTCCTGGCACCAAAAAGGCTTGATTTTTAAAAAGTTGAAGCAACACCATTTTTAGACATGGAATTTCATCCTGAAACTCATCCTGGTGTCCGTTTTTGCATTTGGTTTCAAAAAAAACATTTGGCTTCAAAAAACATTTTGGTTCCTGGGCAGGATTTTTCCTGACCGTGGAGTAAAGCCTTTTCTTCTCCTGGCACCAAAAAGGCTTGATTTTTAAAAAGTTGAAGCAACACCATTTTTAGACATGGAATTTCATCCTGAAACTCATCCTGGTGTCCGTTTTTGCATTTGGTTTCAAAAAAAAAATTTGGCTTCAAAAAACATTTTGGTTCCTGGGCAGGATTTTTCCTGACCGTGGAGTAAAGCCTTTTCTTCTCCTGGCACCAAAAAGGCTTGATTTTTAAAAAGTTGAAGCAACACCATTTTTAGACATGGAATTTAATCCTTAATCTCATCCTGGTGTCCGTTTTTGCATTTGGCTTCAAAAAAAACATTTGGCTTCAAAAAACATTTTGGTTCCTGGGCAGGATTTTTCCTGACCGTGGAGTAAAGCCTTTTCTTCTCCTGGCACCAAAAAGGCTTGATTTTTAAAAAGTTGAAGCAACACCATTTTTAGACATGGAATTTCATCCTTAATCTCATCCTGGTGTCCGTTTTTGCATTTGGTTTCAAAAAAAAAATTTGGCTTCAAAAAACATTTTGGTTCCTGGGCAGGATTTTTCCTGACCGTGGAGTAAAGCCTTTTCTTCTCCTGGCACCAAAAAGGCTTGATTTTTAAAAAGTTGAAGCAACACCATTTTTAGACATGGAATTTCATCCTGAAACTCATCCTGGTGTCCGTTTTTGCATTTGGTTTCAAAAAAAAAATTTGGCTTCAAAAAACATTTTGGTTCCTGGGCAGGATTTTTCCTGACCGTGGAGTAAAGCCTTTTCTTCTCCTGGCACCAAAAAGGCTTGATTTTTAAAAAGTTGAAGCAACACCATTTTTAGACATGGAATTTCATCCTTAATCTCATCCTGGTGTCCGTTTTTGCATTTGGCTTCAAAAAAAAATTTGGCTTCAAAAAACATTTTGGTTCCTGGGCAGGATTTTTCCTGACCGTGGAGTAAAGCCTTTTCTTCTCCTGGCACCAAAAAGGCTTGATTTTTAAAAAGTTGAAGCAACACCATTTTTAGACATGGAATTTCATCCTTAATCTCATCCTGGTGTCCGTTTTTGCATTTGGTTTCAAAAAAAAAATTTGGCTTCAAAAAACATTTTGGTTCCTGGGCAGGATTTTTCCTGACCGTGGAGTATAGCCTTTTCTTCTCCTGGCACCAAAAAGGCTTGATTTTTAAAAAGTTGAAGTAACACCATTTTTAGACATGGAATTTCATCCTGAAACTCATCCTGGTGTCCGTTTTTGCATTTGGTTTCAAAAAAAAATTTTGGCTTCAAAAAACATTTTGGTTCCTGGGCAGGATTTTTCCTGACCGTGGACTAAAGCCTTTTCTTCTCCTGGCACCAAAAAGGCTTGATTTTTAAAAAGTTGAAGTAACACCATTTTTAGACATGGAATTTCATCCTTAATCTCATCCTGGTGTCCGTTTTTGCATTTGGTTTCAAAAAAAAAATTTGGCTTCAAAAAACATTTTGGTTCCTGGGCAGGATTTTTCCTGACCGTGGAGTAAAGCCTTTTCTTCTCCTGGCACCAAAAAGGCTTGATTTTTAAAAAGTTGAAGCAACACCATTTTTAGACATGGAATTTCATCCTTAATCTCATCCTGGTGTCCGTTTTTGCATTTGGTTTCAAAAAAAAAATTTGGCTTCAAAAAACATTTTGGTTCCTGGGCAGGATTTTTCCTGACCGTGGAGTAAAGCCTTTTCTTCTCCTGGCACCAAAAAGGCTTGATTTTTAAAAAGTTGAAGCAACACCATTTTTAGACATGGAATTTCATCCTGAAACTCATCCTGGTGTCCGTTTTTGCATTTGGTTTCAAAAAAAAAATTTGGCTTCAAAAAACATTTTGGTTCCTGGGCAGGATTTTTCCTGACCGTGGAGTAAAGCCTTTTCTTCTCCTGGCACCAAAAAGGCTTGATTTTTAAAAAGTTGAAGCAACACCATTTTTAGACATGGAATTTCATCCTTAATCTCATCCTGGTGTCCGTTTTTGCATTTGGCTTCAAAAAAAAAATTTGGCTTCAAAAAACATTTTGGTTCCTGGGCAGGATTTTTCCTGACCGTGGAGTAAAGCCTTTTCTTCTCCTGGCACCAAAAAGGCTTGATTTTTAAAAAGTTGAAGCAACACCATTTTTAGACATGGAATTTCATCCTTAATCTCATCCTGGTGTCCGTTTTTGCATTTGGTTTCAAAAAAAAAATTTGGCTTCAAAAAACATTTTGGTTCCTGGGCAGGATTTTTCCTGACCGTGGAGTATAGCCTTTTCTTCTCCTGGCACCAAAAAGGCTTGATTTTTAAAAAGTTGAAGTAACACCATTTTTAGACATGGAATTTCATCCTGAAACTCATCCTGGTGTCCGTTTTTGCATTTGGTTTCAAAAAAAAATTTTGGCTTCAAAAAACATTTTGGTTCCTGGGCAGGATTTTTCCTGACCGTGGAGTAAAGCCTTTTCTTCTCCTGGCACCAAAAAGGCTTGATTTTTAAAAAGTTGAAGCAACACCATTTTTAGACATGGAATTTCATCCTTAATCTCATCCTGGTGTCCGTTTTTGCATTTGGTTTCAAAAAAAAAATTTGGCTTCAAAAAACATTTTGGTTCCTGGGCAGGATTTTTCCTGACCGTGGAGTAAAGCCTTTTCTTCTCCTGGCACCAAAAAGGCTTGATTTTTAAAAAGTTGAAGCAACACCATTTTTAGACATGGAATTTCATCCTTAATCTCATCCTGGTGTCCGTTTTTGCATTTGGTTTCAAAAAAAACATTTGGCTTCAAAAAACATATTGGTTCCTGGGCAGGATTTTTCATGACCGTGGAGTAAAGCCTTTTCTTCTCCTGGCACCAAAAAGGCTTGATTTTTAAAAAGTTGAAGCAACACCATTTTTAGACATGGAATTTCATCCTGAAACTCATCCTGGTGTCCGTTTTTGCATTTGGTTTCAAAAAAAAAATTTGGCTTCAAAAAACATTTTGGTTCCTGGGCAGGATTTTTCCTGACCGTGGAGTAAAGCCTTTTCTTCTCCTGGCACCAAAAAGGCTTGATTTTTAAAAAGTTGAAGCAACACCATTTTTAGACATGGAATTTCATCCTGAAAATCATCCTGGTGTCCGTTTTTGCATTAGGTTTCAAAAAAAAAATTTGGCTTCAAAAAACATTTTGGTTCCTGGGCAGGATTTTTCCTGACCGTGGAGTAAAGCCTTTTCTTCTCCTGGCACCAAAAAGGCTTGATTTTTAAAAAGTTGAAGCAACACCATTTTTAGACATGGAATTTCATCAGGAAACTCATCCTGGTGTCCGTTTTTGCATTTGGTTTCAAAAAAAAAATTTGGCTTCAAAAAACATTTTGGTTCCTGGGCAGGATTTTTCCTGACCGTGGAGCCTTTTCTTCTCCTGGCACCAAAAAGGCTTGATTTTTAAAAAGTTGAAGCAACACCATTTTTAGACATGGAATTTCATCCTGAAACTCATCCTGGTGTCCGTTTTTGCATTAGGTTTCAAAAAAAAAATTTGGCTTCAAAAAACATTTTGGTTCCTGGGCAGGATTTTTCCTGACCGTGGAGTAAAGCCTTTTCTTCTCCTGGCACCAAAAAGGCTTGATTTTTAAAAAGTTGAAGCAACACCATTTTTAGACATGGAATTTCATCCTTAATCTCATCCTGGTGTCCGTTTTTGCATTTGGTTTCAAAAAAAACATTTGGCTTCAAAAAACATTTTGGTTCCTGGGCAGGATTTTTCCTGACCGTGGAGTAAAGCCTTTTCTTCTCCTGGCACCAAAAAGGCTTGATTTTTAAAAAGTTGAAGCAACACCATTTTTAGACATGGAATTTCATCCTGAAACTCATCCTGGTGTCCGTTTTTGCATTTGGTTTCAAAAAAAAAATTTGGCTTCAAAAAACATTTTGGTTCCTGGGCAGGATTTTTCCTGACCGTGGAGTAAAGCCTTTTCTTCTCCTGGCACCAAAAAGGCTTGATTTTTAAAAAGTTGAAGCAACACCATTTTTAGACATGGAATTTCATCCTGAAACTCATCCTGGTGTCCGTTTTTGCATTTGGTTTCAAAAAAAAAATTTGGCTTCAAAAAACATTTTGGTTCCTGGGCAGGATTTTTCCTGACCGTGGAGTATAGCCTTTTCTTCTCCTGGCACCAAAAAGGCTTGATTTTTAAAAAGTTGAAGCAACACCATTTTTAGACATGGAATTTCATCAGGAAACTCATCCTGGTGTCCGTTTTTGCATTAGGTTTCAAAAAAAAAATTTGGCTTCAAAAAACATTTTGGTTCCTGGGCAGGATTTTTCCTGACCGTGGAGTAAAGCCTTTTCTTCTCCTGGCACCAAAAAGGCTTGATTTTTAAAAAGTTGAAGCAACACCATTTTTAGACATGGAATTTCATCCTTAATCTCATCCTGGTGTCCGTTTTTGCATTTGGTTTCAAAAAAAAAAATTTGGCTTCAAAAAACATTTTGGTTCCTGGGCAGGATTTTTCCTGACCGTGGAGTAAAGCCTTTTCTTCTCCTGGCACCAAAAAGGCTTGATTTTTAAAAAGTTGAAGCAACACCATTTTTAGACATGGAATTTCATCCTTAATCTCATCCTGGTGTCCGTTTTTGCATTTGGTTTCAAAAAAAACATTTGGCTTCAAAAAACATTTTGGTTCCTGGGCAGGATTTTTCCTGACCGTGGAGTAAAGCCTTTTCTTCTCCTGGCACCAAAAAGGCTTGATTTTTAAAAAGTTGAAGCAACACCATTTTTAGACATGGAATTTCATCCTTAATCTCATCCTGGTGTCCGTTTTTGCATTTGGTTTCAAAAAAAAAATTTGGCTTCAAAAAACATTTTGGTTCCTGGGCAGGATTTTTCCTGACCGTGGAGTATAGCCTTTTCTTCTCCTGGCACCAAAAAGGCTTGATTTTTAAAAAGTTGAAGCAACACCATTTTTAGACATGGAATTTCATCCTGAAACTCATCCTGGTGTCCGTTTTTGCATTTGGTTTCAAAAAAAAAATTTGGCTTCAAAAAACATTTTGGTTCCTGGGCAGGATTTTTCCTGACCGTGGAGTATAGCCTTTTCTTCTCCTGGCACCAAAAAGGCTTGATTTTTAAAAAGTTGAAGCAACACCATTTTTAGACATGGAATTTCATCCTGAAACTCATCCTGGTGTCCGTTTTTGCATTTGGTTTCAAAAAAAAAAATTGGCTTCAAAAAACATTTTGGTTCCTGGGCAGGATTTTTCCTGACCGTGGAGTAAAGCCTTTTCTTCTCCTGGCACCAAAAAGGCTTGATTTTTAAAAAGTTGAAGCAACACCATTTTTAGACATGGAATTTCATCCTTAATCTCATCCTGGTGTCCGGTTTTGCATTTGGTTTCAAAAAAAACATTTGGCTTCAAAAAACATTTTGGTTCCTGGGCAGGATTTTTCCTGACCGTGGAGTAAAGCCTTTTCTTCTCCTGGCACCAAAAAGGCTTGATTTTTAAAAAGTTGAAGCAACACCATTTTTAGACATGGAATTTCATCCTTAATCTCATCCTGGTGTCCGTTTTTGCATTTGGTTTCAAAAAAAACATTTGGCTTCAAAAAACATTTTGGTTCCTGGGCAGGATTTTTCCTGACCGTGGAGTATAGCCTTTTCTTCTCCTGGCACCAAAAAGGCTTGATTTTTAAAAAGTTGAAGCAACACCATTTTTAGACATGGAATTTCATCCTGAAACTCATCCTGGTGTCCGTTTTTGCATTAGGTTTCAAAAAAAAAAATTTGGCTTCAAAAAACATTTTGGTTCCTGGGCAGGATTTTTCCTGACCGTGGAGTAAAGCCTTTTCTTCTCCTGGCACCAAAAAGGCTTGATTTTTAAAAAGTTGAAGCAACACCATTTTTAGACATGGAATTTCATCAGGAAACTCATCCTGGTGTCCGTTTTTACATTTGGTTTCAAAAAAAAAAATTGGCTTCAAAAAACATTTTGGTTCCTGGGCAGGATTTTTCCTGACCGTGGAGTAAAGCCTTTTCTTCTCCTGGCACCAAAAAGGCTTGATTTTTAAAAAGTTGAAGCAACACCATTTTTAGACATGGAATTTCATCCTGAAACTCATCCTGGTGTCCGTTTTTGCATTTGGTTTCAAAAAAAAAATTTGGCTTCAAAAAACATTTTGGTTCCTGGGCAGGATTTTTCCTGACCATGGAGTAAAGCCTTTTCTTCTCCTGGCACCAAAAAGGCTTGATTTTTAAAAAGTTGAAGCAACACCATTTTTAGACATGGAATTTCATCCTGAAACTCATCCTGGTGTCCGTTTTTGCATTTGGTTTCAAAAAAAAAATTTGGCTTCAAAAAACATTTTGGTTCCTGGGCAGGATTTTTCCTGACCGTGGAGTAAATCCTTTTTTTCTCCTGGCACCAAAAAGGCTTGATTTTTAAAAAGTTGAAGCAACACCATTTTTAGACATGGAATTTCATCCTTAATCTCATCCTGGTGTCCGTTTTTGCATTTGGTTTCAAAAAAAAAATTTGGCTTCAAAAAACATTTTGGTTCCTGGGCAGGATTTTTCCTGACCGTGGAGTATAGCCTTTTCTTCTCCTGGCACCAAAAAGGCTTGATTTTTAAAAAGTTGAAGCAACACCATTTTTAGACATGGAATTTCATCCTGAAACTCATCCTGGTGTCCGTTTTTGCATTTGGTTTCAAAAAAAAAATTTGGCTTCAAAAAACATTTTGGTTCCTGGGCAGGATTTTTGCTGACCGTGGAGTAAAGCCTTTTCTTCTCCTGGCACCAAAAAGGCTTGATTTTTAAAAAGTTGAAGCAACACCATTTTTAGACATGGAATTTCATCCTTAATCTCATCCTGGTGTCCGTTTTTGCATTTGGTTTCAAAAAAAACATTTGGCTTCAAAAAACATTTTGGTTCCTGGGCAGGATTTTTCCTGACCGTGGAGTATAGCCTTTTCTTCTCCTGGCACCAAAAAGGCTTGATTTTTAAAAAGTTGAAGCAACACCATTTTTAGACATGGAATTTCATCCTGAAACTCATCCTGGTGTCCGTTTTTGCATTTGGTTTCAAAAAAAAAATTTGGCTTCAAAAAACATTTTGGTTCCTGGGCAGGATTTTTCCTGACCGTGGAGTAAAGCCTTTTCTTCTCCTGGCACCAAAAAGGCTTGATTTTTAAAAAGTTGAAGCAACACCATTTTTAGACATGGAATTTCATCCTTAATCTCATCCTGGTGTCCGGTTTTGCATTTGGTTTCAAAAAAAACATTTGGCTTCAAAAAACATTTTGGTTCCTGGGCAGGATTTTTCCTGACCGTGGAGTATAGCCTTTTCTTCTCCTGGCACCAAAAAGGCTTGATTTTTAAAAAGTTGAAGCAACACCATTTTTAGACATGGAATTTCATCCTTAATCTCATCCTGATGTCCGTTTTTGCATTTGGTTTCAAAAAAAAAATTTGGCTTCAAAAAACATTTTGGTTCCTGGGCAGGATTTTTCCTGACCGTGGAGTAAAGCCTTTTCTTCTCCTGGCACCAAAAAGGCTTGATTTTTAAAAAGTTGAAGCAACACCATTTTTAGACATGGAATTTCATCCTTAATCTCATCCTGGTGTCCGTTTTTGCATTTGGTTTCAAAAAAAAAATTTGGCTTCAAAAAACATTTTGGTTCCTGGGCAGGATTTTTCCTGACCGTGGAGTAAAGCCTTTTCTTCTCCTGGCACCAAAAAGGCTTGATTTTTAAAAAGTTGAAGCAACACCATTTTTAGACATGGAATTTTATCCTTAATCTCATCCTGGTGTCCGTTTTTGCATTTGGTTTCAAAAAAAAAAATTTGGCTTCAAAAAACATTTTGGTTCCTGGGCAGGATTTTTCCTGACCGTGGAGTAAAGCCTTTTCTTCTCCTGGCACCAAAAAGGCTTGATTTTTAAAAAGTTGAAGCAACACCATTTTTAGACATGGAATTTCATCCTTAATCTCATCCTGGTGTCCGTTTTTGCATTTGGTTTCAAAAAAAACATTTGGCTTCAAAAAACATTTTGGTTCCTGGGCAGGATTTTCCCTGACCGTGGAGTATAGCCTTTTCTTCTCCTGGCACCAAAAAGGCTTGATTTTTAAAAATTTGAAGCAACACCATTTTTAGACATGGAATTTCATCCTGAAACTCATCCTGGTGTCCGTTTTTGCATTTGGTTTCAAAAAAAAAATTTGGCTTCAAAAAACATTTTGGTTCCTGGGCAGGATTTTTCCTGACCGTGGAGTAAAGCCTTTTCTTCTCCTGGCACCAAAAAGGCTTGATTTTTAAAAAGTTGAAGCAACACCATTTTTAGACATGGAATTTCATCCTGAAACTCATCCTGGTGTCCGTTTTTGCATTTGGTTTCAAAAAAAAAATTGGCTTCAAAAAACATTTTGGTTCCTGGGCAGGATTTTTCCTGACCGTGGAGTAAAGCCTTTTCTTCTCCTGGCACCAAAAAGGCTTGATTTTTAAAAAGTTGAAGCAACACCATTTTTAGACATGGAATTTCATCCTTAATCTCATCCTGGTGTCCGTTTTTGCATTTGGTTTCAAAAAAAACATTTGGCTTCAAAAAACATTTTGGTTCCTGGGCAGGATTTTTCCTGACCGTGGAGTAAAGCCTTTTCTTCTCCTGGCACCAAAAAGGCTTGATTTTTAAAAAGTTGAAGCAACACCATTTTTAGACATGGAATTTCATCCTTAATCTCATCCTGGTGTCCGTTTTTGCATTTGGTTTCAAAAAAAACATTTGGCTTCAAAAAACATTTTGGTTCCTGGGCAGGATTTTTCCTGACCGTGGAGTAAAGCCTTTTCTTCTCCTGGCACCAAAAAGGCTTGATTTTTAAAAAGTTGAAGCAACACCATTTTTAGACATGGAATTTCATCCTTAATCTCATCCTGGTGTCCGTTTTTGCATTTGGTTTCAAAAAAAACATTTGGCTTCAAAAAACATTTTGGTTCCTGGGCAGGATTTTTCCTGACCGTGGAGTAAAGCCTTTTCTTCTCCTGGCACCAAAAAGGCTTGATTTTTAAAAAGTTGAAGCAACACCATTTTTAGACATGGAATTTCATCCTTAATCTCATCCTGGTGTCCGTTTTTGCATTTGGTTCCATAAAAAAAATTTGGCTTCAAAAAACATTTTGGTTCCTGGGCAGGATTTTTCTTGACCGTGGAGTAAAGCCTTTTCTTCTCCTGGCACCAAAAAGGCTTGATTTTTAAAAAGTTGAAGCAACACCATTTTTAGACATGGAATTTCATCAGGAAACTCATCCTGGTGTCCGTTTTTGCATTTGGTTTCAAAAAAAAAATTTGGCTTCAAAAAACATTTTGGTTCCTGGGCAGGATTTTTCCTGACCATGGAGTATAGCCTTTTCTTCTCCTGGCACCAAAAAGGCTTGATTTTTAAAAATTTGAAGCAACACCATTTTTAGACATGGAATTTCATCCTGAAACTCATCCTGGTGTCCGTTTTTGCATTTGGTTTCAAAAAAAAAATTTGGCTTCAAAAAACATTTTGGTTCCTGGGCAGGATTTTTCCTGACCGTGGAGTAAAGCCTTTTCTTCTCCTGGCACCAAAAAGGCTTGATTTTTAAAAAGTTGAAGCAACACCATTTTTAGACATGGAATTTCATCCTTAATCTCATCCTGGTGTCCTTTTTTGCATTTGGTTTCAAAAAAAACATTTGGCTTCAAAAAACATTTTGGTTCCTGGGCAGGATTTTTCCTGACCGTGGAGTAAAGCCTTTTCTTCTCCTGGCACCAAAAAGGCTTGATTTTTAAAAAGTTGAAGCAACACCATTTTTAGACATGGAATTTCATCCTTAATCTCATCCTGGTGTCCGTTTTTGCATTTGGTTTCAAAAAAAAAATTTGGCTTCAAAAAACATTTTGGTTCCTGGGCAGGATTTTTCCTGACCGTGGAGTAAAGCCTTTTCTTCTCCTGGCACCAAAAAGGCTTGATTTTTAAAAAGTTGAAGCAACACCATTTTTAGACATGGAATTTCATCCTTAATCTCATCCTGGTGTCCGTTTTTGCATTTGGTTTCAAAAAAAACATTTGGCTTCAAAAAACATTTTGGTTCCTGGGCAGGATTTTTCCTGACCGTGGAGTATAGCCTTTTCTTCTCCTGGCACCAAAAAGGCTTGATTTTTAAAAAGTTGAAGCAACACCATTTTTAGACATGGAATTTCATCAGGAAACTCATCCTGGTGTCCGTTTTTGCATTTGGTTTCAAAAAAAACATTTGGCTTCAAAAAACATTTTGGTTCCTGGGCAGGATTTTTCCTGACCGTGGAGTAAAGCCTTTTCTTCTCCTGGCACCAAAAAGGCTTGATTTTTAAAAAGTTGAAGCAACACCATTTTTAGAAATGGAATTTCATCCTTAATCTCATCCTGGTGTCCGTTTTTGCATTTGGTTTCAAAAAAAACATTTGGCTTCAAAAAACATTTTGGTTCCTGGGCAGGATTTTTCCTGACCGTGGAGTATAGCCTTTTCTTCTCCTGGCACCAAAAAGGCTTGATTTTTAAAAAGTTGAAGCAACACCATTTTTAGACATGGAATTTCATCAGGAAACTCATCCTGGTGTCCGTTTTTGCATTTGGTTTCAAAAAAAAAATTTGGCTTCAAAAAACATTTTGGTTCCTGGGCAGGATTTTTCCTGACCGTGGAGTAAAGCCTTTTCTTCTCCTGGCACCAAAAAGGCTTGATTTTTAAAAAGTTGAAGCAACACCATTTTTAGACATGGAATTTCATCCTTAATCTCATCCTGGTGTCCGTTTTTGCATTTGGTTTCAAAAAAAAAATTTGGCTTCAAAAAACATTTTGGTTCCTGGGCAGGATTTTTCCTGACCGTGGAGTATAGCCTTTTCTTCTCCTGGCACCAAAAAGGCTTGATTTTTAAAAATTTGAAGCAACACCATTTTTAGACATGGAATTTCATCCTGAAACTCATCCTGGTGTCCGTTTTTGCATTTGGTTTCAAAAAAAAAATTTGGCTTCAAAAAACATTTTGGTTCCTGGGCAGGATTTTTCCTGACCGTGGAGTAAAGCCTTTTCTTCTCCTGGCACCAAAAAGGCTTGATTTTTAAAAAGTTGAAGCAACACCATTTTTAGACATGGAATTTCATCCTTAATCTCATCCTGGTGTCCATTTTTGCATTTGGTTTCAAAAAAAACATTTGGCTTCAAAAAACATTTTGGTTCCTGGGCAGGATTTTTCCTGACCGTGGAGTAAAGCCTTTTCTTCTCCTGGCACCAAAAAGGCTTGATTTTTAAAAAGTTGAAGCAACACCATTTTTAGACATGGAATTTCATCCTTAATCTCATCCTGGTGTCCGTTTTTGCATTTGGTTTCAAAAAAAAAAATTGGCTTCAAAAAACATTTTGGTTCCTGGGCAGGATTTTTCCTGACCGTGGAGTAAAGCCTTTTCTTCTCCTGGCACCAAAAAGGCTTGATTTTTAAAAAGTTGAAGCAACACCATTTTTAGACATGGAATTTCATCCTTAATCTCATCCTGGTGTCAGTTTTTGCATTTGGTTTCAAAAAAAAAATTTGGCTTCAAAAAACATTTTGGTTCCTGGGCAGGATTTTTCCTGACCGTGGAGTATAGCCTTTTCTTCTCCTGGCACCAAAAAGGCTTGATTTTTAAAAAGTTGAAGCAACACCATTTTTAGACATGGAATTTCATCCTTAATCTCATCCTGGTGTCCGTTTTTGCATTTGGTTTCAAAAAAAACATTTGGCTTCAAAAAACATTTTGGTTCCTGGGCAGGATTTTTCCTGACCGTGGAGTAAAGCCTTTTCTTCTCCTGGCACCAAAAAGGCTTGATTTTTAAAAAGTTGAAGCAACACCATTTTTAGACATGGAATTTCATCCTTAATCTCATCCTGGTGTCCGTTTTTGTATTTGGTTTCAAAAAAAAAATTTGGCTTCAAAAAACATTTTGGTTCCTGGGCAGGATTTTTCCTGACCGTGGAGTATAGCCTTTTCTTCTCCTGGCACCAAAAAGGCTTGATTTTTAAAAAGTTGAAGCAACACCATTTTTAGACATGGAATTTCATCAGGAAACTCATCCTGGTGTCCGTTTTTGCATTTGGTTTCAAAAAAAAAATTTGGCTTCAAAAAACATTTTGGTTCCTGGGCAGGATTTTTCCTGACCGTGGAGTAAAGCCTTTTCTTCTCCTGGCACCAAAAAGGCTTGATTTTTAAAAAGTTGAAGCAACACCATTTTTAGACATGGAATTTCATCCTTAATCTCATCCTGGTGTCCGTTTTTGCATTTGGTTTCAAAAAAAACATTTGGCTTCAAAAAACATTTTGGTTCCTGGGCAGGATTTTTCCTGACCGTGGAGTATAGCCTTTTCTTCTCCTGGCACCAAAATGGCTTGATTTTTAAAAATTTGAAGCAACACCATTTTTAGACATGGAATTTCATCCTGAAACTCATCCTGGTGTCCGTTTTTGCATTTGGTTTCAAAAAAAACATTTGGCTTCAAAAAACATTTTGGTTCCTGGGCACGATTTTTCCTGACCGTGGAGTAAAGCCTTTTCTTCTCCTGGCACCAAAAAGGCTTGATTTTTAAAAAGTGGAAGCAACACCATTTTTAGACATGGAATTTCATCCTTAATCTCATCCTGGTGTCCGTTTTTGCATTTGGTTTCAAAAAAAAAATTTGGCTTCAAAAAACATTTTGGTTCCTGGGCAGGATTTTTCCTGACCGTGGAGTAAAGCCTTTTCTTCTCCTGGCACCAAAAAGGCTTGATTTTTAAAAAGTTGAAGCAACACCATTTTTAGACATGGAATTTCATCCTTAATCTCATCCTGGTGTCCGTTTTTGCATTTGGTTTCAAAAAAAACATTTGGCTTCAAAAAACATTTTGGTTCCTGGGCAGGATTTTTCCTGACCGTGGAGTAAAGCCTTTTCTTCTCCTGGCACCAAAAAGGCTTGATTTTTAAAAAGTTGAAGCAACACCATTTTTAGACATGGAATTTCATCCTTAATCTCATCCTGGTGTCCGTTTTTGCATTTGGTTTCAAAAAAAAAATTTGGCTTCAAAAAACATTTTGGTTCCTGGGCAGGATTTTTCCTGACCGTGGAGTAAAGCCTTTTCTTCTCCTGGCACCAAAAAGGCTTGATTTTTAAAAAGTTGAAGCAACACCATTTTTAGACATGGAATTTCATCCTTAATCTCATCCTGGTGTCCGTTTTTGCATTTGGTTTAAAAAAAAAAATTTGGCTTCAAAAAACATTTTGGTTCCTGGGCAGGATTTTTCCTGACCGTGGAGTATAGCCTTTTCTTCTCCTGGCACCAAAAAGGCTTGATTTTTAAAAAGTTGAAGCAACACCATTTTTAGACATGGAATTTCATCCTGAAACTCATCCTGGTGTCCGTTTTTGCATTTGGTTTCAAAAAAAACATTTGGCTTCAAAAAACATTTTGGTTCCTGGGCAGGATTTTTCCTGACCGTGGAGTATAGCCTTTTCTTCTCCTGGCACCAAAAAGGCTTGATTTTTAAAAAGTTGAAGCAACACCATTTTTAGACATGGAATTTCATCCTTAATCTCATCCTGGTGTCCGTTTTTGCATTTGGTTTCAAAAAAAAAATTTGGCTTCAAAAAACATTTTGGTTCCTGGGCAGGATTTTTCCTGACCGTGGAGTAAAGCCTTTTCTTCTCCTGGCACCAAAAAGGTTTGATTTTTAAAAAGTTGAAGCAACACCATTTTTAGACATGGAATTTCATCCTTAATCTCATCCTGGTGTCCGTTTTTGCATTTGGTTTCAAAAAAAACATTTGGCTTCAAAAAACATTTTGGTTCCTGGGCAGGATTTTTCCTGACCGTGGAGTAAAGCCTTTTCTTCTCCTGGCACCAAAAAGGCTTGATTTTTAAAAAGTTGAAGCAACACCATTTTTAGACATGGAATTTCATCCTGAAACTCATCCTGGTGTCCGTTTTTGCATTTGGTTTCAAAAAAAAAATTTGGCTTCAAAAAACATTTTGGTTCCTGGACAGGATTTTTCCTGACCGTGGAGTAAAGCCTTTTCTTCTCCTGGCACCAAAAAGGCTTGATTTTTAAAAAGTTGAAGCAACACCATTTTTAGACATGGAATTTCATCCTTAATCTCATCCTGGTGTCCGTTTTTGCATTTGGTTTCAAAAAAAAAATTTGGCTTCAAAAAACATTTTGGTTCCTGGGCAGGATTTTTCCTGACCGTGGAGTATAGCCTTTTCTTCTCCTGGCACCAAAAAGGCTTGATTTTTAAAAAGTTGAAGCAACACCATTTTTAGACATGGAATTTCATCCTGAAACTCATCCTGGTGTCCGTTTTTGCATTTGGTTTCAAAAAAAAAATTTGGCTTCAAAAAACATTTTGGTTCCTGGGCAGGATTTTTCCTGACCGTGGAGTAAAGCCTTTTCTTCTCCTGGCACCAAAAAGGCTTGATTTTTAAAAAGTTGAAGCAACACCATTTTTAGACATGGAATTTCATCCTGAAACTCATCCTGGTGTCCGTTTTTGCATTTGGTTTCAAAAAAAAAATTTGGCTTCAAAAAACATTTTGGTTCCTGGGCAGGATTTTTCCTGACCGTGGAGTAAAGCCTTTTCTTCTCCTGGCACCAAAAAGGCTTGATTTTTAAAAAGTTGAAGCAACACCATTTTTAGACATGGAATTTCATCCTTAATCTCATCCTGGTGTCCGTTTTTGTATTTGGTTTCAAAAAAAAAATTTGGCTTCAAAAAACATTTTGGTTCCTGGGCAGGATTTTTCCTGACCGTGGAGTATAGCCTTTTCTTCTCCTGGCACCAAAAAGGCTTGATTTTTAAAAAGTTGAAGCAACACCATTTTTAGACATGGAATTTCATCCTGAAACTCATCCTGGTGTCCGTTTTTGCATTTGGTTTCAAAAAAAAAATTTGGCTTCAAAAAACATTTTGGTTCCTGGGCAGGATTTTTCCTGACCGTGGAGTATAGCCTTTTCTTCTCCTGGCACCAAAAAGGCTTGATTTTTAAAAAGTTGAAGCAACACCATTTTTAGACATGGAATTTCATCCTGAAACTCATCCTGGTGTCCGTTTTTGCATTTGGTTTCAAAAAAAAAATTTGGCTTCAAAAAACATTTTGGTTCCTGGGCAGGATTTTTCCTGACCGTGGAGTAAAGCCTTTTCTTCTCCTGGCACCAAAAAGGCTTGATTTTTAAAAAGTTGAAGCAACACCATTTTTAGACATGGAATTTCATCCTTAATCTCATCCTGGTGTCCGTTTTTGCATTTGGTTTCAAAAAAAAAATTTGGCTTCAAAAAACATTTTGGTTCCTGGGCAGGATTTTTCCTGACCGTGGAGTAAAGCCTTTTCTTCTCCTGGCACCAAAAAGGCGTGATTTTTAAAAAGTTGAAGCAACACCATTTTTAGACATGGAATTTCATCCTTAATCTCATCCTGGTGTCCGTTTTTGTATTTGGTTTCAAAAAAAAAATTTGGCTTCAAAAAACATTTTGGTTCCTGGGCAGGATTTTTCCTGACCGTGGAGTATAGCCTTTTCTTCTCCTGGCACCAAAAAGGCTTGATTTTTAAAAAGTTGAAGCAACACCATTTTTAGACATGGAATTTCATCCTGAAACTCATCCTGGTGTCCGTTTTTGCATTTGGTTTCAAAAAAAAAATTTGGCTTCAAAAAACATTTTGGTTCCTGGGCAGGATTTTTCCTGACCGTGGAGTAAAGCCTTTTCTTCTCCTGGCACCAAAAAGGCTTGATTTTTAAAAAGTTGAAGCAACACCATTTTTAGACATGGAATTTCATCCTGAAACTCATCCTGGTGTCCGTTTTTGCATTTGGTTTCAAAAAAAAAATTTGGCTTCAAAAAACATTTTGGTTCCTGGGCAGGATTTTTCCTGACCGTGGAGTAAAGCCTTTTCTTCTCCTGGCACCAAAAAGGCTTGATTTTTAAAAAGTTGAAGCAACACCATTTTTAGACATGGAATTTCATCCTGAAACTCATCCTGGTGTCCGTTTTTGCATTTGGTTTCAAAAAAAAAATTTGGCTTCAAAAAACATTTTGGTTCCTGGGCAGGATTTTTCCTGACCGTGGAGTAAATCCTTTTCTTCTCCTGGCACCAAAAAGGCTTGATTTTTAAAAAGTTGAAGCAACACCATTTTTAGACATGGAATTTCATCCTTAATCTCATCCTGGTGTCCGTTTTTGCATTTGGTTTCAAAAAAAAAATTTGGCTTCAAAAAACATTTTGGTTCCTGGGCAGGATTTTTCCTGACCGTGGAGTATAGCCTTTTCTTCTCCTGGCACCAAAAAGGCTTGATTTTTAAAAAGTTGAAGCAACACCATTTTTAGACATGGAATTTCATCCTGAAACTCATCCTGGTGTCCGTTTTTGCATTTGGTTTCAAAAAAAAAATTTGGCTTCAAAAAACATTTTGGTTCCTGGGCAGGATTTTTGCTGACCGTGGAGTAAAGCCTTTTCTTCTCCTGGCACCAAAAAGGCTTGATTTTTAAAAAGTTGAAGCAACACCATTTTTAGACATGGAATTTCATCCTTAATCTCATCCTGGTGTCCGTTTTTGCATTTGGTTTCAAAAAAAACATTTGGCTTCAAAAAACATTTTGGTTCCTGGGCAGGATTTTTCCTGACCGTGGAGTATAGCCTTTTCTTCTCCTGGCACCAAAAAGGCTTGATTTTTAAAAAGTTGAAGCAACACCATTTTTAGACATGGAATTTCATCCTGAAACTCATCCTGGTGTCCGTTTTTGCATTTGGTTTCAAAAAAAAAATTTGGCTTCAAAAAACATTTTGGTTCCTGGGCAGGATTTTTCCTGACCGTGGAGTAAAGCCTTTTCTTCTCCTGGCACCAAAAAGGCTTGATTTTTAAAAAGTTGAAGCAACACCATTTTTAGACATGGAATTTCATCCTTAATCTCATCCTGGTGTCCGGTTTTGCATTTGGTTTCAAAAAAAACATTTGGCTTCAAAAAACATTTTGGTTCCTGGGCAGGATTTTTCCTGACCGTGGAGTATAGCCTTTTCTTCTCCTGGCACCAAAAAGGCTTGATTTTTAAAAAGTTGAAGCAACACCATTTTTAGACATGGAATTTCATCCTTAATCTCATCCTGATGTCCGTTTTTGCATTTGGTTTCAAAAAAAAAATTTGGCTTCAAAAAACATTTTGGTTCCTGGGCAGGATTTTTCCTGACCGTGGAGTAAAGCCTTTTCTTCTCCTGGCACCAAAAAGGCTTGATTTTTAAAAAGTTGAAGCAACACCATTTTTAGACATGGAATTTCATCCTTAATCTCATCCTGGTGTCCGTTTTTGCATTTGGTTTCAAAAAAAAAATTTGGCTTCAAAAAACATTTTGGTTCCTGGGCAGGATTTTTCCTGACCGTGGAGTATAGCCTTTTCTTCTCCTGGCACCAAAAAGGCTTGATTTTTAAAAAGTTGAAGCAACACCATTTTTAGACATGGAATTTCATCCTTAATCTCATCCTGGTGTCCGTTTTTGCATTTGGTTTCAAAAAAAACATTTGGCTTCAAAAAACATTTTGGTTCCTGGGCAGGATTTTTCCTGACCGTGGACTATAGCCTTTTCTTCTCCTGGCACCAAAAAGGCTTGATTTTTAAAAAGTTGAAGCAACACCATTTTTAGACATGGAATTTCATCCTTAATCTCATCCTGGTGTCCGTTTTTGCATTTGGTTTCAAAAAAAAAATTTGGCTTCAAAAAACATTTTGGTTCCTGGGCAGGATTTTTCCTGACCGTGGAGTAAAGCCTTTTCTTCTCCTGGCACCAAAAAGGCTTGATTTTTAAAAAGTTGAAGCAACACCATTTTTAGACATGGAATTTCATCCTTAATCTCATCCTGGTGTCTGTTTTTGCATTTGGTTTCAAAAAAAAAATTTGGCTTCAAAAAACATTTTGGTTCCTGGGCAGGATTTTTCCTGACCGTGGAGTATAGCCTTTTCTTCTCCTGGCACCAAAAAGGCTTGATTTTTAAAAAGTTGAAGCAACACCATTTTTAGACATGGAATTTCATCCTTAATCTCATCCTGGTGTCCGTTTTTGCATTTGGTTTCAAAAAAAAAATTTGGCTTCAAAAAACATTTTGGTTCCTGGCCAGGATTTTTCCTGACCGTGGAGTATAGCCTTTTCTTCTCCTGGCACCAAAAAGGCTTGATTTTTAAAAAGTTGAAGCAACACCATTTTTAGACATGGAATTTCATCCTGAAACTCATCCTGGTGTCCGTTTTTGCATTTGGTTTCAAAAAAAAAATTTGGCTTCAAAAAACATTTTGGTTCCTGGGCAGGATTTTTCCTGACCGTGGAGTAAAGCCTTTTCTTCTCCTGGCACCAAAAAGGCTTGATTTTTAAAAAGTTGAAGCAACACCATTTTTAGACATGGAATTTCATCCTTAATCTCATCCTGGTGTCCGTTTTTGTATTTGGTTTCAAAAAAAAAATTTGGCTTCAAAAAACATTTTGGTTCCTGGACAGGATTTTTCCTGACCGTGGAGTAAAGCCTTTTCTTCTCCTGGCACCAAAAAGGCTTGATTTTTAAAAAGTTGAAGCAACACCATTTTTAGACATGGAATTTCATCCTTAATCTCATCCTGGTGTCCGTTTTTGCATTTGGTTTCAAAAAAAAAATTTGGCTTCAAAAAACATTTTGGTTCCTGGGCAGGATTTTTCCTGACCGTGGAGTATAGCCTTTTCTTCTCCTGGCACCAAAAAGGCTTGATTTTTAAAAAGTTGAAGCAACACCATTTTTAGACATGGAATTTCATCAGGAAACTCATCCTGGTGTCCGTTTTTACATTTGGTTTCAAAAAAAAAAATTGGCTTCAAAAAACATTTTGGTTCCTGGGCAGGATTTTTCCTGACTGTGGAGTAAAGCCTTTTCTTCTCCTGGCACCAAAAAGGCTTGATTTTTAAAAATTTGAAGCCACACCATTTTTAGACATGGAATTTCATCCTTAATCTCATCCTGGTGTCCGTTTTTGCATTTGGTTTCAAAAAAAACATTTGGCTTCAAAAAACATTTTGGTTCCTGGGCAGGATTTTTCCTGACCGTGGAGTATAGCCTTTTCTTCTCCTGGCACCAAAAAGGCTTGATTTTTAAAAAGTTGAAGCAACACCATTTTTAGACATGGAATTTCATCCTGAAACTCATCCTGGTGTCCGTTTTTGCATTTGGTTTCAAAAAAAACATTTGGCTTCAAAAAACATTTTGGTTCCTGGGCAGGATTTTTCCTGACCGTGGAGTAAAGCCTTTTCTTCTCCTGGCACCAAAAAGGCTTGATTTTTAAAAAGTTGAAGCAACACCATTTTTAGACATGGAATTTCATCCTTAATCTCATCCTGGTGTCCGTTTTTGGATTTGGTTTCAAAAAAAAAATTTGGCTTCAAAAAACATTTTGGTTCCTGGGCAGGATTTTTCCTGACCGTGGAGTATAGCCTTTTCTTCTCCTGGCACCAAAAAGGCTTGATTTTTAAAAAGTTGAAGCAACACCATTTTTAGACATGGAATTTCATCCTGAAACTCATCCTCGTGTCCGTTTTTGCATTTGGTTTCAAAAAAAAAATTTGGCTTCAAAAAACATTTTGGTTCCTGGGCAGGATTTTTCCTGACCGTGGAGTATAGCCTTTTCTTCTCCTGGCACCAAAAAGGCTTGATTTTTAAAAAGTTGAAGCAACACCATTTTTAGACATGGAATTTCATCCTTAAACTCATCCTGGTGTCCGTTTTTGCATTTGGTTTCAAAAAAAAAATTTGGCTTCAAAAAACATTTTGGTTCCTGGGCAGGATTTTTCCTGACCGTGGAGTAAAGCCTTTTCTTCTCCTGGCACCAAAAAGGCGTGATTTTTAAAAAGTTGAAGCAACACCATTTTTAGACATGGAATTTCATCCTTAATCTCATCCTGGTGTCCGTTTTTGTATTTGGTTTCAAAAAAAAAATTTGGCTTCAAAAAACATTTTGGTTCCTGGGCAGGATTTTTCCTGACTGTGGAGTAAAGCCTTTTCTTCTCCTGGCACCAAAAAGGCTTGATTTTTAAAAAGTTGAAGCAACACCATTTTTAGACATGGAATTTCATCCTTAATCTCATCCTGGTGTCCGTTTTTGCATTTGGTTTCAAAAAAAAAAATTGGCTTCAAAAAACATTTTGGTTCCTGGGCAGGATTTTTCCTGACCGTGGAGTATAGCCTTTTCTTCTCCTGGCACCAAAAAGGCTTGATTTTTAAAAAGTTGAAGCAACACCATTTTTAGACATGGAATTTCATCCTGAAACTCATCCTGGTGTCCGTTTTTGCATTTGGTTTCAAAAAAAACATTTGGCTTCAAAAAACATTTTGGTTCCTGGGCAGGATTTTTCCTGACCGTGGAGTAAAGCCTTTTCTTCTCCTGGCACCAAAAAGGCTTGATTTTTAAAAAGTTGAAGCAACACCATTTTTAGACATGGAATTTCATCCTTAATCTCATCCTGGTGTCCGTTTTTGCATTTGGTTTCAAAAAAAACATTTGGCTTCAAAAAACATTTTGGTTCCTGGGCAGGATTTTTCCTGACCGTGGAGTATAGCCTTTTCTTCTCCTGGCACCAAAAAGGCTTGATTTTTAAAAAGTTGAAGCAACACCATTTTTAGACATGGAATTTCATCCTGAAACTCATCCTGGTGTCCGTTTTTGCATTTGGTTTCAAAAAAAAAATTTGGCTTCAAAAAACATTTTGGTTCCTGGGCAGGATTTTTCCTGACCGTGGAGTAAAGCCTTTTCTTCTCCTGGCACCAAAAAGGCTTGATTTTTAAAAAGTTGAAGCAACACCATTTTTAGACATGGAATTTCATCCTTAATCTCATCCTGGTGTCCGTTTTTGCATTTGGTTTCAAAAAAAACATTTGGCTTCAAAAAACATTTTGGTTCCTGGGCAGGATTTTTCCTGACCGTGGAGTATAGCCTTTTCTTCTCCTGGCACCAAAAAGGCTTGATTTTTAAAAAGTTGAAGCAACACCATTTTTAGACATGGAATTTCATCCTGAAACTCATCCTGGTGTCCGTTTTTGCATTTGGTTTCAAAAAAAAAATTTGGCTTCAAAAAACATTTTGGTTCCTGGGCAGGATTTTTCCTGACCGTGGAGTAAAGCCTTTTCTTCTCCTGGCACCAAAAAGGCTTGATTTTTAAAAAGTTGAAGCAACACCATTTTTAGACATGGAATTTCATCCTTAATCTCATCCTGGTGTCCGTTTTTGCATTTGGTTTCAAAAAAAAAAATTGGCTTCAAAAAACATTTTGGTTCCTGGGCAGGATTTTTCCTGACCGTGGAGTATAGCCTTTTCTTCTCCTGGCACCAAAAAGGCTTGATTTTTAAAAAGTTGAAGCAACACCATTTTTAGACATGGAATTTCATCCTGAATCTCATCCTGGTGTCTGTTTTTGCATTTGGTTTCAAAAAAAACATTTGTCTTCAAAAAACATTTTGGTTCCTGGGCAGGATTTTTCCTGACCGTGGAGTATAGCCTTTTCTTCTCCTGGCACCAAAAAGGCTTGATTTTTAAAAAGTTGAAGCAACACCATTTTTAGACATGGAATTTCATCCTGAAACTCATCCTGGTGTCCGTTTTTGCATTTGGTTTCAAAAAAAAAATTTGGCTTCAAAAAACATTTTGGTTCCTGGGCAGGATTTTTCCTGACCGTGGAGTAAAGCCTTTTCTTCTCCTGGCACCAAAAAGGCTTGATTGTTAAAAATTTGAAGCCACACCATTTTTAGACATGGAATTTCATCCTTAATCTCATCCTGGTGTCCGTTTTTGCATTTGGTTTCAAAAAAAACATTTGGCTTCAAAAAACATTTTGGTTCCTGGGCAGGATTTTTCCTGACCGTGGAGTATAGCCTTTTCTTCTCCTGGCACCAAAAAGGCTTGATTTTTAAAAAGTTGAAGCAACACCATTTTTAGACATGGAATTTCATCCTGAAACTCATCCTGGTGTCCGTTTTTGCATTTGGTTTCAAAAAAAACATTTGGCTTCAAAAAACATTTTGGTTCCTGGGCAGGATTTTTCCTGACCGTGGAGTATAGCCTTTTCTTCTCCTGGCACCAAAAAGGCTTGATTTTTAAAAAGTTGAAGCAACACCATTTTTAGACATGGAATTTCATCCTGAAACTCATCCTGGTGTCCGTTTTTGCATTTGGTTTCAAAAAAAAATTTGGCTTCAAAAAACATTTTGGTTCCTGGGCAGGATTTTTCCTGACCGTGGAGTATAGCCTTTTCTTCTCCTGGCACCAAAAAGGCTTGATTTTTAAAAAGTTGAAGCAACACCATTTTTAGACATGGAATTTCATCCTGAAACTCATCCTGGTGTCCGTTTTTGCATTTGGTTTCAAAAAAAAAATTTGGCTTCAAAAAACATTTTGGTTCCTGGGCAGGATTTTTCCTGACCGTGGAGTAAAGCCTTTTCTTCTCCTGGCACCAAAAAGGCTTGATTTTTAAAAAGTTGAAGCAACACCATTTTTAGACATGGAATTTCATCCTTAATCTCATCCTGGTGTCCGTTTTTGCATTTGGTTTCAAAAAAAACATTTGGCTTCAAAAAACATTTTGGTTCCTGGGCAGGATTTTTCCTGACCGTGGAGTATAGCCTTTTCTTCTCCTGGCACCAAAAAGGCTTGATTTTTAAAAAGTTGAAGCAACACCATTTTTAGACATGGAATTTCATCCTGAAACTCATCCTGGTGTCCGTTTTTGCATTTGGTTTCAAAAAAAAAATTTGGCTTCAAAAAACATTTTGGTTCCTGGGCAGGATTTTTCCTGACCGTGGAGTAAAGCCTTTTCTTCTCCTGGCACCAAAAAGGCTTGATTTTTAAAAAGTTGAAGCAACACCATTTTTAGACATGGAATTTCATCCTTAATCTCATCCTGGTGTCCGTTTTTGCATTTGGTTTCAAAAAAAAAAATTGGCTTCAAAAAACATTTTGGTTCCTGGACAGGATTTTTCCTGACCGTGGAGTATAGCCTTTTCTTCTCCTGGCACCAAAAAGGCTTGATTTTTAAAAAGTTGAAGCAACACCATTTTTAGACATGGAATTTCATCCTGAAACTCATCCTGATGTCCGTTTTTGCATTTGGTTTCAAAAAAAAAGATTTGGCTTCAAAAAACATTTTGGTTCCTGGGCAGGATTTTTCCTGACCGTGGAGTAAAGCCTTTTCTTCTCCTGGCACCAAAAAGGCTTGATTGTTAAAAATTTGAAGCCACACCATTTTTAGACATGGAATTTCATCCTTAATCTCATCCTGGTGTCCGTTTTTGCATTTGGTTTCAAAAAAAACATTTGGCTTCAAAAAACATTTTGGTTCCTGGGCAGGATTTTTCCTCACCGTGGAGTAAAGCCTTTTCTTCTCCTGGCACCAAAAAGGCTTGATTTTTAAAAAGTTGAAGCAACACCATTTTTAGACATGGAATTTCATCCTGAAACTCATCCTGGTGTCCGTTTTTGCATTTGGTTTCAAAAAAAAAATTTGGCTTCAAAAAACATTTTGGTTCCTGGGCAGGATTTTTCCTGACCGTGGAGTATAGCCTTTTCTTCTCCTGGCACCAAAAAGGCTTGATTTTTAAAAAGTTGAAGCAACACCATTTTTAGACATGGAATTTCATCCTGAAACTCATCCTGGTGTCCGTTTTTGCATTTGGTTTCAAAAAAAAAATTTGGCTTCAAAAAACATTTTGGTTCCTGGGCAGGATTTTTCCTGACCGTGGAGTAAAGCCTTTTCTTCTCCTGGCACCAAAAAGGCTTGATTGTTAAAAATTTGAAGCCAAACCATTTTTAGACATGGAATTTCATCCTTAATCTCATCCTGGTGTCCGTTTTTGCATTTGGTTTCAAAAAAAACATTTGGCTTCAAAAAACATTTTGGTTCCTGGGCAGGATTTTTCCTGACCGTGGAGTATAGCCTTTTCTTCTCCTGGCACCAAAATGGCTTGATTTTTAAAAAGTTGAAGCAACACCATTTTTAGACATGGAATTTCATCCTGAAACTCATCCTGGTGTCCGTTTTTGCATTTGGTTTCAAAAAAAACATTTGGCTTCAAAAAACATTTTGGTTCCTGTGCAGGATTTTTCCTGACCGTGGAGTAAAGCCTTTTCTTCTCCTGGCACCAAAAAGGCTTGATTGTTAAAAATTTGAAGCCACACCATTTTTAGACATGGAATTTCATCCTTAATCTCATCCTGGTGTCCGTTTTTGCATTTGGTTTCAAAAAAAACATTTGGCTTCAAAAAACATTTTGGTTCCTGGGCAGGATTTTTCCTGACCGTGGAGTATAGCCTTTTCTTCTCCTGGCACCAAAATGGCTTGATTTTTAAAAAGTTGAAGCAACACCATTTTTAGACATGGAATTTCATCCTGAAACTCATCCTGGTGTCCGTTTTTGCATTTGGTTTCAAAAAAAACATTTGGCTTCAAAAAACATTTTGGTTCCTGTGCAGGATTTTTCCTGACCGTGGAGTAAAGCCTTTTCTTCTCCTGGCACCAAAAAGGCTTGATTTTTAAAAAGTTGAAGCAACACCATTTTTAGACATGGAATTTCATCCTTAATCTCATCCTGGTGTCCGTTTTTGCATTTGGTTTCAAAAAAAAAATTTGGCTTCAAAAAACATTTTGGTTCCTGGGCAGGATTTTTCCTGACCGTGGAGTATAGCCTTTTCTTCTCCTGGCACCAAAAAGGCTTGATTTTTAAAAAGTTGAAGCAACACCATTTTTAGACATGGAATTTCATCCTGAAACTCATCCTCGTGTCCGTTTTTGCATTTGGTTTCAAAAAAAAAAATTGGCTTCAAAAAACATTTTGGTTCCTGGGCAGGATTTTTCCTGACCGTGGAGTAAAGCCTTTTCTTCTCCTGGCACCAAAAAGGCTTGATTTTTAAAAAGTTGAAGCAACACCATTTTTAGACATGGAATTTCATCCTTAATCTCATCCTGGTGTCCGTTTTTGCATTTGGTTTCAAAAAAAAAAATTGGCTTCAAAAAACATTTTGGTTCCTGGGCAGGATTTTTCCTGACCGTGGAGTATAGCCTTTTCTTCTCCTGGCACCAAAAAGGCTTGATTTTTAAAAAGTTGAAGCAACACCATTTTTAGACATGGAATTTCATCCTGAAACTCATCCTCGTGTCCGTTTTTGCATTTGGTTTCAAAAAAAAAAATTGGCTTCAAAAAACATTTTGGTTCCTGGGCAGGATTTTTCCTGACCGTGGAGTAAAGCCTTTTCTTCTCCTGGCACCAAAAAGGCTTGATTTTTAAAAAGTTGAAGCAACACCATTTTTAGACATGGAATTTCATCCTTAATCTCATCCTGGTGTCCGTTTTTGCATTTGGTTTCAAAAAAAAAAATTGGCTTCAAAAAACATTTTGGTTCCTGGGCAGGATTTTTCCTGACCGTGGAGTATAGCCTTTTCTTCTCCTGGCACCAAAAAGGCGTGATTTTTAAAAAGTTGAAGCAACACCATTTTTAGACATGGAATTTCATCCTGAAACTCATCCTGATGTCCGTTTTTGCATTTGGTTTCAAAAAAAAAATTTGGCTTCAAAAAACATTTTGGTTCCTGGGCAGGATTTTTCCTGACCGTGGAGTAAAGCCTTTTCTTCTCCTGGCACCAAAAAGGCTTGATTTTTAAAAAGTTGAAGCAACACCATTTTTAGACATGGAATTTCATCCTGAAACTCATCCTGGTGTCCGTTTTTGCATTTGGTTTCAAAAAAAACACTTGGCTTCAAAAAACATTTTGGTTCCTGGGCAGGATTTTTCCTGACCGTGGAGTAAAGCCTTTTCTTCTCCTGGCACCAAAAAGGCTTGATTTTTAAAAAGTTGAAGCAACACCATTTTTAGACATGGAATTTCATCCTGAAACTCATCCTCGTGTCCGTTTTTGCATTTGGTTTCAAAAAAAAAATTTGGCTTCAAAAAACATTTTGGTTCCTGGGCAGGATTTTTCCTGACCGTGGAGTATAGCCTTTTCTTCTCCTGGCACCAAAAAGGCTTGATTTTTAAAAAGTTGAAGCAACACCATTTTTAGACATGGAATTTCATCCTTAAACTCATCCTGGTGTCCGTTTTTGCATTTGGTTTCAAAAAAAAAATTTGGCTTCAAAAAACATTTTGGTTCCTGGGCAGGATTTTTCCTGACCGTGGAGTAAAGCCTTTTCTTCTCCTGGCACCAAAAAGGCGTGATTTTTAAAAAGTTGAAGCAACACCATTTTTAGACATGGAATTTCATCCTTAATCTCATCCTGGTGTCCGTTTTTGTATTTGGTTTCAAAAAAAAAATTTGGCTTCAAAAAACATTTTGGTTCCTGGGCAGGATTTTTCCTGACTGTGGAGTAAAGCCTTTTCTTCTCCTGGCACCAAAAAGGCTTGATTTTTAAAAAGTTGAAGCAACACCATTTTTAGACATGGAATTTCATCCTTAATCTCATCCTGGTGTCCGTTTTTGCATTTGGTTTCAAAAAAAAAAATTGGCTTCAAAAAACATTTTGGTTCCTGGGCAGGATTTTTCCTGACCGTGGAGTATAGCCTTTTCTTCTCCTGGCACCAAAAAGGCTTGATTTTTAAAAAGTTGAAGCAACACCATTTTTAGACATGGAATTTCATCCTGAAACTCATCCTGGTGTCCGTTTTTGCATTTGGTTTCAAAAAAAACATTTGGCTTCAAAAAACATTTTGGTTCCTGGGCAGGATTTTTCCTGACCGTGGAGTAAAGCCTTTTCTTCTCCTGGCACCAAAAAGGCTTGATTTTTAAAAAGTTGAAGCAACACCATTTTTAGACATGGAATTTCATCCTTAATCTCATCCTGGTGTCCGTTTTTGCATTTGGTTTCAAAAAAAACATTTGGCTTCAAAAAACATTTTGGTTCCTGGGCAGGATTTTTCCTGACCGTGGAGTATAGCCTTTTCTTCTCCTGGCACCAAAAAGGCTTGATTTTTAAAAAGTTGAAGCAACACCATTTTTAGACATGGAATTTCATCCTGAAACTCATCCTGGTGTCCGTTTTTGCATTTGGTTTCAAAAAAAAAATTTGGCTTCAAAAAACATTTTGGTTCCTGGGCAGGATTTTTCCTGACCGTGGAGTAAAGCCTTTTCTTCTCCTGGCACCAAAAAGGCTTGATTTTTAAAAAGTTGAAGCAACACCATTTTTAGACATGGAATTTCATCCTTAATCTCATCCTGGTGTCCGTTTTTGCATTTGGTTTCAAAAAAAACATTTGGCTTCAAAAAACATTTTGGTTCCTGGGCAGGATTTTTCCTGACCGTGGAGTATAGCCTTTTCTTCTCCTGGCACCAAAAAGGCTTGATTTTTAAAAAGTTGAAGCAACACCATTTTTAGACATGGAATTTCATCCTGAAACTCATCCTGGTGTCCGTTTTTGCATTTGGTTTCAAAAAAAAAATTTGGCTTCAAAAAACATTTTGGTTCCTGGGCAGGATTTTTCCTGACCGTGGAGTAAAGCCTTTTCTTCTCCTGGCACCAAAAAGGCTTGATTTTTAAAAAGTTGAAGCAACACCATTTTTAGACATGGAATTTCATCCTTAATCTCATCCTGGTGTCCGTTTTTGCATTTGGTTTCAAAAAAAAAAATTGGCTTCAAAAAAAATTTTGGTTCCTGGGCAGGATTTTTCCTGACCGTGGAGTATAGCCTTTTCTTCTCCTGGCACCAAAAAGGCTTGATTTTTAAAAAGTTGAAGCAACACCATTTTTAGACATGGAATTTCATCCTGAATCTCATCCTGGTGTCTGTTTTTGCATTTGGTTTCAAAAAAAACATTTGTCTTCAAAAAACATTTTGGTTCCTGGGCAGGATTTTTCCTGACCGTGGAGTATAGCCTTTTCTTCTCCTGGCACCAAAAAGGCTTGATTTTTAAAAAGTTGAAGCAACACCATTTTTAGACATGGAATTTCATCCTGAAACTCATCCTGGTGTCCGTTTTTGCATTTGGTTTCAAAAAAAAAATTTGGCTTCAAAAAACATTTTGGTTCCTGGGCAGGATTTTTCCTGACCGTGGAGTAAAGCCTTTTCTTCTCCTGGCACCAAAAAGGCTTGATTTTTAAAAAGTTGAAGCAACACCATTTTTAGACATGGAATTTCATCCTTAATCTCATCCTGGTGTCCGTTTTTGCATTTGGTTTCAAAAAAAACATTTGGCTTCAAAAAACATTTTGGTTCCTGGGCAGGATTTTTCCTGACCGTGGAGTATAGCCTTTTCTTCTCCTGGCACCAAAAAGGCTTGATTTTTAAAAAGTTGAAGCAACACCATTTTTAGACATGGAATTTCATCCTGAAACTCATCCTGGTGTCCGTTTTTGCATTTGGTTTCAAAAAAAAAATTTGGCTTCAAAAAACATTTTGGTTCCTGGGCAGGATTTTTCCTGACCGTGGAGTAAAGCCTTTTCTTCTCCTGGCACCAAAAAGGCTTGATTTTTAAAAAGTTGAAGCAACACCATTTTTAGACATGGAATTTCATCCTTAATCTCATCCTGGTGTCCGTTTTTGCATTTGGTTTCAAAAAAAACATTTGGCTTCAAAAAACATTTTGGTTCCTGGGCAGGATTTTTCCTGACCGTGGAGTATAGCCTTTTCTTCTCCTGGCACCAAAAAGGCTTGATTTTTAAAAAGTTGAAGCAACACCATTTTTAGACATGGAATTTCATCCTGAAACTCATCCTGGTGTCCGTTTTTGCATTTGGTTTCAAAAAAAAAATTTGGCTTCAAAAAACATTTTGGTTCCTGGGCAGGATTTTTCCTGACCGTGGAGTAAAGCCTTTTCTTCTCCTGGCACCAAAAAGGCTTGATTTTTAAAAAGTTGAAGCAACACCATTTTTAGACATGGAATTTCATCCTTAATCTCATCCTGGTGTCCGTTTTTGCATTTGGTTTCAAAAAAAAAAATTGGCTTCAAAAAAAATTTTGGTTCCTGGGCAGGATTTTTCCTGACCGTGGAGTATAGCCTTTTCTTCTCCTGGCACCAAAAAGGCTTGATTTTTAAAAAGTTGAAGCAACACCATTTTTAGACATGGAATTTCATCCTGAATCTCATCCTGGTGTCTGTTTTTGCATTTGGTTTCAAAAAAAACATTTGTCTTCAAAAAACATTTTGGTTCCTGGGCAGGATTTTTCCTGACCGTGGAGTATAGCCTTTTCTTCTCCTGGCACCAAAAAGGCTTGATTTTTAAAAAGTTGAAGCAACACCATTTTTAGACATGGAATTTCATCCTGAAACTCATCCTGGTGTCCGTTTTTGCATTTGGTTTCAAAAAAAAAATTTGGCTTCAAAAAACATTTTGGTTCCTGGGCAGGATTTTTCCTGACCGTGGAGTAAAGCCTTTTCTTCTCCTGGCACCAAAAAGGCTTGATTGTTAAAAATTTGAAGCCACACCATTTTTAGACATGGAATTTCATCCTTAATCTCATCCTGGTGTCCGTTTTTGCATTTGGTTTCAAAAAAAACATTTGGCTTCAAAAAACATTTTGGTTCCTGGGCAGGATTTTTCCTGACCGTGGAGTATAGCCTTTTCTTCTCCTGGCACCAAAAAGGCTTGATTTTTAAAAAGTTGAAGCAACACCATTTTTAGACATGGAATTTCATCCTGAAACTCATCCTGGTGTCCGTTTTTGCATTTGGTTTCAAAAAAAACATTTGGCTTCAAAAAACATTTTGGTTCCTGGGCAGGATTTTTCCTGACCGTGGAGTATAGCCTTTTCTTCTCCTGGCACCAAAAAGGCTTGATTTTTAAAAAGTTGAAGCAACACCATTTTTAGACATGGAATTTCATCCTGAAACTCATCCTGGTGTCCGTTTTTGCATTTGGTTTCAAAAAAAAATTTGGCTTCAAAAAACATTTTGGTTCCTGGGCAGGATTTTTCCTGACCGTGGAGTATAGCCTTTTCTTCTCCTGGCACCAAAAAGGCTTGATTTTTAAAAAGTTGAAGCAACACCATTTTTAGACATGGAATTTCATCCTGAAACTCATCCTGGTGTCCGTTTTTGCATTTGGTTTCAAAAAAAAAATTTGGCTTCAAAAAACATTTTGGTTCCTGGGCAGGATTTTTCCTGACCGTGGAGTAAAGCCTTTTCTTCTCCTGGCACCAAAAAGGCTTGATTTTTAAAAAGTTGAAGCAACACCATTTTTAGACATGGAATTTCATCCTTAATCTCATCCTGGTGTCCGTTTTTGCATTTGGTTTCAAAAAAAACATTTGGCTTCAAAAAACATTTTGGTTCCTGGGCAGGATTTTTCCTGACCGTGGAGTATAGCCTTTTCTTCTCCTGGCACCAAAAAGGCTTGATTTTTAAAAAGTTGAAGCAACACCATTTTTAGACATGGAATTTCATCCTGAAACTCATCCTGGTGTCCGTTTTTGCATTTGGTTTCAAAAAAAAAATTTGGCTTCAAAAAACATTTTGGTTCCTGGGCAGGATTTTTCCTGACCGTGGAGTAAAGCCTTTTCTTCTCCTGGCACCAAAAAGGCTTGATTGTTAAAAATTTGAAGCCACACCATTTTTAGACATGGAATTTCATCCTTAATCTCATCCTGGTGTCCGTTTTTGCATTTGGTTTCAAAAAAAACATTTGGCTTCAAAAAACATTTTGGTTCCTGGGCAGGATTTTTCCTCACCGTGGAGTAAAGCCTTTTCTTCTCCTGGCACCAAAAAGGCTTGATTTTTAAAAAGTTGAAGCAACACCATTTTTAGACATGGAATTTCATCCTGAAACTCATCCTGGTGTCCGTTTTTGCATTTGGTTTCAAAAAAAACATTTGGCTTCAAAAAACATTTTGGTTCCTGGGCAGGATTTTTCCTGACCGTGGAGTAAAGCCTTTTCTTCTCCTGGCACCAAAAAGGCTTGATTTTTAAAAAGTTGAAGCAACACCATTTTTAGACATGGAATTTCATCCTTAATCTCATCCTGGTGTCCGTTTTTGCATTTGGTTTCAAAAAAAAATTTGGCTTCAAAAAACATTTTGGTTCCTGGGCAGGATTTTTCCTGACCGTGGAGTATAGCCTTTTCTTCTCCTGGCACCAAAAAGGCTTGATTTTTAAAAAGTTGAAGCAACACCATTTTTAGACATGGAATTTCATCCTGAAACTCATCCTGGTGTCCGTTTTTGCATTTGGTTTCAAAAAAAAAATTTGGCTTCAAAAAACATTTTGGTTCCTGGGCAGGATTTTTCCTGACCGTGGAGTAAAGCCTTTTCTTCTCCTGGCACCAAAAAGGCTTGATTTTTAAAAAGTTGAAGCAACACCATTTTTAGACATGGAATTTCATCCTTAATCTCATCCTGGTGTCCGTTTTTGCATTTGGTTTCAAAAAAAACATTTGGCTTCAAAAAACATTTTGGTTCCTGGGCAGGATTTTTCCTGACCGTGGAGTATAGCCTTTTCTTCTCCTGGCACCAAAAAGGCTTGATTTTTAAAAAGTTGAAGCAACACCATTTTTAGACATGGAATTTCATCCTGAAACTCATCCTGGTGTCCGTTTTTGCATTTGGTTTCAAAAAAAAAATTTGGCTTCAAAAAACATTTTGGTTCCTTGGCAGGATTTTTCCTGACCGTGGAGTAAAGCCTTTTCTTCTCCTGGCACCAAAAAGGCTTGATTGTTAAAAATTTGAAGCCACACCATTTTTAGACATGGAATTTCATCCTTAATCTCATCCTGGTGTCCGTTTTTGCATTTGGTTTCAAAAAAAACATTTGGCTTCAAAAAACATTTTGGTTCCTGGGCAGGATTTTTCCTCACCGTGGAGTAAAGCCTTTTCTTCTCCTGGCACCAAAAAGGCTTGATTTTTAAAAAGTTGAAGCAACACCATTTTTAGACATGGAATTTCATCCTGAAACTCATCCTGGTGTCCGTTTTTGCATTTGGTTTCAAAAAAAACATTTGGCTTCAAAAAACATTTTGGTTCCTGGGCAGGATTTTTCCTGACCGTGGAGTAAAGCCTTTTCTTCTCCTGGCACCAAAAAGGCTTGATTTTTAAAAAGTTGAAGCAACACCATTTTTAGACATGGAATTTCATCCTTAATCTCATCCTGGTGTCCGTTTTTGCATTTGGTTTCAAAAAAAAAATTTGGCTTCAAAAAACATTTTGGTTCCTGGGCAGGATTTTTCCTGACCGTGGAGTATAGCCTTTTCTTCTCCTGGCACCAAAAAGGCTTGATTTTTAAAAAGTTGAAGCAACACCATTTTTAGACATGGAATTTCATCCTGAAACTCATCCTGGTGTCCGTTTTTGCATTTGGTTTCAAAAAAAAAATTTGGCTTCAAAAAACATTTTGGTTCCTGGGCAGGATTTTTCCTGACCGTGGAGTAAAGCCTTTTCTTCTCCTGGCACCAAAAAGGCTTGATTTTTAAAAAGTTGAAGCAACACCATTTTTAGACATGGAATTTCATCCTTAATCTCATCCTGGTGTCCGTTTTTGCATTTGGTTTCAAAAAAAACATTTGGCTTCAAAAAACATTTTGGTTCCTGGGCAGGATTTTTCCTGACCGTGGAGTATAGCCTTTTCTTCTCCTGGCACCAAAAAGGCTTGATTTTTAAAAAGTTGAAGCAACACCATTTTTAGACATGGAATTTCATCCTGAAACTCATCCTGGTGTCCGTTTTTGCATTTGGTTTCAAAAAAAAAATTTGGCTTCAAAAAACATTTTGGTTCCTGGGCAGGATTTTTCCTGACCGTGGAGTAAAGCCTTTTCTTCTCCTGGCACCAAAAAGGCTTGATTTTTAAAAAGTTGAAGCAACACCATTTTTAGACATGGAATTTCATCCTGAAACTCATCCTGGTGTCCGTTTTTGCATTTGGTTTCAAAAAAAACATTTGGCTTCAAAAAACATTTTGGTTCCTGGGCAGGATTTTTCCTGACTGTGGAGTAAAGCCTTTTCTTCTCCTGGCACCAAAAAGGCTTGATTTTTAAAAAGTTGAAGCAACACCATTTTTAGACATGGAATTTCATCCTTAATCTCATCCTGGTGTCCGTTTTTGCATTTGGTTTCAAAAAAAAAATTTGGCTTCAAAAAACATTTTGGTTCCTGGGCAGGATTTTTCCTGACCGTGGAGTAAAGCCTTTTCTTCTCCTGGCACCAAAAAGGCTTGATTTTTAAAAAGTTGAAGCAACACCATTTTTAGACATGGAATTTCATCCTTAATCTCATCCTGGTGTCCGTTTTTGCATTTGGTTTCAAAAAAAACATTTGGCTTCAAAAAACATTTTGGTTCCTGGGCAGGATTTTTCCTGACCGTGGAGTAAAGCCTTTTCTTCTCCTGGCACCAAAAAGGCTTGATTTTTAAAAAGTTGAAGCAACACCATTTTTAGACATGGAATTTCATCCTTAATCTCATCCTGGTGTCCGTTTTTGCATTTGGTTTCAAAAAAAAAAATTGGCTTCAAAAAACATTTTGGTTCCTGGGCAGGATTTTTCCTGACCGTGGAGTATAGCCTTTTCTTCTCCTGGCACCAAAAAGGCTTGATTTTTAAAAAGTGGAAGCAACACCATTTTTAGACATGGAATTTCATCCTGAATCTCATCCTGGTGTCTGTTTTTGCATTTGGTTTCAAAAAAAAACATTTGTCTTCAAAAAACATTTTGGTTCCTGGGCAGGATTTTTCCTGACCGTGGAGTATAGCCTTTTCTTCTCCTGGCACCAAAAAGGCTTGATTTTTAAAAAGTTGAAGCAACACCATTTTTAGACATGGAATTTCATCCTGAAACTCATCCTGGTGTCCGTTTTTGCATTTGGTTTCAAAAAAAAAATTTGGCTTCAAAAAACATTTTGGTTCCTGGGCAGGATTTTTCCTGACCGTGGAGTAAAGCCTTTTCTTCTCCTGGCACCAAAAAGGCTTGATTGTTAAAAATTTGAAGCCACACCATTTTTAGACATGGAATTTCATCCTTAATCTCATCCTGGTGTCCGTTTTTGCATTTGGTTTCAAAAAAAACATTTGGCTTCAAAAAACATTTTGGTTCCTGGGCAGGATTTTTCCTGACCGTGGAGTATAGCCTTTTCTTCTCCTGGCACCAAAATGGCTTGATTTTTAAAAAGTTGAAGCAACACCATTTTTAGACATGGAATTTCATCCTGAAACTCATCCTGGTGTCCGTTTTTGCATTTGGTTTCAAAAAAAACATTTGGCTTCAAAAAACATTTTGGTTCCTGTGCAGGATTTTTCCTGACCGTGGAGTAAAGCCTTTTCTTCTCCTGGCACCAAAAAGGCTTGATTTTTAAAAAGTTGAAGCAACACCATTTTTAGACATGGAATTTCATCCTTAATCTCATCCTGGTGTCCGTTTTTGCATTTGGTTTCAAAAAAAAAATTTGGCTTCAAAAAACATTTTGGTTCCTGGGCAGGATTTTTCCTGACCGTGGAGTATAGCCTTTTCTTCTCCTGGCACCAAAAAGGCTTGATTTTTAAAAAGTTGAAGCAACACCATTTTTAGACATGGAATTTCATCCTGAAACTCATCCTCGTGTCCGTTTTTGCATTTGGTTTCAAAAAAAAAAATTGGCTTCAAAAAACATTTTGGTTCCTGGGCAGGATTTTTCCTGACCGTGGAGTAAAGCCTTTTCTTCTCCTGGCACCAAAAAGGCTTGATTTTTAAAAAGTTGAAGCAACACCATTTTTAGACATGGAATTTCATCCTTAATCTCATCCTGGTGTCCGTTTTTGCATTTGGTTTCAAAAAAAAAAATTGGCTTCAAAAAACATTTTGGTTCCTGGGCAGGATTTTTCCTGACCGTGGAGTATAGCCTTTTCTTCTCCTGGCACCAAAAAGGCTTGATTTTTAAAAAGTTGAAGCAACACCATTTTTAGACATGGAATTTCATCCTGAAACTCATCCTCGTGTCCGTTTTTGCATTTGGTTTCAAAAAAAAAAATTGGCTTCAAAAAACATTTTGGTTCCTGGGCAGGATTTTTCCTGACCGTGGAGTAAAGCCTTTTCTTCTCCTGGCACCAAAAAGGCTTGATTTTTAAAAAGTTGAAGCAACACCATTTTTAGACATGGAATTTCATCCTTAATCTCATCCTGGTGTCCGTTTTTGCATTTGGTTTCAAAAAAAAAAATTGGCTTCAAAAAACATTTTGGTTCCTGGGCAGGATTTTTCCTGACCGTGGAGTATAGCCTTTTCTTCTCCTGGCACCAAAAAGGCGTGATTTTTAAAAAGTTGAAGCAACACCATTTTTAGACATGGAATTTCATCCTGAAACTCATCCTGATGTCCGTTTTTGCATTTGGTTTCAAAAAAAAAATTTGGCTTCAAAAAACATTTTGGTTCCTGGGCAGGATTTTTCCTGACCGTGGAGTAAAGCCTTTTCTTCTCCTGGCACCAAAAAGGCTTGATTTTTAAAAAGTTGAAGCAACACCATTTTTAGACATGGAATTTCATCCTGAAACTCATCCTGGTGTCCGTTTTTGCATTTGGTTTCAAAAAAAACACTTGGCTTCAAAAAACATTTTGGTTCCTGGGCAGGATTTTTCCTGACCGTGGAGTAAAGCCTTTTCTTCTCCTGGCACCAAAAAGGCTTGATTTTTAAAAAGTTGAAGCAACACCATTTTTAGACATGGAATTTCATCCTTAATCTCATCCTGGTGTCCGTTTTTGCATTTGGTTTCAAAAAAAACATTTGGCTTCAAAAAACATTTTGGTTCCTGGGCAGGATTTTTCCTGACCGTGGAGTATAGCCTTTTCTTCTCCTGGCACCAAAAAGGCTTGATTTTTAAAAAGTTGAAGCAACACCATTTTTAGACATGGAATTTCATCCTGAAACTCATCCTGGTGTCCGTTTTTGCATTTGGTTTCAAAAAAAAAATTTGGCTTCAAAAAACATTTTGGTTCCTGGGCAGGATTTTTCCTGACCGTGGAGTAAAGCCTTTTCTTCTCCTGGCACCAAAAAGGCTTGATTTTTAAAAAGTTGAAGCAACACCATTTTTAGACATGGAATTTCATCCTTAATCTCATCCTGGTGTCCGTTTTTGCATTTGGTTTCAAAAAAAAAATTTGGCTTCAAAAAACATTTTGGTTCCTGGGCAGGATTTTTCCTGACCGTGGAGTATAGCCTTTTCTTCTCCTGGCACCAAAAAGGCTTGATTTTTAAAAAGTTGAAGCAACACCATTTTTAGACATGGAATTTCATCCTGAAACTCATCCTGGTGTCCGTTTTTGCATTTGGTTTCAAAAAAAACATTTGGCTTCAAAAAACATTTTGGTTCCTGGGCAGGATTTTTCCTGACCGTGGAGTATAGCCTTTTCTTCTCCTGGCACCAAAAAGGCTTGATTTTTAAAAAGTTGAAGCAACACCATTTTTAGACATGGAATTTCATCCTGAAACTCATCCTGGTGTCCGTTTTTGCATTTGGTTTCAAAAAAAAAATTTGGCTTCAAAAAACATTTTGGTTCCTGGGCAGGATTTTTCCTGACCGTGGAGTAAAGCCTTTTCTTCTCCTGGCACCAAAAAGGCTTGATTTTTAAAAAGTTGAAGCAACACCATTTTTAGACATGGAATTTCATCCTTAATCTCATCCTGGTGTCCGTTTTTGTATTTGGTTTCAAAAAAAAAATTTGGCTTCAAAAAACATTTTGGTTCCTGGGCAGGATTTTTCCTGACCGTGGAGTAAAGCCTTTTCTTCTCCTGGCACCAAAAAGGCTTGATTTTTAAAAAGTTGAAGCAACACCATTTTTAGACATGGAATTTCATCCTGAAACTCATCCTGGTGTCCGTTTTTGCATTTGGTTTCAAAAAAAAAATTTGGCTTCAAAAAACATTTTGGTTCCTGGGCAGGATTTTTCCTGACCGTGGAGTAAAGCCTTTTCTTCTCCTGGCACCAAAAAGGCTTGATTTTTAAAAAGTTGAAGCAACACCATTTTTAGACATGGAATTTCATCCTGAAACTCATCCTGGTGTCCGTTTTTGCATTTGGTTTCAAAAAAAACATTTGGCTTCAAAAAACATTTTGGTTCCTGGGCAGGATTTTTCCTGACCGTGGAGTATAGCCTTTTCTTCTCCTGGCACCAAAAAGGCTTGATTTTTAAAAAGTTGAAGCAACACCATTTTTAGACATGGAATTTCATCCTGAAACTCATCCTGGTGTCCGTTTTTGCATTTGGTTTCAAAAAAAAAATTTGGCTTCAAAAAACATTTTGGTTCCTGGGCAGGATTTTTCCTGACCGTGGAGTATAGCCTTTTCTTCTCCTGGCACCAAAAAGGCTTGATTTTTAAAAAGTTGAAGCAACACCATTTTTAGACATGGAATTTCATCCTTAATCTCATCCTGGTGTCCGTTTTTGCATTTGGTTTCAAAAAAAAAATTTGGCTTCAAAAAACATTTTGGTTCCTGGGCAGGATTTTTCCTGACCGTGGAGTAAAGCCTTTTCTTCTCCTGGCACCAAAAAGGCTTGATTTTTAAAAAGTTGAAGCAACACCATTTTTAGACATGGAATTTCATCCTTAATCTCATCCTGGTGTCCGTTTTTGCATTTGGTTTCAAAAAAAAAATTTGGCTTCAAAAAACATTTTGGTTCCTGGGCAGGATTTTTCCTGACCGTGGAGTAAAGCCTTTTCTTCTCCTGGCACCAAAAAGGCTTGATTTTTAAAAAGTTGAAGCAACACCATTTTTAGACATGGAATTTCATCCTTAATCTCATCCTGGTGTCCGTTTTTGCATTTGGTTTCAAAAAAAACATTTGGCTTCAAAAAACATTTTGGTTCCTGGGCAGGATTTTTCCTGACCGTGGAGTATAGCCTTTTCTTCTCCTGGCACCAAAAAGGCTTGATTTTTAAAAAGTTGAAGCAACACCATTTTTAGACATGGAATTTCATCCTGAAACTCATCCTGGTGTCCGTTTTTGCATTTGGTTTCAAAAAAAACATTTGGCTTCAAAAAACATTTTGGTTCCTGAGCAGGATTTTTCCTGACCGTGGAGTAAAGCCTTTTCTTCTCCTGGCACCAAAAAGGCTTGATTTTTAAAAAGTTGAAGCAACACCATTTTTAGACATGGAATTTCATCCTTAATCTCATCCTGGTGTCCGTTTTTGCATTTGGTTTCAAAAAAAACATTTGGCTTCAAAATACATTTTGGTTCCTGGGCAGGATTTTTCCTGACCGTGGAGTATAGCCTTTTCTTCTCCTGGCACCAAAAAGGCTTGATTTTTAAAAAGTTGAAGCAACACCATTTTTAGACATGGAATTTCATCCTGAAACTCATCCTGGTGTCCGTTTTTGCATTTGGTTTCAAAAAAAACATTTGGCTTCAAAAAACATTTTGGTTCCTGGGCAGGATTTTTCCTGACCGTGGAGTAAAGCCTTTTCTTCTCCTGGCACCAAAAAGGCTTGATTTTTAAAAAGTTGAAGCAACACCATTTTTAGACATGGAATTTCATCCTGAAACTCATCCTGGTGTCCGTTTTTGCATTTGGTTTCAAAAAAAAAATTTGGCTTCAAAAAACATTTTGGTTCCTGGGCAGGATTTTTCCTGACCGTGGAGTAAAGCCTTTTCTTCTCCTGGCACCAAAAAGGCTTGATTTTTAAAAAGTTGAAGCAACACCATTTTTAGACATGGAATTTCATCCTTAATCTCATCCTGGTGTCCGTTTTTGCATTTGGTTTCAAAAAAAACATTTGGCTTCAAAATACATTTTGGTTCCTGGGCAGGATTTTTCCTGACCGTGGAGTAAAGCCTTTTCTTCTCCTGGCACCAAAAAGGCTTGATTTTTAAAAAGTTGAAGCAACACCATTTTTAGACATGGAATTTCATCCTGAAATTCATCCTGGTGTCCGTTTTTGCATTTGGTTTCAAAAAAAACATTTGGCTTCAAAAAACATTTTGGTTCCTGGGCAGGATTTTTCCTGACCGTGGAGTATAGCCTTTTCTTCTCCTGGCACCAAAAAGGCTTGATTTTTAAAAAGTTGAAGCAACACCATTTTTAGACATGGAATTTCATCCTGAAACTCATCCTAGTGTCCGTTTTTGCATTTGGTTTCAAAAAAATCATTTGGCTTCAAAAAACATTTTGGTTCCTGGGCAGGATTTTTCCTGACCGTGGAGTAAAGCCTTTTCTTCTCCTGGCACCAAAAAGGCTTGATTTTTAAAAAGTTGAAGCAACACCATTTTTAGACATGGAATTTCATCCTGAAACTCATCCTGATGTCCGTTTTTGCATTTGGTTTCAAAAAAAAAGATTTGGCTTCAAAAAACATTTTGGTTCCTGGGCAGGATTTTTCCTGACCGTGGAGTAAAGCCTTTTCTTCTCCTGGCACCAAAAAGGCTTGATTGTTAAAAATTTGAAGCCACACCATTTTTAGACATGGAATTTCATCCTTAATCTCATCCTGGTGTCCGTTTTTGCATTTGGTTTCAAAAAAAACATTTGGCTTCAAAAAACATTTTGGTTCCTGGGCAGGATTTTTCCTGACCGTGGAGTATAGCCTTTTCTTCTCCTGGCACCAAAAAGGCTTGATTTTTAAAAAGTTGAAGCAACACCATTTTTAGACATGGAATTTCATCCTTAATCTCATCCTGGTGTCCGTTTTTGCATTTGGTTTCAAAAAAAACATTTGGCTTCAAAATACATTTTGGTTCCTGGGCAGGATTTTTCCTGACCGTGGAGTATAGCCTTTTCTTCTCCTGGCACCAAAAAGGCTTGATTTTTAAAAAGTTGAAGCAACACCATTTTTAGACATGGAATTTCATCCTGAAACTCATCCTGGTGTCCGTTTTTGCATTTGGTTTCAAAAAAAACATTTGGCTTCAAAAAACATTTTGGTTCCTGGGCAGGATTTTTCCTGACCGTGGAGTATAGCCTTTTCTTCTCCTGGCACCAAAAAGGCTTGATTTTTAAAAAGTTGAAGCAACACCATTTTTAGACATGGAATTTCATCCTGAAACTCATCCTGGTGTCCGTTTTTGCATTTGGTTTCAAAAAAAACATTTGGCTTCAAAAAACATTTTGGTTCCTGGGCAGGATTTTTCCTGACCGTGGAGTAAAGCCTTTTCTTCTCCTGGCACCAAAAAGGCTTGATTTTTAAAAAGTTGAAGCAACACCATTTTTAGACATGGAATTTCATCCTGAAACTCATCCTGGTGTCCGTTTTTGCATTTGGTTTCAAAAAAAAAATTTGGCTTCAAAAAACATTTTGGTTCCTGGGCAGGATTTTTCCTGACCGTGGAGTAAAGCCTTTTCTTCTCCTGGCACCAAAAAGGCTTGATTTTTAAAAAGTTGAAGCAACACCATTTTTAGACATGGAATTTCATCCTGAAACTCATCCTGGTGTCCGTTTTTGCATTTGGTTTCAAAAAAAACATTTGGCTTCAAAAAACATTTTGGTTCCTGGGCAGGATTTTTCCTGACCGTGGAGTATAGCCTTTTCTTCTCCTGGCACCAAAAAGGCTTGATTTTTAAAAAGTTGAAGCAACACCATTTTTAGACATGGAATTTCATCCTGAAACTCATCCTAGTGTCCGTTTTTGCATTTGGTTTCAAAAAAATCATTTGGCTTCAAAAAACATTTTGGTTCCTGGGCAGGATTTTTCCTGACCGTGGAGTAAAGCCTTTTCTTCTCCTGGCACCAAAAAGGCTTGATTTTTAAAAAGTTGAAGCAACACCATTTTTAGACATGGAATTTCATCCTGAAACTCATCCTGATGTCCGTTTTTGCATTTGGTTTCAAAAAAAAAGATTTGGCTTCAAAAAACATTTTGGTTCCTGGGCAGGATTTTTCCTGACCGTGGAGTAAAGCCTTTTCTTCTCCTGGCACCAAAAAGGCTTGATTGTTAAAAATTTGAAGCCACACCATTTTTAGACATGGAATTTCATCCTTAATCTCATCCTGGTGTCCGTTTTTGCATTTGGTTTCAAAAAAAACATTTGGCTTCAAAAAACATTTTGGTTCCTGGGCAGGATTTTTCCTCACCGTGGAGTAAAGCCTTTTCTTCTCCTGGCACCAAAAAGGCTTGATTTTTAAAAAGTTGAAGCAACACCATTTTTAGACATGGAATTTCATCCTGAAACTCATCCTGGTGTCCGTTTTTGCATTTGGTTTCAAAAAAAACATTTGGCTTCAAAAAACATTTTGGTTCCTGGGCCGGATTTTTCCTGACCGTGGAGTAAAGCCTTTTCTTCTCCTGGCACCAAAAAGGCTTGATTTTTAAAAAGTTGAAGCAACACCATTTTTAGACATGGAATTTCATCCTTAATCTCATCCTGGTGTCCGTTTTTGCATTTGGTTTCAAAAAAAAAATTTGGCTTCAAAAAACATTTTGGTTCCTGGGCAGGATTTTTCCTGACCGTGGAGTAAAGCCTTTTCTTCTCCTGGCACCAAAAAGGCTTGATTTTTAAAAAGTTGAAGCAACACCATTTTTAGACATGGAATTTCATCCTGAAACTCATCCTGGTGTCCGTTTTTGCATTTGGTTTCAAAAAAAACATTTGGCTTCAAAAAACATTTTGGTTCCTGGGCAGGATTTTACCTGACCGTGGAGTAAAGCCTTTTCTTCTCCTGGCACCAAAAAGGCTTGATTTTTAAAAAGTTGAAGCAACACCATTTTTAGACATGGAATTTCATCCTGAAACTCATCCTGGTGTCCGTTTTTGCATTTGGTTTCAAAAAAAACATTTGGCTTCAAAAAACATTTTGGTTCCTGGGCAGGATTTTTCCTGACCGTGGAGTAAAGCCTTTTCTTCTCCTGGCACCAAAAAGGCTTGATTTTTAAAAAGTTGAAGCAACACCATTTTTAGACATGGAATTTCATCCTTAATCTCATCCTGGTGTCCGTTTTTGCATTTGGTTTCAAAAAAAAAATTTGGCTTCAAAAAACATTTTGGTTCCTGGGCAGGATTTTTCCTGACCGTGGAGTAAAGCCTTTTCTTCTCCTGGCACCAAAAAGGCTTGATTTTTAAAAAGTTGAAGCAACACCATTTTTAGACATGGAATTTCATCCTTAATCTCATCCTGGTGTCCGTTTTTGCATTTGGTTTCAAAAAAAACATTTGGCTTCAAAAAACATTTTGGTTCCTGGGCAGGATTTTTCCTGACCGTGGAGTAAAGCCTTTTCTTCTCCTGGCACCAAAAAGGCTTGATTTTTAAAAAGTTGAAGCAACACCATTTTTAGACATGGAATTTCATCCTTAATCTCATCCTGGTGTCCGTTTTTGCATTTGGTTTCAAAAAAAAAAATTGGCTTCAAAAAACATTTTGGTTCCTGGGCAGGATTTTTCCTGACCGTGGAGTATAGCCTTTTCTTCTCCTGGCACCAAAAAGGCTTGATTTTTAAAAAGTTGAAGCAACACCATTTTTAGACATGGAATTTCATCCTGAATCTCATCCTGGTGTCTGTTTTTGCATTTGGTTTCAAAAAAAAACATTTCTCTTCAAAAAACATTTTGGTTCCTGGGCAGGATTTTTCCTGACCGTGGAGTATAGCCTTTTCTTCTCCTGGCACCAAAAAGGCTTGATTTTTAAAAAGTTGAAGCAACACCATTTTTAGACATGGAATTTCATCCTGAAACTCATCCTGGTGTCCGTTTTTGCATTTGGTTTCAAAAAAAAAATTTGGCTTCAAAAAACATTTTGGTTCCTGGGCAGGATTTTTCCTGACCGTGGAGTAAAGCCTTTTCTTCTCCTGGCACCAAAAAGGCTTGATTGTTAAAAATTTGAAGCCACACCATTTTTAGACATGGAATTTCATCCTTAATCTCATCCTGGTGTCCGTTTTTGCATTTGGTTTCAAAAAAAACATTTGGCTTCAAAAAACATTTTGGTTCCTGGGCAGGATTTTTCCTGACCGTGGAGTATAGCCTTTTCTTCTCCTGGCACCAAAATGGCTTGATTTTTAAAAAGTTGAAGCAACACCATTTTTAGACATGGAATTTCATCCTGAAACTCATCCTGGTGTCCGTTTTTGCATTTGGTTTCAAAAAAAACATTTGGCTTCAAAAAACATTTTGGTTCCTGTGCAGGATTTTTCCTGACCGTGGAGTAAAGCCTTTTCTTCTCCTGGCACCAAAAAGGCTTGATTTTTAAAAAGTTGAAGCAACACCATTTTTAGACATGGAATTTCATCCTTAATCTCATCCTGGTGTCCGTTTTTGCATTTGGTTTCAAAAAAAAAATTTGGCTTCAAAAAACATTTTGGTTCCTGGGCAGGATTTTTCCTGACCGTGGAGTATAGCCTTTTCTTCTCCTGGCACCAAAAAGGCTTGATTTTTAAAAAGTTGAAGCAACACCATTTTTAGACATGGAATTTCATCCTGAAACTCATCCTCGTGTCCGTTTTTGCATTTGGTTTCAAAAAAAAAAATTGGCTTCAAAAAACATTTTGGTTCCTGGGCAGGATTTTTCCTGACCGTGGAGTAAAGCCTTTTCTTCTCCTGGCACCAAAAAGGCTTGATTTTTAAAAAGTTGAAGCAACACCATTTTTAGACATGGAATTTCATCCTTAATCTCATCCTGGTGTCCGTTTTTGCATTTGGTTTCAAAAAAAAAAATTGGCTTCAAAAAACATTTTGGTTCCTGGGCAGGATTTTTCCTGACCGTGGAGTATAGCCTTTTCTTCTCCTGGCACCAAAAAGGCGTGATTTTTAAAAAGTTGAAGCAACACCATTTTTAGACATGGAATTTCATCCTGAAACTCATCCTGATGTCCGTTTTTGCATTTGGTTTCAAAAAAAAAATTTGGCTTCAAAAAACATTTTGGTTCCTGGGCAGGATTTTTCCTGACCGTGGAGTAAAGCCTTTTCTTCTCCTGGCACCAAAAAGGCTTGATTTTTAAAAAGTTGAAGCAACACCATTTTTAGACATGGAATTTCATCCTGAAACTCATCCTGGTGTCCGTTTTTGCATTTGGTTTCAAAAAAAACACTTGGCTTCAAAAAACATTTTGGTTCCTGGGCAGGATTTTTCCTGACCGTGGAGTAAAGCCTTTTCTTCTCCTGGCACCAAAAAGGCTTGATTTTTAAAAAGTTGAAGCAACACCATTTTTAGACATGGAATTTCATCCTTAATCTCATCCTGGTGTCCGTTTTTGCTTTTGGTTTCAAAAAAAACATTTGGCTTCAAAAAACATTTTGGTTCCTGGGCAGGATTTTTCCTGACCGTGGAGTATAGCCTTTTCTTCTCCTGGCACCAAAAAGGCTTGATTTTTAAAAAGTTGAAGCAACACAATTTTTAGACATGCAATTTCATCCTGAAACTCATCCTGGTGTCCGTTTTTGCATTTGGTTTCAAAAAAAAAATTTGGCTTCAAAAAACATTTTGGTTCCTGGGCAGGATTTTTCCTGACCGTGGAGTAAAGCCTTTTCTTCTCCTGGCACCAAAAAGGCTTGATTTTTAAAAAGTTGAAGCAACACCATTTTTAGACATGGAATTTCATCCTTAATCTCATCCTGGTGTCCGTTTTTGCATTTGGTTTCAAAAAAAACATTTGGCTTCAAAAAACATTTTGGTTCCTGGGCAGGATTTTTCCTGACCGTGGAGTATAGCCTTTTCTTCTCCTGGCACCAAAAAGGCTTGATTTTTAAAAAGTTGAAGCAACACCATTTTTAGACATGGAATTTCATCCTGAAACTCATCCTGGTGTCCGTTTTTGCATTTGGTTTCAAAAAAAAAATTTGGCTTCAAAAAACATTTTGGTTCCTGGGCAGGATTTTTCCTGACCGTGGAGTAAAGCCTTTTCTTCTCCTGGCACCAAAAAGGCTTGATTTTTAAAAAGTTGAAGCAACACCATTTTTAGACATGGAATTTCATCCTTAATCTCATCCTGGTGTCCGTTTTTGAATTTGGTTTCAAAAAAAAAAATTGGCTTCAAAAACCATTTTGGTTCCTGGGCAGGATTTTTCCTGACCGTGGAGTATAGCCTTTTCTTCTCCTGGCACCAAAAAGGCTTGATTTTTAAAAAGTTGAAGCAACACCATTTTTAGACATGGAATTTCATCCTGAAACTCATCCTGGTGTCCGTTTTTGCATTTGGTTTCAAAAAAAAAATTTGGCTTCAAAAAACATTTTGGTTCCTGGGCAGGATTTTTCCTGACCGTGGAGTAAAGCCTTTTCTTCTCCTGGCACCAAAAAGGCTTGATTTTTAAAAAGTTGAAGCAACACCATTTTTAGACATGGAATTTCATCCTTAATCTCATCCTGGTGTCCGTTTTTGTATTTGGTTTCAAAAAAAAAATTTGGCTTCAAAAAACATTTTGGTTCCTGGGCAGGATTTTTCCTGACCGTGGAGTAAAGCCTTTTCTTCTCCTGGCACCAAAAAGGCTTGATTTTTAAAAAGTTGAAGCAACACCATTTTTAGACATGGAATTTCATCCTTAATCTCATCCTGGTGTCCGTTTTTGCATTTGGTTTCAAAAAAAACATTTGGCTTCAAAAAACATTTTGGTTCCTGGGCAGGATTTTTCCTGACCGTGGAGTATAGCCTTTTCTTCTCCTGGCACCAAAAAGGCTTGATTTTTAAAAAGTTGAAGCAACACCATTTTTAGACATGGAATTTCATCCTTAATCTCATCCTGGTGTCTGTTTTTGCATTTGGTTTCAAAAAAAACATTTGGCTTCAAAAAACATTTTGGTTCCTGGGCAGGATTTTTCCTGACCGTGGAGTATAGCCTTTTCTTCTCCTGGCACCAAAAAGGCTTGATTTTTAAAAAGTTGAAGCAACACCATTTTTAGACATGGAATTTCATCCTGAAACTCATCCTGGTGTCCGTTTTTGCATTTGGTTTCAAAAAAAAAATTTGGCTTCAAAAAACATTTTGGTTCCTGGGCAGGATTTTTCCTGACCGTGGAGTAAAGCCTTTTCTTCTCCTGGCACCAAAAAGGCTTGATTTTTAAAAAGTTGAAGCAACACCATTTTTAGACATGGAATTTCATCCTTAATCTCATCCTGGTGTCCGTTTTTGTATTTGGTTTCAAAAAAAAAATTTGGCTTCAAAAAACATTTTGGTTCCTGGGCAGGATTTTTCCTGACCGTGGAGTAAAGCCTTTTCTTCTCCTGGCACCAAAAAGGCTTGATTTTTAAAAAGTTGAAGCAACACCATTTTTAGACATGGAATTTCATCCTTAATCTCATCCTGGTGTCCGTTTTTGCATTTGGTTTCAAAAAAAACATTTGGCTTCAAAAAACATTTTGGTTCCTGGGCAGGATTTTTCCTGACCGTGGAGTATAGCCTTTTCTTCTCCTGGCACCAAAAAGGCTTGATTTTTAAAAAGTTGAAGCAACACCATTTTTAGACATGGAATTTCATCCTGAAACTCATCCTGGTGTCCGTTTTTGCATTTGGTTTCAAAAAAAAAATTTGGCTTCAAAAAACATTTTGGTTCCTGGGCAGGATTTTTCCTGACCGTGGAGTAAAGCCTTTTCTTCTCCTGGCACCAAAAAGGCTTGATTTTTAAAAAGTTGAAGCAACACCATTTTTAGACATGGAATTTCATCCTTAATCTCATCCTGGTGTCCGTTTTTGTATTTGGTTTCAAAAAAAAAATTTGGCTTCAAAAAACATTTTGGTTCCTGGGCAGGATTTTTCCTGACCGTGGAGTAAAGCCTTTTCTTCTCCTGGCACCAAAAAGGCTTGATTTTTAAAAAGTTGAAGCAACACCATTTTTAGACATGGAATTTCATCCTGAAACTCATCCTGGTGTCCGTTTTTGCATTTGGTTTCAAAAAAAAAATTTGGCTTCAAAAAACATTTTGGTTCCTGGCAGGATTTTTCCTGACCGTGGAGTAAAGCCTTTTCTTCTCCTGGCACCAAAAAGGCTTGATTTTTAAAAAGTTGAAGCAACACCATTTTTAGACATGGAATTTCATCCTTAATCTCATCCTGGTGTCCGTTTTTGCATTTGGTTTCAAAAAAAACATTTGGCTTCAAAAAACATTTTGGTTCCTGGGCAGGATTTTTCCTGACCGTGGAGTATAGCCTTTTCTTCTCCTGGCACCAAAAAGGCTTGATTTTTAAAAAGTTGAAGCAACACCATTTTTAGACATGGAATTTCATCCTTAATCTCATCCTGGTGTCTGTTTTTGCATTTGGTTTCAAAAAAAACATTTGGCTTCAAAAAACATTTTGGTTCCTGGGCAGGATTTTTCCTGACCGTGGAGTATAGCCTTTTCTTCTCCTGGCACCAAAAAGGCTTGATTTTTAAAAAGTTGAAGCAACACCATTTTTAGACATGGAATTTCATCCTGAAACTCATCCTGGTGTCCGTTTTTGCATTTGGTTTCAAAAAAAAAATTTGGCTTCAAAAAACATTTTGGTTCCTGGGCAGGATTTTTCCTGACCGTGGAGTAAAGCCTTTTCTTCTCCTGGCACCAAAAAGGCTTGATTTTTAAAAAGTTGAAGCAACACCATTTTTAGACATGGAATTTCATCCTTAATCTCATCCTGGTGTCCGTTTTTGTATTTGGTTTCAAAAAAAAAATTTGGCTTCAAAAAACATTTTGGTTCCTGGGCAGGATTTTTCCTGACCGTGGAGTAAAGCCTTTTCTTCTCCTGGCACCAAAAAGGCTTGATTTTTAAAAAGTTGAAGCAACACCATTTTTAGACATGGAATTTCATCCTTAATCTCATCCTGGTGTCCGTTTTTGCATTTGGTTTCAAAAAAAACATTTGGCTTCAAAAAACATTTTGGTTCCTGGGCAGGATTTTTCCTGACCGTGGAGTATAGCCTTTTCTTCTCCTGGCACCAAAAAGGCTTGATTTTTAAAAAGTTGAAGCAACACCATTTTTAGACATGGAATTTCATCCTGAAACTCATCCTGGTGTCCGTTTTTGCATTTGGTTTCAAAAAAAAAATTTGGCTTCAAAAAACATTTTGGTTCCTGGGCAGGATTTTTCCTGACCGTGGAGTAAAGCCTTTTCTTCTCCTGGCACCAAAAAGGCTTGATTTTTAAAAAGTTGAAGCAACACCATTTTTAGACATGGAATTTCATCCTTAATCTCATCCTGGTGTCCGTTTTTGTATTTGGTTTCAAAAAAAAAATTTGGCTTCAAAAAACATTTTGGTTCCTGGGCAGGATTTTTCCTGACCGTGGAGTAAAGCCTTTTCTTCTCCTGGCACCAAAAAGGCTTGATTTTTAAAAAGTTGAAGCAACACCATTTTTAGACATGGAATTTCATCCTGAAACTCATCCTGGTGTCCGTTTTTGCATTTGGTTTCAAAAAAAAAATTTGGCTTCAAAAAACATTTTGGTTCCTGGCAGGATTTTTCCTGACCGTGGAGTAAAGCCTTTTCTTCTCCTGGCACCAAAAAGGCTTGATTTTTAAAAAGTTGAAGCAACACCATTTTTAGACATGGAATTTCATCCTGAAACTCATCCTGGTGTCCGTTTTTGCATTTGGTTTCAAAAAAAAAATTTGGCTTCAAAAAACATTTTGGTTCCTGGGCAGGATTTTTCCTGACCGTGGAGTAAAGCCTTTTCTTCTCCTGGCACCAAAAAGGCTTGATTTTTAAAAAGTTGAAGCAACACCATTTTTAGACATGGAATTTCATCCTTAATCTCATCCTGGTGTCCGTTTTTGTATTTGGTTTCAAAAAAAAAATTTGGCTTCAAAAAACATTTTGGTTCCTGGGCAGGATTTTTCCTGACCGTGGAGTAAAGCCTTTTCTTCTCCTGGCACCAAAAAGGCTTGATTTTTAAAAAGTTGAAGCAACACCATTTTTAGACATGGAATTTCATCCTGAAACTCATCCTGGTGTCCGTTTTTGCATTTGGTTTCAAAAAAAAAATTTGGCTTCAAAAAACATTTTGGTTCCTGGCAGGATTTTTCCTGACCGTGGAGTAAAGCCTTTTCTTCTCCTGGCACCAAAAAGGCTTGATTTTTAAAAAGTTGAAGCAACACCATTTTTAGACATGGAATTTCATCCTGAAACTCATCCTGGTGTCCGTTTTTGCATTTGGTTTCAAAAAAAACATTTGGCTTCAAAAAACATTTTGGTTCCTGGGCAGGATTTTTCCTGACCGTGGAGTATAGCCTTTTCTTCTCCTGGCACCAAAAAGGCTTGATTTTTAAAAAGTTGAAGCAACACCATTTTTAGACATGGAATTTCATCCTGAAACTCATCCTGGTGTCCGTTTTTGCATTTGGTTTCAAAAAAAAAATTTGGCTTCAAAAAACATTTTGGTTCCTGGGCAGGATTTTTCCTGACCGTGGAGTATAGCCTTTTCTTCTCCTGGCACCAAAAAGGCTTGATTTTTAAAAAGTTGAAGCAACACCATTTTTAGACATGGAATTTCATCCTTAATCTCATCCTGGTGTCCGTTTTTGCATTTGGTTTCAAAAAAAAAATTTGGCTTCAAAAAACATTTTGGTTCCTGGGCAGGATTTTTCCTGACCGTGGAGTAAAGCCTTTTCTTCTCCTGGCACCAAAAAGGCTTGATTTTTAAAAAGTTGAAGCAACACCATTTTTAGACATGGAATTTCATCCTTAATCTCATCCTGGTGTCCGTTTTTGCATTTGGTTTCAAAAAAAAAATTTGGCTTCAAAAAACATTTTGGTTCCTGGGCAGGATTTTTCCTGACCGTGGAGTAAAGCCTTTTCTTCTCCTGGCACCAAAAAGGCTTGATTTTTAAAAAGTTGAAGCAACACCATTTTTAGACATGGAATTTCATCCTTAATCTCATCCTGGTGTCCGTTTTTGCATTTGGTTTCAAAAAAAACATTTGGCTTCAAAAAACATTTTGGTTCCTGGGCAGGATTTTTCCTGACCGTGGAGTATAGCCTTTTCTTCTCCTGGCACCAAAAAGGCTTGATTTTTAAAAAGTTGAAGCAACACCATTTTTAGACATGGAATTTCATCCTGAAACTCATCCTGGTGTCCGTTTTTGCATTTGGTTTCAAAAAAAACATTTGGCTTCAAAAAACATTTTGGTTCCTGAGCAGGATTTTTCCTGACCGTGGAGTAAAGCCTTTTCTTCTCCTGGCACCAAAAAGGCTTGATTTTTAAAAAGTTGAAGCAACACCATTTTTAGACATGGAATTTCATCCTTAATCTCATCCTGGTGTCCGTTTTTGTATTTGGTTTCAAAAAAAAAATTTGGCTTCAAAAAACATTTTGGTTCCTGGGCAGGATTTTTCCTGACCGTGGAGTAAAGCCTTTTCTTCTCCTGGCACCAAAAAGGCTTGATTTTTAAAAAGTTGAAGCAACACCATTTTTAGACATGGAATTTCATCCTTAATCTCATCCTGGTGTCCGTTTTTGCATTTGGTTTCAAAAAAAACATTTGGCTTCAAAAAACATTTTGGTTCCTGGGCAGGATTTTTCCTGACCGTGGAGTATAGCCTTTTCTTCTCCTGGCACCAAAAAGGCTTGATTTTTAAAAAGTTGAAGCAACACCATTTTTAGACATGGAATTTCATCCTGAAACTCATCCTGGTGTCCGTTTTTGCATTTGGTTTCAAAAAAAACATTTGGCTTCAAAAAACATTTTGGTTCCTGGGCAGGATTTTTCCTGACCGTGGAGTAAAGCCTTTTCTTCTCCTGGCACCAAAAAGGCTTGATTTTTAAAAAGTTGAAGCAACACCATTTTTAGACATGGAATTTCATCCTTAATCTCATCCTGGTGTCCGTTTTTGCATTTGGTTTCAAAAAAAACATTTGGCTTCAAAATACATTTTGGTTCCTGGGCAGGATTTTTCCTGACCGTGGAGTATAGCCTTTTCTTCTCCTGGCACCAAAAAGGCTTGATTTTTAAAAAGTTGAAGCAACACCATTTTTAGACATGGAATTTCATCCTGAAACTCATCCTGGTGTCCGTTTTTGCATTTGGTTTCAAAAAAAACATTTGGCTTCAAAAAACATTTTGGTTCCTGGGCAGGATTTTTCCTGACCGTGGAGTATAGCCTTTTCTTCTCCTGGCACCAAAAAGGCTTGATTTTTAAAAAGTTGAAGCAACACCATTTTTAGACATGGAATTTCATCCTGAAACTCATCCTGGTGTCCGTTTTTGCATTTGGTTTCAAAAAAAACATTTGGCTTCAAAAAACATTTTGGTTCCTGGGCAGGATTTTTCCTGACCGTGGAGTAAAGCCTTTTCTTCTCCTGGCACCAAAAAGGCTTGATTTTTAAAAAGTTGAAGCAACACCATTTTTAGACATGGAATTTCATCCTGAAACTCATCCTGGTGTCCGTTTTTGCATTTGGTTTCAAAAAAAAAATTTGGCTTCAAAAAACATTTTGGTTCCTGGGCAGGATTTTTCCTGACCGTGGAGTAAAGCCTTTTCTTCTCCTGGCACCAAAAAGGCTTGATTTTTAAAAAGTTGAAGCAACACCATTTTTAGACATGGAATTTCATCCTTAATCTCATCCTGGTGTCCGTTTTTGCATTTGGTTTCAAAAAAAACATTTGGCTTCAAAATACATTTTGGTTCCTGGGCAGGATTTTTCCTGACCGTGGAGTATAGCCTTTTCTTCTCCTGGCACCAAAAAGGCTTGATTTTTAAAAAGTTGAAGCAACACCATTTTTAGACATGGAATTTCATCCTGAAACTCATCCTGGTGTCCGTTTTTGCATTTGGTTTCAAAAAAAACATTTGGCTTCAAAAAACATTTTGGTTCCTGGGCAGGATTTTTCCTGACCGTGGAGTATAGCCTTTTCTTCTCCTGGCACCAAAAAGGCTTGATTTTTAAAAAGTTGAAGCAACACCATTTTTAGACATGGAATTTCATCCTGAAACTCATCCTAGTGTCCGTTTTTGCATTTGGTTTCAAAAAAAACATTTGGCTTCAAAAAACATTTTGGTTCCTGGGCAGGATTTTTCCTGACCGTGGAGTAAAGCCTTTTCTTCTCCTGGCACCAAAAAGGTTTGATTTTTAAAAAGTTGAAGCAACACCATTTTTAGACATGGAATTTCATCCTTAATCTCATCCTGGTGTCCGTTTTTGCATTTGGTTTCAAAAAAAAAATTTGGCTTCAAAAAACATTTTGGTTCCTGGGCAGGATTTTTCCTGACCGTGGAGTATAGCCTTTTCTTCTCCTGGCACCAAAAAGGCTTGATTTTTAAAAAGTTGAAGCAACACCATTTTTAGACATGGAATTTCATCCTTAATCTCATCCTGGTGTCCGTTTTTGCATTTGGTTTCAAAAAAAAAATTTGGCTTCAAAAAACATTTTGGTTCCTGGGCAGGATTTTTCCTGACCGTGGAGTAAAGCCTTTTCTTCCCCGGCACCAAAAAGGCTTGATTTTTAAAAAGTTGAAGCAACACCATTTTTAGACATGGAATTTCATCCTTAATCTCATTCTGGTGTCAGTTTTTGCATTTGGTTTCAAAAAAAAAATTTGGCTTCAAAAAACATTTTGGTTCCTGGGCAGGATTTTTCCTGACCGTGGAGTATAGCCTTTTCTTCTCCTGGCACCAAAAAGGCTTGATTTTTAAAAAGTTGAAGCAACACCATTTTTAGACATGGAATTTCATCCTTAATCTCATCCTGGTGTCCGTTTTTGCATTTGGTTTCAAAAAAAACATTTGGCTTCAAAAAACATTTTGGTTCCTGGGCAGGATTTTTCCTGACCGTGGAGTAAAGCCTTTTCTTCTCCTGGCACCAAAAAGGCTTGATTTTTAAAAAGTTGAAGCAACACCATTTTTAGACATGGAATTTCATCCTTAATCTCATCCTGGTGTCCGTTTTTGCATTTGGTTTCAAAAAAAACATTTGGCTTCAAAAAACATTTTGGTTCCTGGGCAGGATTTTTCCTGACCGTGGAGTATAGCCTTTACTTCTCCTGGCACCAAAAAGGCTTGATTTTTAAAAATTTGAAGCAACACCATTTTTAGACATGGAATTTCATCCTAAAACTCATCCTGGTGTCCGTTTTTGCATTTGGTTTCAAAAAAAACATTTGGCTTCAAAAAACATTTTGGTTCCTGGGCAGGATTTTTCCTGACCGTGGAGTAAAGCCTTTTCTTCTCCTGGCACCAAAGAGGCTTGATTTTTAAAAAGTTGAAGCAACACCATTTTTAGACATGGAATTTCATCCTTAATCTCATCCTGCTGTCCGTTTTTGCATTTGGTTTCAAAAAAAACATTTGGCTTCAAAAAACATTTTGGTTCCTGGGCAGGATTTTTCCTGACCGTGGAGTAAAGCCTTTTCTTCTCCTGGCACCAAAAAGGCTTGGTTTTTAAAAAGTTGAAGCAACACCATTTTTAGACATGGAATTTCATCCTTAATCTCATCCTGGTGTCCGTTTTTACATTTGGTTTAAAAAAAAAATTTGGCTTCAAAAAACATTTTGGTTCCTGGGCAGGATTTTTCCTGACCGTGGAGTAAAGCCTTTTCTTCTCCTGGCACCAAAAAGGCTTGATTTTTAAAAAGTTGAAGCAACACCATTTTTAGACATGGAATTTCATCCTTAATCTCATCCTGGTGTCCGTTTTTGCATTTGGTTTCAAAAAAAAAATTTGGCTTCAAAAAACATTTTGGTTCCTGGGCAGGATTTTTCCTGACCGTGGAGTATAGCCTTTTCTTCTCCTGGCACCAAAAAGGCTTGATTTTTAAAAAGTTGAAGCAACACCATTTTTAGACATCGAATTTCATCCTGAAACTCATCCTGGTGTCCGTTTTTGCATTTGGTTTCAAAAAAAACATTTGGCTTCAAAAAACATTTTGGTTCCTGGGCAGGATTTTTCCTGACCGTGGAGTAAAGCCTTTTCTTCTCCTGGCACCAAAAAGGCTTGATTTTTAAAAAGTTGAAGCAACACCATTTTTAGACATGGAATTTCATCCTTAATCTCATCCTGGTGTCCGTTTTTGCATTTGGTTTCAAAAAAAACATTTGGCTTCAAAAAACATTTTGGTTCCTGGGCAGGATTTTTCCTGACCGTGGAGTAAAGCCTTTTCTTCTCCTGGCACCAAAAAGGCTTGATTTTTAAAAAGTTGAAGCAACACCATTTTTAGACATGGAATTTCATCCTTAATCTCATCCTGGTGTCCGTTTTTGCATTTGGTTTCAAAAAAAACATTTGGCTTCAAAAAACATTTTGGTTCCTGGGCAGGATTTTTCCTGACCGTGGAGTAAAGCCTTTTCTTCTCCTGGCACCAAAAAGGCTTGATTTTTAAAAAGTTGAAGCAACACCATTTTTAGACATGGAATTTCATCCTTAATCTCATCCTGGTGTCCGTTTTTGCATTTGGTTTCAAAAAAAACATTTGGCTTCAAAAAACATTTTGGTTCCTGGGCAGGATTTTTCCTGACCGTGGAGTATAGCCTTTTCTTCTCCTGGCACCAAAAAGGCTTGATTTTTAAAAATTTGAAGCAACACCATTTTTAGACATGGAATTTCATCCTGAAACTCATCCTGGTGTCCGTTTTTGCATTTGGTTTCAAAAAAAAAAATTGGCTTCAAAAAACATTTTGGTTCCTGGGCAGGATTTTTCCTGACCGTGGAGTAAAGCCTTTTCTTCTCCTGGCACCAAAAAGGCTTGATTTTTAAAAAGTTGAAGCAACACCATTTTTAGACATGGAATTTCATCCTTAATCTCATCCTGGTGTCCGTTTTTGCATTTGGTTTCAAAAAAAAAATTTGGCTTCAAAAAACATTTTGGTTCCTGGGCAGGATTTTTCCTGACCGTGGAGTAAAGCCTTTTCTTCTCCTGGCACCAAAAAGGCTTGATTTTTAAAAAGTTGAAGCAACACCATTTTTAGACATGGAATTTCATCCTTAATCTCATCCTGGTGTCCGTTTTTACATTTGGTTTCAAAAAAAAAATTTGGCTTCAAAAAACATTTTGGTTCCTGGGCAGGATTTTTCCTGACCGTGGAGTAAAGCCTTTTCTTCTCCTGGCACCAAAAAGGCTTGATTTTTAAAAAGTTGAAGCAACACCATTTTTAGACATGGAATTTCATCCTTAATCTCATCCTGGTGTCCGTTTTTGCATTTGGTTTCAAAAAAAAAATTTGGCTTCAAAAAACATTTTGGTTCCTGGGCAGGATTTTTCCTGACCGTGGAGTATAGCCTTTTCTTCTCCTGGCACCAAAAAGGCTTGATTTTTAAAAAGTTGAAGCAACACCATTTTTAGACATCGAATTTCATCCTGAAACTCATCCTGGTGTCCGTTTTTGCATTTGGTTTCAAAAAAAAAATTTGGCTTCAAAAAACATTTTGGTTCCTGGGCAGGATTTTTCCTGACCGTGGAGTAAAGCCTTTTCTTCTCCTGGCACCAAAAAGGCTTGATTTTTAAAAAGTTGAAGCAACACCATTTTTAGACATGGAATTTCATCCTTAATCTCATCCTGGTGTCCGTTTTTGCATTTGGTTTCAAAAAAAACATTTGGCTTCAAAAAACATTTTGGTTCCTGGGCAGGATTTTTCCTGACCGTGGAGTAAAGCCTTTTCTTCTCCTGGCACCAAAAAGGCTTGATTTTTAAAAAGTTGAAGCAACACCATTTTTAGACATCGAATTTCATCCTGAAACTCATCCTGGTGTCCGTTTTTGCATTTGGTTTCAAAAAAAAAATTTGGCTTCAAAAAACATTTTGGTTCCTGGGCAGGATTTTTCCTGACCGTGGAGTAAAGCCTTTTCTTCTCCTGGCACCAAAAAGGCTTGATTTTTAAAAAGTTGAAGCAACACCATTTTTAGACATGGAATTTCATCCTTAATCTCATCCTGGTGTCCGTTTTTGCATTTGGTTTCAAAAAAAACATTTGGCTTCAAAAAACATTTTGGTTCCTGGGCAGGATTTTTCCTGACCGTGGAGTAAAGCCTTTTCTTCTCCTGGCACCAAAAAGGCTTGATTTTTAAAAAGTTGAAGCAACACCATTTTTAGACATGGAATTTCATCCTGAAACTCATCCTGGTGTCCGTTTTTGCATTTGGTTTCAAAAAAAACATTTGGCTTCAAAAAACATTTTGGTTCCTGGGCAGGATTTTTCCTGACCGTGGAGTAAAGCCTTTTCTTCTCCTGGCACCAAAAAGGCTTGATTTTTAAAAAGTTGAAGCAACACCATTTTTAGACATGGAATTTCATCCTTAATCTCATCCTGGTGTCCGTTTTTGCATTTGGTTTCAAAAAAAACATTTGGCTTCAAAAAACATTTTGGTTCCTGGGCAGGATTTTTCCTGACCGTGGAGTAAAGCCTTTTCTTCTCCTGGCACCAAAAAGGCTTGATTTTTAAAAAGTTGAAGCAACACCATTTTTAGACATGGAATTTCATCCTGAAACTCATCCTGGTGTCCGTTTTTGCATTTGGTTTCAAAAAAAACATTTGGCTTCAAAAAACATTTTGGTTCCTGGGCAGGATTTTTCCTGACCGTGGAGTAAAGCCTTTTCTTCTCCTGGCACCAAAAAGGCTTGATTTTTAAAAAGTTGAAGCAACACCATTTTTAGACATGGAATTTCATCCTTAATCTCATCCTGGTGTCCGTTTTTACATTTGGTTTAAAAAAAAAATTTGGCTTCAAAAAACATTTTGGTTCCTGGGCAGGATTTTTCCTGACCGTGGAGTAAAGCCTTTTCTTCTCCTGGCACCAAAAAGGCTTGATTTTTAAAAAGTTGAAGCAACACCATTTTTAGACATGGAATTTCATCCTTAATCTCATCCTGGTGTCCGTTTTTGCATTTGGTTTCAAAAAAAACATTTGGCTTCAAAAAACATTTTGGTTCCTGGGCAGGATTTTTCCTGACCGTGGAGTAAAGCCTTTTCTTCTCCTGGCACCAAAAAGGCTTGATTTTTAAAAAGTTGAAGCAACACCATTTTTAGACATGGAATTTCATCCTGAAACTCATCCTGGTGTCCGTTTTTGCATTTGGTTTCAAAAAAAACATTTGGCTTCAAAAAACATTTTGGTTCCTGGGCAGGATTTTTCCTGACCGTGGAGTAAAGCCTTTTCTTCTCCTGGCACCAAAAAGGCTTGATTTTTAAAAAGTTGAAGCAACACCATTTTTAGACATGGAATTTCATCCTTAATCTCATCCTGGTGTCCGTTTTTGCATTTGGTTTCAAAAAAAAAATTTGGCTTCAAAAAACATTTTGGTTCCTGGGCAGGATTTTTCCTGACCGTGGAGTAAAGCCTTTTCTTCTCCTGGCACCAAAAAGGCTTGATTTTTAAAAAGTTGAAGCAACACCATTTTTAGACATGGAATTTCATCCTTAATCTCATCCTGGTGTCAGTTTTTGCATTTGGTTTCAAAAAAAAAATTTGGCTTCAAAAAACATTTTGGTTCCTGGGCAGGATTTTTCCTGACCGTGGAGTAAAGCCTTTTCTTCTCCTGGCACCAAAAAGGCTTGATTTTTAAAAAGTTGAAGCAACACCATTTTTAGACATGGAATTTCATCCTTAATCTCATCCTGGTGTCCGTTTTTGCATTTGGTTTCAAAAAAAACATTTGGCTTCAAAAAACATTTTGGTTCCTGGGCAGGATTTTTCCTGACCGTGGAGTATAGCCTTTTCTTCTCCTGGCACCAAAAAGGCTTGATTTTTAAAAAGTTGAAGCAACACCATTTTTAGACATGGAATTTCATCCTTAATCTCATCCTGGTGTCCGTTTTTGCATTTGGTTTCAAAAAAAAAATTTGGCTTCAAAAAACATTTTGGTTCCTGGGCAGGATTTTTCCTGACCGTGGAGTAAAGCCTTTTCTTCTCCTGGCACCAAAAAGGCTTGATTTTTAAAAAGTTGAAGCAACACCATTTTTAGACATGGAATTTCATCCTTAATCTCATCCTGGTGTCCGTTTTTACATTTGGTTTCAAAAAAAAAATTTGGCTTCAAAAAACATTTTGGTTCCTGGGCAGGATTTTTCCTGACCGTGGAGTAAAGACTTTTCTTCTCCTGGCACCAAAAAGGCTTGATTTTTAAAAAGTTGAAGCAACACCATTTTTAGACATGGAATTTCATCCTTAATCTCATCCTGGTGTCAGTTTTTGCATTTGGTTTCAAAAAAAAAATTTGGCTTCAAAAAACATTTTGGTTCCTGGGCAGGATTTTTCCTGACCGTGGAGTAAAGCCTTTTCTTCTCCTGGCACCAAAAAGGCTTGATTTTTAAAAAGTTGAAGCAACACCATTTTTAGACATGGAATTTCATCCTTAATCTCATCCTGGTGTCCGTTTTTGCATTTGGTTTCAAAAAAAACATTTGGCTTCAAAAAACATTTTGGTTCCTGGGCAGGATTTTTCCTGACCGTGGAGTAAAGCCTTTTCTTCTCCTGGCACCAAAAAGGCTTGATTTTTAAAAAGTTGAAGCAACACCATTTTTAGACATGGAATTTCATCCTTAATCTCATCCTGGTGTCCGTTTTTGCATTTGGTTTCAAAAAAAACATTTGGCTTCAAAAAACATTTTGGTTCCTGGGCAGGATTTTTCCTGACCGTGGAGTATAGCCTTTTCTTCTCCTGGCACCAAAAAGGCTTGATTTTTAAAAAGTTGAAGCAACACCATTTTTAGACATGGAATTTCATCCTGAAACTCATCCTGGTGTCCGTTTTTGCATTTGGTTTCAAAAAAAAAATTTGGCTTCAAAAAACATTTTGGTTCCTGGGCAGGATTTTTCCTGACCGTGGAGTAAAGCCTTTTCTTCTCCTGGCACCAAAAAGGCTTGATTTTTAAAAAGTTGAAGCAACACCATTTTTAGACATGGAATTTCATCCTTAATCTCATCCTGGTGTCCGTTTTTGTATTTGGTTTCAAAAAAAAAATTTGGCTTCAAAAAACATTTTGGTTCCTGGGCAGGATTTTTCCTGACCGTGGAGTAAAGCCTTTTCTTCTCCTGGCACCAAAAAGGCTTGATTTTTAAAAAGTTGAAGCAACACCATTTTTAGACATTGAATTTCATCCTTAATCTCATCCTGGTGTCCGTTTTTGCATTTGGATTCAAAAAAAAAATTTGGCTTCAAAAAACATTTTGGTTCCTGGGCAGGATTTTTCCTGACCGTGGAGTATAGCCTTTTCTTCTCCTGGCACCAAAAAGGCTTGATTTTTAAAAAGTTGAAGCAACACCATTTTTAGACATGGAATTTCATCCTTAATCTCATCCTGGTGTCCGTTTTTGCATTTGGTTTCAAAAAAAAAATTTCGCTTCAAAAAACATTTTGGTTCCTGGGCAGGATTTTTCCTGACCGTGGAGTATAGCCTTTTCTTCTCCTGGCACCAAAAAGGCTTGATTTTTAAAAAGTTGAAGCAACACCATTTTTAGACATGGAATTTCATCCTGAAACTCATCCTGGTGTCCGTTTTTGCATTTGGTTTCAAAAAAAAAAATTGGCTTCAAAAAACATTTTGGTTCCTGGGCAGGATTTTTCCTGACCGTGGAGTAAAGCCTTTTCTTCTCCTGGCACCAAAAAGGCTTGATTTTTAAAAAGTTGAAGCAACACCATTTTTAGACATGGAATTTCATCCTTAATCTCATCCTGGTGTCCGTTTTTGCATTTGGTTTCAAAAAAAAAATTTGGCTTCAAAAAACATTTTGGTTCCTGGGCAGGATTTTTCCTGACCGTGGAGTATAGCCTTTTCTTCTCCTGGCACCAAAAAGGCTTGATTTTTAAAAAGTTGAAGCAACACCATTTTTAGACATGGAATTTCATCCTGAAACTCATCCTGGTGTCCGTTTTTGCATTTGGTTTCAAAAAAAAAATTTGGCTTCAAAAAACATTTTGGTTCCTGGGCAGGATTTTTCCTGACCGTGGAGTAAAGCCTTTTCTTCTCCTGGCACCAAAAAGGCTTGATTTTTAAAAAGTTGAAGCAACACCATTTTTAGACATGGAATTTCATCCTTAATCTCATCCTGGTGTCCGTTTTTGCATTTGGTTTCAAAAAAAACATTTGGCTTCAAAAAAAAATTTGGTTCCTGGGCAGGATTTTTCCTGACCGTGGAGTATAGCCTTTTCTTCTCCTGGCACCAAAAAGGCTTGATTTTTAAAAAGTTGAAGCAACACCATTTTTAGACATGGAATTTCATCCTGAAACTCATCCTGGTGTCCGTTTTTGCATTTGGTTTCAAAAAAAAAATTTGGCTTCAAAAAACATTTTGGTTCCTGGGCAGGATTTTTCCTGACCGTGGAGTAAAGCCTTTTCTTCTCCTGGCACCAAAAAGGCTTGATTTTTAAAAAGTTGAAGCAACACCATTTTTAGACATGGAATTTCATCCTTAATCTCATCCTGGTGTCCGTTTTTGTATTTGGTTTCAAAAAAAAAAATTTGGCTTCAAAAAACATTTTGGTTCCTGGGCAGGATTTTTCCTGACCGTGGAGTAAAGCCTTTTCTTCTCCTGGCACCAAAAAGGCTTGATTTTTAAAAAGTTGAAGCAACACCATTTTTAGACATGGAATTTCATCCTTAATCTCATCCTGGTGTCCGTTTTTGCATTTGGTTTCAAAAAAAACATTTGGCTTCAAAAAACATTTTGGTTCCTGGGCAGGATTTTTCCTGACCGTGGAGTATAGCCTTTTCTTCTCCTGGCACCAAAAAGGCTTGATTTTTAAAAAGTTGAAGCAACACCATTTTTAGACATGGAATTTCATCCTGAAACTCATCCTCGTGTCCGTTTTTGCATTTGGTTTCAAAAAAAAAATTTGGCTTCAAAAAACATTTTGGTTCCTGGGCAGGATTTTTCCTGACCGTGGAGTATAGCCTTTTCTTCTCCTGGCACCAAAAAGGCTTGATTTTTAAAAAGTTGAAGCAACACCATTTTTAGACATGGAATTTCATCCTTAAACTCATCCTGGTGTCCGTTTTTGCATTTGGTTTCAAAAAAAAAATTTGGCTTCAAAAAACATTTTGGTTCCTGGGCAGGATTTTTCCTGACCGTGGAGTAAAGCCTTTTCTTCTCCTGGCACCAAAAAGGCGTGATTTTTAAAAAGTTGAAGCAACACCATTTTTAGACATGGAATTTCATCCTTAATCTCATCCTGGTGTCCGTTTTTGTATTTGGTTTCAAAAAAAAAATTTGGCTTCAAAAAACATTTTGGTTCCTGGGCAGGATTTTTCCTGACCGTGGAGTAAAGCCTTTTCTTCTCCTGGCACCAAAAAGGCTTGATTTTTAAAAAGTTGAAGCAACACCATTTTTAGACATGGAATTTCATCCTTAATCTCATCCTGGTATCCGTTTTTGCATTTGGTTTCAAAAAAAAAAATTGGCTTCAAAAAATATTTTGGTTCCTGGGCAGGATTTTTCCTGACCGTGGAGTATAGCCTTTTCTTCTCCTGGCACCAAAAAGGCTTGATTTTTAAAAAGTTGAAGCAACACCATTTTTAGACATGGAATTTCATCCTGAAACTCATCCTCGTGTCCGTTTTTGCATTTGGTTTCAAAAAAAACATTTGGCTTCAAAAAACATTTTGGTTCCTGGGCAGGATTTTTCCTGACCGTGGAGTAAAGCCTTTTCTTCTCCTGGCACCAAAAAGGCTTGATTTTTAAAAAGTTGAAGCAACACCATTTTTAGACATGGAATTTCATCCTTAATCTCATCCTGGTGTCCGTTTTTGCATTTGGTTTCAAAAAAAACATTTGGCTTCAAAAAACATTTTGGTTCCTGGGCAGGATTTTTCCTGACCGTGGAGTATAGCCTTTTCTTCTCCTGGCACCAAAAAGGCTTGATTTTTAAAAAGTTGAAGCAACACCATTTTTAGACATGGAATTTCATCCTGAAACTCATCCTGGTGTCCGTTTTTGCATTTGGTTTCAAAAAAAAAATTTGGCTTCAAAAAACATTTTGGTTCCTGGGCAGGAT